>NC_073745.1:338666661-338990686 GCF_029784135.1 Toxorhynchites rutilus septentrionalis
AATTTGTGTTTATGCTATATATTACAATCTCCTAGTGTGTAAACGGTTGAAATTGATGAAAACTAGAGGCATTTCCATTTTCCCATACATTTGTCATTTGTGAGCCTCCCTACCCATGCCGTCAATAACGAGCAACTTATCGGCGATCAACGGAGGGGAATGATTTGAAGTCCGTGAACTAAGAAGAGAAGAAGAAGAAGAAGAACGAATGGGAATATTTGCCTAGAGCATAAATATTGGATCTAAGGAGCAGGCAAAAGGCAAACCTTCGGTATCGTTACCTTCTGGATACGAAGCAATGAACATCGCTTGTTCTTCCTTGTTTGCGTCATCACATGTCTTCGTTTCGGATTGAGCTGTGGACGTGACCAAATTATCTACTCGCTGATGTCTCTAGCATTGTTATGATTACATCAAACTGACGCCATTCCATTAAGGTTCTAAACTACACAATTTTGTGGGGAATCGTCAAACTAGGCTATCATAGGCACACCAAGCAAATAATTATTCAGGAATATTGTGTGTGATTTGGTTTCGCATGACAGTAGCAAAACTATCTCCACCAAGGATGACAGCTAAGCTAATCGAGACCGGAAATATTAATAGAAAGGGCTTCTGTTGAGTGCAAAGCGGAGGACTTGAACAAAATAACTGCGTAGTTCTACGTAAACAATGTGATTAATTTTTTAAATTAATTTTAAAACAAAATAGAATTTTTTTCGCAAGTACATTTTCTCAAAAAGATTAGCTAAATGGTTTTAATTTGATATGATTTTCGTAAAAGTCATTTTTGTGAAAGGGAAAAACATCCTGAAATGAGATTGGGCACCCTAATAAAATTTTTTTAAAAAATATGGAGTGGCGTCGAGTGAAGCTTTTGCACCCGGGGCGGAAGAGTTGATTTGCACCCCCCCTTCGCCAGAAAAGTAGAAACATCAGAAATCATATTTATCCAATTTCTTCATATGAATTCGGTTCATACTGCACCCCTAAAATCGTGCACCCGGGAGGCGGTCCGCCCCCGCCGCTGTGATAAAATATTATATCAAATAAAACAAGTAAAAATAAACTTTTTAAGTTAAACGGTTCAATTGTGATTGAACATAATAATGTACTAAAAGCTAGAAAATAATTAGGCAAGTAGCAGTCAGCAGTTATCACACCTCTCCTTCATTAGCCTAGGGCATTGATAAGACTAAAATAAAATCGTGGGACATATCATGAAGTCACTAATTATGGATAAAGGAAACCCAATGTGCCCCACGATTTTATTTTAGTCTTATGAATGCCCTAGACTAATGAAGGAGAGGTGTGATAACTGCTAACTGCTACTTGCCTAATTATTTTCTAGCTTTTAGTACATTATAATGTTTAATCACAATTAAACCGTTTAACTTAAAAAGTTTTTTTTACCTCTTTTATTTTCTAGTTTTTAGTACATTATCTATTTTATTAGAATATTTCTCTACAATAAAACCATTGTACTGTATTCTATCAGTCAAAACATTTCATTTGATACCGATATTGAGTGGATTGCAGAAAATACATAATGTGTTCTCCATGTCAAGTTCGTTCGTTTGATACACATATCTCAATCAACCTTTTTTTTTGAGATGATATGGAATCAGCCATTTTGTAGCGGCCGCCATCTTGGATTTTCAAGATCATGAAATACGCAGTTTTATAATGACTACAGAGATAAAGGTGTGTTCCAAATTTCAGATCAATCGGTCAACAGGAAGGGGGTCAAATTTCTATTAATGTGGGTCAGCGCTACAGACAAACATGTTAGGGGATCTGGGTGTAAAACACGCCGTCGAGGTAAAACGCACCCCCTTGAAATATCATGGAAAATTAAATAATTGTCAGGATTCTTTGATGCTCATAATTTCATTTCTTATCGTAAATGCTCCTGAGTGTATGAAAAACTGCCTGATTTAATGCAACTTTAGCCGCTTCTGCCATAAGACTTTTGAAGCATTGTAAGACTAATTTAAATTATGGGAACTTCGTAACATTCCCAAATATTATTAAAGCTATCGAATGAGTTTGAGTCAACAAATGTTAAAAGTTCAATTCATATTTGCACCAATTTTCTCAATCATGATGGGGCAAATCGCCTCACTACGAAGAGCTAGTTCACTGTCAGTGTTACCTAATAAACAGAATTTTTTCTCCAATTCTTGTGTGCATAAAACCGTTTTCTCATGCCTGTTCTTGTATCATGTAATAAAAAGTGAAACGAATAAAATTTTTACAATGTTTCGCACTACTAAAATCCATCCAATAACCTAAACCTTAGAATCCCAATTAAAACTCATGCTTTAAAAACCGAAATGCTGTTAGCACTTTCATGTACAGCGGCACGTAGAGATATTTTTGTGAACAGCGGTGTCGCGACTGCCAGGATGATCGTCCATTACGGTCAACTGGTGGTTGTTGGGCACCGACGTTGAACTTTCCTATAAATCTTTAATTGATGCCCAACGTAAATAGGATTCCAAGAAAACTTTTCTTTTTACTCTTTTAGTATTTTTAGAGAGAACGTGTCCGAAACGCTCCGCTCGTTATGTTTGCTACTGCCACTAGTAAACCGATGCGAGACACAGCGAGACACAGGTTGTTGATGCTTTTTGGACACCATATAGATCATCTTACCCCGTCTGTTTTAGAAATGCATACAATATAATCTTGTAGAATTTTCATCATTTTTATTTGTTTTCCCTATTCCTAATCTTTTTTAGTACACATAATTAGAAAAAAAAAAAACAGATGTGGCTACGTTTTTTATGTGAAAAAACAATGGAAAATGTAGTAAAAATACATGTTTGAGCCTTATTTGCATAAGGTGGGCATTTTATCCCCTGTTACCCTACAAACATTCAAACATACAAACAGATTACAGGGCAAGCTAAATAAAACCGTTTAAAAAAGGAGCATCCTTGCGTTCGTTTACGATGAAGTCAGTAAAATCTAGGTTGTGGATCTCCATGAATTGATTATTGATATCCTGAATATATTTGGAACATCTTGTAGACGGACCGAATGCGTCATCTAGAATTAACGAATGTCAATGAAAGAGAGGTCAAGTAGTAGAAAAACACCATGCCGTACTTTTGTGTGCATGTAGCATATAGATGGATACAGATCAATGAGGTACATTATGGGGTGGAGTAGTAGGAAGCGTATAACAGTTTTGCTGAAAAGTTTATAAGGTAACACAGTAAAACTAATTTTTTTGCAAAATACAATTTTATTATTCAACATAATTGCCCTCGAGGACGATACAGCGATCATAGCGATCTTGCAATTTGATACCATTTTTATAGTACTCTTTCAGTTTTTCCTCAAAATAGGCCTCAGTTACAGTAATCACTTCATCATCGGTCTTAAATTTCTTGCCAGCGAGGATTATCTTCAGATCTGCGAACAGAAAATTGTCGCTGGGGACCAGATCTTGAGAATACGGTGGATACGAAAGCAATTCTAAGTACAATTCATGCAATTTTGCCATCGTTTTCATTGATTCACAATTCACAATAACAAAAGTTCCTTCATCCTCAATGCTGTAACTCACGAACCATTTGGCCGATTGCTGTAAAATTTTGACACGTATCCATTGGAAGATGGTGCTTTGTGATAGTAAGTAGATCTTTGTAAGAAGCGCCATCTAGACGTCAACCTTATGAACTTTTCAACCGAACTGTTATTTGGATTGATAAACAAAATGTAGTGTCGTCATTATTTGCATTCAATATTAACTTTGCATGGAACAAAATAAAACAATGTTAAAAAAATACTCATGGTTTCGTGATGCTATGAGCCAAATAGCTCAAGAAATCTTATAACTGATTGTTTTTTTCAATGGATGACAATTGTGTTGTGACCTATTTCCATCATTCAAGGGACAAAAATGTATTTTCAATGAAATGTTGCCTGATTGTAAAATATTTTCTCAAATTACATACAGCGACAAAAAAAAGTAATTTTGGGAAGTAAAAAAAAAATGAAAATGATGGAAAAATAAAAAAAACTGGATTAAACTGTAAAGCTGCAAAAACACTGGAGATTTTTGCCTTTGGCTGTTTTGCTGGGAGGCTTAAAAAAGTAGAAGGGTCTGAGCCTAGGGGCACGGAAGGAAGTTTGACGTAGGACTGTGAAGGTTCAGAACACTTTGTTATTTTGAATGTAATTCTTTTCATTGTTCAGAAATCTGTTAGTTTAACTTTTTTGAAACTGTAAATAGTAGCCTTGAAAAAGGCCCTTTGGTGTATGTACTCATAACCTTCAAACGGTTTGTAACGAACAAAACAAAGAAAGACAATAAGCTTCTGGCAGGAAGTTCAACTGTCTAACTGAAAATGATTAATGAATATCAGTGGGACACATAACAGGGTGGAATGGTAGATGATGTATATGTAAATCGGTAAACAAAAAAATATATCGTCATTAATTACATTGAATATGAAATTTATGGCGAAGAAACGAAAAAACAAGTTGAAAATACTCACGATTTCGTGATATTTTGAGGTAAAATACACATGGAATCATGAAGTTGCTTTATTTTTAATGGATAGGTATGGTATTGTGATTTCTTTCCATCGTCTTATTCTTATTATTAGGCATCAGGAGCAGTAGCTTATTCGGTGAAATAATGTTTGTTTGCAGACTATCACAATCAAGTGAGTGATGCATGAAATCTTGCATCCGATTACTTTAACATCTTGCTAATTTTGATAGATAGAACGAATTATTGCACGCAATTTTGTATTACATACAACATTCATGGGAACGAAGTTGGAAGAAAGAATGCATAATAGATGATTTACCTTCGCATCCGCTCGCAATACATGCCTCTTTTATTTGTTAAATTGCTCAATTCTTTTATTATTTCCACTGTTGATATCTCAGGCGAAAAAAAATCTGGGTAAATTTGCCGTCTAACGGTATATATTATAACATATAACGTAAGAACGATTCTGCGTAATATGCATTTGAAAACTCTTAATAAACGTTACATTTTTCGTGACCCCTCTATATAGAAACTCCCGACTCCTATCCAATCACTGTTCGTTAGATGCGCTACTCTTTCGTATTAATCTTGCCGACAACAATCTTTGTGTTTGTGGCCAAGGTTACCACGACATCGAGCACGTTGTTTGGTCGTGCGAGCTGTATCTTGTCGCCAGATCGAATTTAGTAGTCACCCTTCGGGCCCGAGGAAGGCAGCCCATGATGCCGGTGAGAGACGTGTTGGCTCGGTTAGACCTTGATTACATATCCCAAATATATGTATTCCTTAAAGCTATCGATCTTCGTGTGTGATTGTCCTTATACCCTTAGTTTTTCCTTTTCCTTTTCCTTTGTGAGAGATCGGATCCCTTCTTAAGAATAAGATGAAATGTAAATACATATTAGATATAAGATAGGTTTAAGAATTGAGTGTGATTGAGAGTGTGAGTGTGATCATTGTCAACATATCTTCATATCCCCTCCTTTCCTGAAGAAAATATGTCACCCTTCTAAACTCGAGTCGACCGCGAGTAAACGGTTTCCTATATTATTAACATTAGAATTAAGGAAAAATGTATATATACTAGTAACAATACAGTAAGGAGTTCGGCTCCTTTAAACCTATGTAACTGAGCCTGTAAAAATAAACGATTTAAATAAAAAAAAGGCAGCGGCGAGCAATGATTTTGGGGTTAACGGGCAGTGGCAACTATATAGTCACCATTTTTTTCAACTGTTTAATGTGTTCTTCATCATGTAAGGATTGTGTTCTCTGAAGTTTGAGTCGATTCCTTGCCTAGTTTCCACGTGCTTATAAAGGGTTAAGCGAGTGAACTTGACATCATTTTCTCATCAAAATTCAACAAAATAAATAGATTTAAAATTGTATAAATATTATTTCAATTGTAAATATGTTAATACAAATTACTCAAAAATACTGGAGTGGACAATTGATTTAAAAAAAAATTAAAAATCAGTGCTTTCTTTCTATTTCTACTAATGATATATCTTGAATTAAATTGGTAAATGAGTGTATTAGGCTGTCAAAAAAGTCCTGCGGTATTTTTTTTTGAATTTTCATTTGTTCAAAAAATTAGTTACAATCATCTGTTTTAAGTCAAATATGCGCCGTTTTGTTCGATGACTTGTTCCCAACGATATGCCAACTTCATAATACCCCTGTTATAGAAGCTCGCTTCCTTATTGGCAAAAAAACTCGGATAGCCAATTTTCACAGGCCTCTTTTGTGGCTAACTTCTGACCACCTAGCTCGTTCGCCATGGACAAAAACAGGTGGTAGTCACTTGGTGCAAGGTCCGGACTATACGGCGGATGCAAAAGAACCTCCCATCCGAGCTCCCGGAGCTTCTGGCGCGTCACCAAAGAAGTGTGTGGCCTGGCGTTGTCCTTATGGAAGACAATGCGGCCTCTGTTTATCAAATATGGCCTCTTCTTCATGAGTGCTACCTTCAAGCGGTCCAGTTGTTGGCAGTACAGGTCCGAATTGAGCGTTTGGCCATAGGGAAGCAGCTCATAATAGATTATTCCTTGACAATCCCACCAAACACACAGCAGAACCTTCCTGGCCGGCCGTTAATGAGGGCTTGACCACCGTCTGAGCCGCTTCAACGGGCTTCGACCACGACCGTTTGCGCTTCACGTTGTCATAAGTGACCCACTTTTCATCGAAAGTCACCATCCGCTTCAGAAACGGGTCGATTTTGTTGCGATTCAGCAGCGATTCACATGCGTCGATACGGTCAAAGATGTTTTTTGCGTCAACGTGTGTGGCACCCATACATCGAGCTTCTTTGTGAATCCAAGCTTCTTCAAATGGTTAATAACGGTTTGATGACTTATCCCCAGCTCTTGGCCGATGCTACGGCTGCTTCAGCGATTTTGTCGCAATTTTCGACGACAGGCCTTCCGGAGCGTGGCGCATCTTCGACGACCTCTACACCAGAACGAAAACGTTGAAACCATCGTTGTGCGGTGGAAATGGAAACTGTATTGCGTCCATAAACTGCACAAATTTTATTGGCAGCTTGAGATGCATTTTTTCCTTTGTCATAGTAGTACTGTAAAATATGTCGGATTTTCTCTTTATTTTGCTCCATATTTGCGACACTATAACTCACGAACGACTTAACCAAACAAAACACTGTCAAGGACTATATTATAGCGCGCAAAAATACCTTTCCAACAAGCTATACACTCGATACAATGAATACAACTAGAACTACGCGCTTACAACGACACCTCGCGGAAATACCGCAGGACTTTTTTAACAGCCTAATATTAAGTTTCAACAAATTTCAGAACGCACATGCCAAATGCACTTGCCAAATTTTTCATCTTATATGAACTTATGCGCGATCCGCTACTCTTTCGTATGAATCTTGCCAACAACAATATTTGTGTTTGTGCCCAAGGTTACCACGACATCGAGCACGTTGTTTGTAGTGTGAGGTGTATCTTGTCGCCAGATCAAATTTAGAAAACTCCCTTCGGACCCGAGGAAGGTAGCCCAAGGAGATGTGTTGTCTCGGTTAGACCTTTATTACATGTCCCAATTATATGTTTTTCTTAAAACTATCGATCTACGTGTGTGATTGTTCCTATATCCTATATCCTATATCTTCCTCTGCGAGTAATAGGTCCGCTTGCTATAAATAGTAGATTAAGTTGAAATATAAATACACTATAGATATACGAATAGATGTATGAATTGAGTGTAATCATCAACATTATTACAATCTCCTTATATTCCATCCTTTTCCTGAAAAAATATGCCACCCTTCTAAACTCGAGTAGACTGCGAGTAATCGATTTTCTACTTTACTAACCTCAGTTTTAAGAAAATTGTTTATGTATAGTTATAAAAATATACTTAAGAATGCCTGAGCCTGTAAAAAAACGAATGCGCGCTCATCTATTTGTTGAGTCTTTGAGTAGTACAACAATAATTCTTTCTACTACAAATCAAGTTGGATCACGTAACACAACTCATACTGTATCTTGAAAGTTTCATACAAGAACTTGTGTTAATTAATGGGGGTCAATTTTCAGACCTCGTCGACCAACAAAAACAATTTTCATTCATTTCGACCCCTGAGAAACCAATATCGACCCAAAGGGGTCGATATCGACCACTTTGAGAACCCCTGTTCTAAAGGAACAGATTTCTCTAACTTTCTAACGCAAGTGAGAGTAGATTTTATTTCTGGAATTTTTTGTTGGGTCCATCTTCAATTAGTCCCGCGTCAAATCCGCTAATTTAACTGCTCTACTGAGATACTAGTATGCGTCTCTTTGCACCCATTTCTACTACACTTGGATTTATCTGCAGTCTATAAGTACACTGCAGATATCTTCCGCCATACTTCAACTGCTGCTGCTGCTGCTATCGCATTTGGCCACCGTTTGGCGCAGACCATCCCGGGCACAGATGCTCCCGCCGCGATGCCCCGAATGAGCGCGTCGGACACGGTTCCCAACGCACGCGGAGGTGATACAGGCCGTCACACACAATCTAAGTTATGACTCTCGGAGGATGCCAGACAACCCATTGTACACCTACAGAGCTCCTCCTTCGTGGCCCGCCCCCTCAACGGCTCGATTATCGTGAGTTCACCGACAGTTAGTCGTCGACGGTGTTATCTCTCCATTTATGGTGCCGAGTATAACCCAGGTTGGTTAACTGACATAACACGCGCGCCGCAAAAAAAGGCGCACACAAACGGTCTTTTCTCCCACAGATATGTGGTACTGGTAGTGACCCGGCGACCATGGCCTCGCTCGTTCCGGCTTTTTTTTCCTACTTTCTCCGCAGCCCAGCTTGTTGTGTGTGTCCCATAGATCAAATAACTCAATTTTATTATAACGGTGTGTAGGGCGGCAGCAGTCGTCAGAGGGCCCGAAAAAGGGGTTAATTTAGGTATGGCCAACAGCAACACCTACGCCACCTCCAACTCCACCACACCCGATGTCGATGTTGATGATAATGACGATGCTACGAGTAGTGTTCCGTGCTGGAAATAAATTTATAACTTTGTTTATTTTTATCGTTCCCATTCAGTGTCGCATTCCGCTGGCGATAGCGCCAGTGCACTGCACAGGTGCATTTAGAAAAATGAAACATTTGTAAAATGAAACCCAGAAAAACGTTACAATTGGTTCGTTCGGATAGACAGTTTAATTGAGTCGGAAAAAAATATCGACATGCCCCGGATCGAAAAGCACCTGAGCAATTGCATTTTTGAACGCTTGCTTTGAATTGATACAAATTTACCCCCATCGATGGCTTGGAGCTAATTTAATTTCCAAATGGTAAACTAACTCTTCTATTCAGAAATTGTTTCAACTTGCCCCCGCAATTAGTTCACGCTTTAGTTCACGTTTCGAGAGCTATACAGACACTCATAACTTCCAAGATGGTATAATTAATTTCGAACGGCGCAAGTAGTGGTGGGAATTTAAACTTTTGCCCCCGTTTCTGGATGGTGATGTAAATTCAACCTCGATCTTCATCCACATCAACGCGTTGCGCGCGCTGCACACAATGTGCAGCAGCTGCATCCTTTAACAAGCTCCCTCTTCCCAAATGATAAACAAATTTCAAACTGTCATAGGAAAGTTGTTTCGACTGCTTTTGGCCGGGCGTGTGAGGGGTTTGCTCGGTGTACCGAAGACCAACTTCTTCTACTAAGAGCCCGAGCGGAGCAGATAAGCAGATCTATGTGTGGTCTTATCCTAAAGCTTTCCCTCCCAACGTAAGTGAGATTGGGCGAGGCGCTTACGAGGAAATTGATGCTGTTGTTGTTGTAAAACACGGTTTGCACGGCAACACCGGCGGCATTAAACTTCCCCAACAATTTACACCTTCTCTAGGGGTGCCTTTTGTTTGTCGTGTTGGTTTTGCTGCGCCCTTGTAGTTTATTCATAGTTCACAGCGCGCAGTTTACCCGTTTGGAAAATCTATTGGCAACGTTTAGCGATAAATAGGGGGATGAGAGGGGGTTATTAGAACCGAGAGGACGTGTGCCCAGAAAGTAGCTCTAAGAGTGTTTATGTGTGTGTGGGTGTATGTAAGAGGAGAGCAGCATTAACACCTTTACGTATTTATGCCAAGTTCAAGCTTTGAACCACTAAACAATGGCCCCACAGGAGCAACCTTGAGACTAACTAATTACCGCCTGCCAGTTTATGTTTTAATGATGCTGGAACTGATGCTAAACGGTAAGTGCGTGCCGTGAATGTTAGGTTGTAAAATTCATTGTTAGCTTTTCCGTTCGGAAGTGTTTTTATGGAGGCGCACTGCCTCTGATTTCCCCGTGGTATTGTTCACATGAGTGCGATTTGAACGTTTTATGACGTAGCATTTCGCGCGGGTGGAAAATTGTCCTTCTGCATTAATCGGATGCACATTATGACCACTTTTTGAGTTAGCTCTTCTCTTGCCAATCATTGAATTAATTTTTTTGTTTATTCATAACTTTTTTTGTGAAATCTGAGAATAGTGAGCAGAGGAAATCAGACGATAACCTTGTCTTTTGTCTACGAGAACTGCATAAACAAACCGGCTATTGGTCGATGCTTGAAACGAGGTTCGACTCTTCACTAAATAGGATCGTTCGCTACTTTTTCACATTCCAGGGTATTTGCGATTGAACAAACAGAAGCATCTTCTTCCAACTATAGCAAAAGCTGCACCTCAAAGGATGATTTTTAAGGGATTTTTTTCGCTGAATCTTACAGTCATAGAATCGTCCCTCTGGTGAACAGCAATCTTCGCGGTTGATTTGGTACATAAACTTCGATTTTATGACGCCATATTTTTCACAACACTTACTATCACATTCCGGACTCATAATCATTAAATAATTTTCTCTATTGATTTCAATCCAACTCATCTGAAAGTTTAGTATAATAAAAAAAAAAATAATAATTGATTGCAGTTTTCAACAAATGCCATTTTTTTATATATATTATTATAAAGCAGAGAATACACTTTTGAGTTGGATTATATTTGTGAAAAATATCGTGATTGAATATCGGTTAAATGAAGTTAAATTTGTAGAAATGTAGAGCAGTTGTGGGTATAATTAGGGATTGCATTGCCGTGCCAAAATTTCAATAACCGGTTATTCGGTAATAAAAAAAATTCCATTACCGGTAAAAATTACTTTAAGATAAACCATTTTCTTGAAGAAACGGTTTTTACTAATAATAATTAGTTTACAAAGAAGCATTTTGCAAGTTTTTGATACTTAGTTTGTTGCTTTAAGTAATACTTAAGGACTCAGAGTATGTTAATTTCTTCCGATCTAGACTTCTAGTCTAGATCGGATCTCATTATCGAAGTTTCCAAAAGCATAAAACACCCGTTCAGAGTCCAACGATGTTCGGCTTACATTAGGAAGAGCATGGAATACCATTGCCCTCTGTACGGAAACTCTTATCCGAGGGTTTTCATCAATCCTTTTGTAGACGTTGAGCCTGGGCTGGAAGAGGATACCTCTGATTGTTGCAATCGTCGTTGAAGTTTTTTCCTTGTTGCTCAACTGTTCTGCAGGTTTCGAATCGCTCAGCGGATTTTTTCCTCATGTTGTCCAGCCACTGAATCAACATCACCATCGTTAAATTTGATCAAGTCAGGAACAATTTCAAATGGCTACTTGAACAATGTAGTCCGTGACGTTTTATAAAATACGCCAAAGTCATCATTACTTGTGTGACGAGCACGAGTAGCATGATTATTTATATAAGGGAACAAATCTGCATATACGAAACGTCTTTCTGCAATCCTTCCAATCAGGACTTCAAGCAGCTGCTTCGAAATTGTAGATGATTACTCCGATAGCTGTTCTAGCATAAATTGAAATCTGACGTCAGCTTCATAAAGGGAGTATTCCTTCCGCAAAAGAAGTTCAACAGCGACCAGGACTGGTTCGAAATCATCAATCTAATCCTTTATCGCTGTCAGTTCTTCATCGCTGAAGTTTCGTTTTCAAAGCGAATTTGAACTGATCGTTCGAAGATCGTGAAATCGGCGCAACACTGCCAGTCATGTTCCTTCGATCTTATTTGATTTTCGTAATATTTCAAAGAGGCATAAAGGCAAATATTATTTCTGGTGTAAAAATATAAAATTCCGAAATTACCGGTTTTTGACCGTTAAATTACCGGTAATTCGGTAATGGAAAATGACTCGGTATTACCGGTAAAACCGGTTAACAATCCTTAGGCATAATTTTCTAATCAGTTTCCCCATTGTAAAGACCAATTCTTAATGATTGAAAATGTAGTTTATACATAGCACGCTTGTTTTTAATTTCATCGATCTATGGCCTAACGAATTAGAGATGTTCAGTTTCGTCTGTCTTGGGCAGCCGTTCTCCAGTCACCTCGTACACCAACAGATCGTTCATCCACTTCCACCGCGCACATCCACCGAGGGCGAGGCCTACCACGGCCTCATCCTGGTTCTCTGCTAAAAACAGTTTTGGCGGCTTTCTCGTCAGGCATTCTGGCTACAAGTCCAGCCACTGCAGCCTGCCACGCCGTATTACCTTCACTATATTAGCATGTTTGTATACCTGGTACAACTCGTGGTTCATGCGCCTGCGCCACACTCCATACTCCAATTTACCGCCAAGTATCGATCGCAAAACTTTACGCTCAAAAACTCCGAGTACTCGTCGGTCAGCTTCCTTCAGCGTCCATGCTTCCGTATAGGGCCACCGGGAGGGTAAGCGTCCTATACAACGCTAATTTTGTGTGAGTTTGCAAACTACGGGACCTTAGCGGGTTACGTAATCCGTAGAAGGCTTAGCGGGTTACGTAATCACTTCACGGCTCATATCGTTGTCACATGTCACGTGCCAAGATAAACGAACTCATCAACCACTTCAAATCGTTCCCCATCAATCTTCACTTCAGCACCAACACCGCCGGAATCTCCACGCTCCCTGCCAGCTACCATGTACAGGGGAACTTCGATATAACGTACCCTCGAGATAACGTACACATTCTCAAAATCCAAAGGAATAATTTCATGAATATTTTTTTCTGAAAGAGCAATAAATTATCTGTATTTTCATACTAAAGCTTGCTTTGTACCTATAACCAATCCCGAAATACACCTGTTTTGTGATTCTGGATTCTAAATGAATAAAACTTTAATCAACAGTACGAAGGGAAACATCATGAGAAAGGTTGACTTCGTCTTATAGTTGAATTTATTCATTAACCTTACTCAAACAGCAACACAATAAAGCAATATAAGCTACGTTCCTGAGTTCTTTATTATACTTCGATATAACGCACAATTCGATACAGCGTACAATTTTGAAAGTGAAATGTACGTTATATCGAGGTTACCCTGCACTTTGCTTTGACAGAGTTGATGATAATAAAAAAGTTTAAAGATTTCAAGGGTTTAACGTTTTTAAATTACTAAATTACTTTTCTATGACCCGAATAACATTTGTTTTGATATTCAATTTAATATTCAAATTAGTTATAAATTCGCATTGCATGGCTTGCTCGATTCAAAATTAACTAGAGTCTCTCTAAAAAATATGTACAATCATCCGAAAATATTTTTTCCTTTGAACTTTTAATCGTCTACGCTGTTGATGTTCGAAGAGAATCGAAGGTGTCCCAGATTTCTTTACGAGGAATCAACATATGTACACCTTTATATAAGCATCGTTGTCGCTAATAATAACAAATTGATAATAATGATAATTGATTGATTAATATGTATAGTAGATAATATACTCTTTGCAAAATATCAGCTCGAACTTCATTTATTAGTGGCACAGACGTTAAAACTTGAGTTTTTTTTGAACCAAAGATCACTGAAAATCGGGGTTTCAAAAAAAAAAATTAGTGCCAAATGTCTTCAAATTGCATTTCTCGTCGAGATTTACTGTTATCTCGAAAAAAAAACTTTTTTTGGCACTTGGTCGTTTTTCCGTTTGAAAAGTCGATTTAAAAAAATATATTTTTTTGAGATAACTGTAAATCTCGATGTGTCATGAAATTTTAAGACATTCGGCATCAAATTTTTTTTTTGAAAACCCCGATTTCCGGTGATTTTTCGATTTTCAAAAAACTAAAATTTTAAGATTTGCAACACTAATAAATGAAGTTCGAATGAGTTAATATTTTGCATAGGGTATATTATCGTGCAAATAAATATTTCTTTACAAGTTTCGAATGAAAAATCGAGATAATTATTTTTATTGGCACTTAAAACCATGTTTCGTCTCGTACTCCGAAAAAAAAATCCCAGAGTGCCTACTTCAGTGACCTGTTCGGTTTTTCTTGAAATAAGCAATTGAATAATTGTGAAACGTCAAGTATAATCCAAACGCGCTATGTGCCTCGTTTTGAATTGGTCCAATTTGTGCTCCTCAAGTGGTTCCGATCAAAAGAAGCAATCAGAGTTACAGCGGAATATAATTTGAATACAAGCAAACAAAAAATGTATTGTAAGCCACTCCCCTTGTGATTCTATCGTCTGTCGAATCAAATGAATTTGGCAGTTGCTTTCCGCAAACATTATTCAGTTTCTAGCAGCGAAGCCAAACTCATATGCTAAGGCCATCGTTCTAGCATGTAGTGGTAGCGGCGGTAGAAACGGCAGAAGTGGCAGAGGCGGCAACGGAGACAACGGGCAATGAGTTTAATTTTGTTAATTTTGTAATTTTGCACTTAGAGCCTCCGCAGACGACAGAATTTTCATCGGCCGATAGTTTGGTGCTTCAGACTTTAGCACCCATGGCAGAGTTGGGCAAACCGTTCACGAATAGTACGGAAGAACTTATTCGCCAGGAAGATTGAGGGAACGGTCGTTCTTTTTAAAAAAAACTATGGATGGGTTAAACCTATGATATAACCGCAAGGTTGACGTAGGACTGCCGTTGGCTTAGTAATCATTTGTTTTTTTTTTCAATAATCGCACCTCGGATGTTTCTCATTTGGTATGATATCGTCGCTGCGCAGAGCTATATTTTGTATGTATTGATTAAATTATTGATTAAACTAATGAATGAATGAAACAATTTACGTATTCAATTGTAAACAAATCCCAATTTAGGTCAATTCATGCATTACAGTAGTGGTTATCGCAGCAAATAGTTATCAACGTTTTGCCTAATCATCAATCGATATGCGTAGAAGTTCAGTAAACTGGCGACATGAAGGGATATGCAGTCTTGAATAACCGAGCCAAAGCGTTGCATTTGTACCCACTTTTGTAGACTGTGTTAGCAAAACGAATTCCGGAGTGTAAAAATGCATGGGGGTATAAAGGGTGTGTCACATCAAATTGCATTACGGAAAAAACGCTGTAGAAATTTAATTTTTAGGAATTATATCTTCAGCTTACGCTTATAATCAGATAAGAGTGTATAGATCACGTTGGCCATGCTTCACTGTCAATTTTTCGTAAATTTGGAAAAATGTCGTCGAACGAAAAAGAGCGTCGTGAATTAATCCTGTGCAATCATTTCGAGAATCCGGAGTTGTCACAACGGGACATCGGTAAGATGCTGGGAATCGTCCAATCTACGGTCAGCAGAGCACTAAAACGATACTTCGAGAACCTAACCATCGACCGGAAGGTGAAGAACGGCAAAAATGGATGCTCCGTCAGTGAAAAAGATCACAAGCGCGTAGTTAAGCAGTTTAGACGTGATCCGAGAAGTTCGGTCCGGGGTGTCGCCAATAAGCTGAATTTGTCAAGTTCATTCGTCCAGCGGACCAAGCAGCGGGAGGGCCTGCGTACATACAAGGTTCAGAAGGCTCCTAACCGCGACGAAAGGCAAAACATGGTGGGGAAGACGCGAGCCCGGAAGCTGTACACCGAAATGCTGACGAAGCCGCATTGCCTGGCAATGGACGACGAAACCTACGTCAAAGCGGACTTTCGTCAGCTGCCGGGCCTGTTGTTCTTCTCCGCAGAGGACAAATTCAGCGTTCCGGAGGAGATTCGCAAGCAGAAACTATCCAAGTTTGCCGAAAAGTACATGGTGTGGCAAGCGATCTGCTCTTGCGGAAAGCGGAGCGCCCCCTTCGTGATGACCGGCACGGTAAACGGGCAGGTTTACCTTAAAGAGTGCCTACAGAAGCGCTTACTACCACTATTGAAGCAGCACGAGGGCCCGACCATCTTCTGGCCGGATCTCGCTTCGTGCCACTATTCAAAGGACGTGTTGGAGTGGTACGAAGCCAACGGGGTCACCTTCGTGCCAAAGGAAATGAACCCACCCAACGCTCCGGAGCTTCGCCCAATAGAGAAACATTGGGCGATTATGAAGCAGGCCCTCCGGAAGAACCCAAAAGTTGTCAAATCGGAGGCGGACTTCAAGAGAAAATGGATTTCTGTTCAAAAAAAACTACAACCTGACGTTGTACAGAACCTTATGGACGGGGTAAAGAGGAAGGTGCGAGCATACGGGCTTCGGCTCGAAGTATGAATAAAAAGAAAATGCCAAAAGTTGTTTAATAGTTTTTATTTTACTGTCTAAAATTTTCAAAGGGATCGGTCTACTGGGCGAATTTCTACAGCGTTTTTTCCGTGATGCAATTTGATGTGACACACCCTTTAAAAGTACTGTCGAGATCTGCTATGCCGATTTTCCTTATTAAGTTATTGGTTTCGAAATCTGTGTTGAGAAAACACATTCCGATTTGAAAAAGTGCAAGCGAGTACAAAAGTACCCGCTATTTGTATCTATTTTGCAATGCCAATTTCCCCAGCCTCCATGGTTTTGAAGTCTGTGTCGTCTGCGGAGGCATTCATTCCAGCGATGGTACCTCAATCGTTGCGCAACCATAGTTTTACATTCCAGTCGTTAAGCGTTATCTAACAGCTAACTTATTTTGTTAATGTATGCTCAATTTTGAATTTAAAACTATGATTGGTTTCATTATTGAAATCAAATTTGATTCACGCAAAGTTGTAATTTTTTTTATTTACTGCATTTTTTCAATTCAAGTGTAATATTTATATGCTTGCTGTCTATCAGGAAAAAATGGAGGAAGCTGAGACAATCCATGACTTGGAATAACAAATCATATTCTAGTGGGAAAGCAAATTCAAAAAGAAAAGGTAATCTTTTCTTACAATAAATTTTTGGCCTATTGTGTGTACGTGTTATTATTGGTTCTCAATTACTGGAATCTTTGTGTAAATTGAAAAATGTAGTCACGGGATCTTTTCTCTGATTGAACTATTATAATATATGATCTTTGCTGGATCCTAGGTTGAGTCTATAGAGAAAATATGAAAAATTGGGCAAATCAAATTATTACAAATAGCATTGTCGGGTGAGAAACATATGTTTACATACAATTTGCGACTTGTAAAGAAGAAGCACATTTTCTTTCCCCAGTAACAAAAAAAAAACAATACGTAGTTTTAGTTGCTCTGTGTATTTTTGTGGAGGGACTACGTCTAACCGGAGTATATGGGGGGTAAAATGAAAACCTAAACACCGAACATGCAGGAAAAAATGAAAGATTCTGAATGCTTATAACTCGAACATTTCTTACTGGATCGGGAAGATGTTTACATCAAATGATAGGGAATGTTTCTACGTTTCTATCGCAATTTATAAAATGTTATTTTTCATTAAATAACAATTGAATAACTGTAAAATGTTAAGCGTTATCTAAACGCCCTAACTGCCTCATTTTGATTGGCCCGATCTACGGTTTCACTAACACAGCCATCAAAACCAAGCAGCGTTGGAGAGATCGGCATTGCAAATATATGAAAGTTGGGGGTATTTTTGTTCCGACTGAAATGTGTTTCCCTAACATAGACTTCAAACACATGGAGCGTGGGGAAACTGGCATTCCGAATACATGTAAGTCGGGGGCTTTTTTGTTCCGACTGGAATGTATTTGCCTAACATAGATTTCAAATCCATGGCACGTGGGGAAATCGGCATTGCAAATATATGAAAGTCGGGGGTATTTTTATTCCGACTGATATGTGTTTCCCCAACACAGAAGAACATAATCTATAACAATGCATGAATTGACCTTATATGGAATTATGCAATCTTTTTACTTATAAAGCAAATATAATGAATTCAATTGAATTCGAGAATTGTTTCATTCAATTATAAATTTAATCAATACAAACAAATGATTGGTACGATAAGGTAGTCCCACGACAACCTTGCGGTTATATCATAGATATAACCCACCCATTTTTTGGTTCAGTCGAAGTTCCGACGATAGGCACTATTTTCTTCACAGTCCAGGGGTTTTTAGATAGAGTTGTGATGAAGATAATAGCGAGTAATAGTGACTAATAGCTAGTAACGAGGGCTCTCGACGTTAATTTCATAAATGTGTAAAGTGTATGTATCTGGTGGAGAGCCATTATCCTCCGACATGTTTCGACGTGCTCCAGCTTCGTCTGTTGTGTTACCGATGTGAAGAGTCGATTAACATCAGAACCAGTGATTGAAATATCAGCGGAAAGAAAATGTGGTACCAGCTGATAGGAGACGTAATGCTGAAGAATGCAAGATAAGTGTTGCTAATTATCTGTATTTTTCTATTCCGTATTCAGGATTTTTCGAATGGCGTAATGAAGAGTAATTCTAACATCCAAATCTCTACACTCTCTCTTTACCTTTATTTTTGTTTAGATAGGAGAGCGAGAGAGGTAGAAGTGCTGAGAAATTTAAGTTTGTATCAGTGTGGCTTGTGTATATTGGTGGTTGGGAGTGTGTGCAGGGTGTTGTGGGGTGAATGCAGTTGAGTGGGTTGAATCTCGGACAGACTTCGGGTGTTTATGTCATCGTCGCACATTCACTGGGAACAATTTTTCTTCTCTTCTATCTCTGTTTATCTTGCGCTGGACTTAATTGACTGTTTGAGGTGCCGATCGGGGCAAGCTTTTGGAGTCGTTAGATCTGTGGATGGGCCTTGTGAGTGTGGTTCATTGTGTGCATTCTCCTCGAATTCTCTCGTTCTTTCCAAGTGTTGTGTTATGGTTTATTTGTATCTCATTTCGTTTGATGTTCATGTGTTTGTGGGAGCCGAGAATTTGATGATTTATTCTCGCCGCTCTGAGGGGAGCATGGGTCTTAGCGGTTTTGAAGGGACCACGCATTTGGAACTATTTTTTTGTTTGAAATACAAAGTTTATACGGATTTCTCTCTGGTGACTATTTAGTGCGCTCATGGCGCTTCATCGCCTTCGCGTATCGGTGCATATGGAAGTGAAAATGTAAATAAATTACCAAATTTAAAGTCGGTTTAGATTGTTTTAACAGAGTTCTCCCGGTTGTCTTCCTACATCTGTTGAACAATAACGAAGGATAAAGAAGAATAAACGCACGATAAATACAAAAAATAAACAATTCTCCCTGTTGCTTATTTGAGAACGAGAGAAGTTGAGGGGAGTGTGTTCGGAGAACTGTGCTCGCATTCGCAAGGTCCGTCTGACGGTCTGGGGGTTCTAGGGGTTTGTTTTGGTCGGCGCTTCGAACAGTCTACGGCTGGGCTCTATGTGGGATGAGTGGAGATGTAGGATCGAGGTGTTGTCTTTGGTGCGGGAGCGATGGTGACAGAACCTTTGAATTCAAAAAATTTTAAAAATATAAAATTCGAAAAAATTAAATATGATATTCAAAAATCTAAAATCGGTAAAAATCTAAAATCGGTAATTATTATTTAATCCATACATCGCGATTCATTGAGCACCCGTCGACGCGATTGGATGAAGAATATGCTCCAGTTCGAGTGAAAGGAATTCTCTCTGTTACCAAAGGGCACCCTCCGCTATCACAGTTCAATAAAAAATAGGTGCGATGAATAACAATATATACATATATGTTAGATAGTTTGTGTTCACATAATCACATCACTTACCGCAGTGAATCCTGATCAGTGCTTGGAAATATCTGTATCACATCAATCTTTTCAGCTGAATTTCCGGCCACATTCGATCATTATACCATTGCATTCGGGATACCGAAAATGAACCAACGCCAAACCTCACAATCACAGCAAGCCACTCACAGTTGATTCATCCAGTTTTTTTCATTCTGTTTATCGTTCTGTTCTGCGTTCACGGAATGTGAGCAAAACAAAATATCCCTAGTTTTGTCATTCATTGACATTCACATACCAGTTCACTCGCTATCAGCATCGTTCTCGGACACTGACGAAACGGAGAAATTCGTTGAGGAAGATAAGAAAGTACAGAATGCTCATAATAGTGACAATAAATTAAATTGTTCAAGCATGCAAGGTTTCCGTCTCAGTTAAATTGCTTTCATTTTACATAGTGAATATGCAGTTCCAAATCCACTTGTCAGAAATGCTTCAAAAGAAGAATTCCGATGTAAAAAATACCGTCTTGACTCAAATTTCAAACATTTAATTTTTTTTAAATTCTGAACACACGAACATAAAATGGTGGTGTCCAAGACACGACCGCAATGGGAATATTTCGAGCTTCCTTTTGCAAACGGATCAAACTATGCTATAGGATTAGCGGATGAAATTGCCAACATCCAGCTTTGGGTGACATAGTTTGCATTCACTGCCTGGATCGATTCTGCAGAATGCCCCCTCGCAGTCCAAGCCTAAGCAATCCTTAGCTGTGAGTGTGCATGCAGCTCTTGCTCTTTTGTTGGCATTTCCGCTTGCGCCACCGATTTGCGTTACCCTTTCGGAGTAACTTGAAAAACAACTGAATAAGCAAGGCACTGACTCAATGAGAAAATCACACACATATAGGGATATTGAAAATGAACAGTCACAACACTCCTGACAATTCAATGGCAATGAATAAATGTGAATTAAGCTTTCATGACTCGAGCTTTAAGGAAAGCTCAGAGAGCACATAATGAATATGAATGAACACAGTTGTAAATTTGTTTGCCGTCGAATGAATGACAGTAGCATCGACAAGCAAAATAAACGCGTTACACTGATAAACATATATTTTCAATGTTGCTTAACAAGCTCAATATTTCCAAGCTCTGATCCTGATATCTCTTAACCATTCCCACTAACAACTATCCCTTCCATGATAAACGCTAGGGAACCACGCTATAGAGGCGACCCTTCTGGCCTTCGGGCGGCGAATATCATACTAACATTCCTTCCCTTCCCCTGGTGACTGTAAGGACGTGGCCGGCGTCGTTATTGACCATTCAAAGCTCGAATCACCGAAAATTGCACAACGAGAATGATTTGCTAGTCCCAAGCGTCATTCTGTGTGTTCTTTGTGCAATTTGGTTGGTTCAGGTCAATCACGGAGAGCAACTACGAATTGTACAGTCTACCCAAGCTCAAGCTCAATTTTGGAAAATCTATCTTACTTTTCCTATATGATTTTACTATTGGGAATAGAAAGTCCCTAGGGACCGACGTTGAGCTTTTTGGTAGCAAAGCGCTGACTGGCTGAAACTGACAGTAACAAAATGAGAAAATAAAAATATATATGGTTTGTTTCCAGATGTTTTACAAAATTTGATTACTTTCTAGTCGAATTTCTGACAATGTTCTATTCGTACGATAAGTTTCTTTGGGAGCTGGAACCGATACTTATGTTATGAAAACGCTCTTGATGCGGGCTGAATGGAACGCGCTGCAAGAACAATTCGGGGCTTAACCCTCTACCGCCCAAGTTTTTTTAATTATGTAAAAAACCTACTCCACTTTTATCTCGAATTTCCGACTTTCAACATAAAATACTCCTAGCAGAAAGCTGCCGGCATAAAAACAATGTGTATGTGTGATAGATGAAAATATTCTAAAGTCTTGCTTTTCTCAGTACCTAAAAAACAATCCATACAAACTAGAAACTGTCCTATCTGATCTAACGATATCAATGCCAGGACACGAATACCAACTCGATATAGTGGTTTTCAGATATTCGTGTCCGAAAAAATCATTTTTTCACCTTTTTTCCAAAAATGCCTTTTTTTGAAAATTCATAACTTTTTAACAACTAGACCGATTTAGATGATCGACATATCAAATTAAAGGCAATGAGCTAGTCTTTTTTTTGCAAAAAATATTACACTCTCGAAAAAAAACCGAAAAAGATACATGTTCGATTTTTGGATTTGTTATGTAAAGAAACCACTCTCAACTTTCAAGAAAAAATATAAAAAATATAGCGTCTTCTATCTTTAACAGATAATACTATGAAAAACTAACACAACCAGTAATTACAAAATGTTACGACCCACCACAGGCAATATTCCAGACAAGGATAATACCGACGAGGCAACGAAGGAATAAATTATATATTTTTTATATTGTTCTGTAGTTTTAGCTAATTAGACTTAAGTTAATGATTATGTAGTTATAATATATTCAAATAGTTTAAAAATGTACTGATGATGGCTCTTTATCCACTTGAGCCTAACTAAATAAATAAAGGAGAAAAAAAATGATTACAAAAATTAAAATCCAAATCTTTCGCAAATGTAATATTGTTTGAAAGAAGACTGCATCATTAGCTTCAATTTGATATATCGATCATCTGATTGTTTTTTTTTAACCATTATTTTTTTAACCACCCATTAACTTTGAAAATTCATAACATAAAAACGAAAAAAATCACATCTCTGATTTTTGGATATACTGTGTAAAAAATTCTCAGCTTTCAAGTAAAAAATATTAAAAAATAGAGCGCCCTCTGGCCATGAAAACAAAAAAAACAAATACAATCAATAATTGTGAAAACAAAATCCGAGAGCGTAATATTTTACCAAAATAGACTAGTAATAAAAGTAATTTGCTTTAATTCGATATATCGATCATCTAAATCGGTTAAGTAGCTCTAAAGTTATGAATTTTTAAAAAAAGTCATTTTTGGGAAAAAGTGGAAAAAATTGATTTTTCGGACCACCCTAAAATGGAAAATGAGAAATATGATGAGAAAATGAGAAAATCAAAAAAAATACGGGTCTAATGTTGTGCGATAGAGGGGTCTCCGTAGCCACATTGGTTGCGCGTTCGATCGTGAGTTCAAAACTCAGGACCCTCATTGACCATCTTTGTGTTGTTACAGAATAGCTACGTCCACGCAACAATCATCAGCGATGGAGATCGATCCACGGTCGAAATTAGATCGATTCATCCATACAACTGCTCTGCTCTGCAAGACACATCGGGCTGCTGTTCTATAAATAGCTCAACAATGATCAATCAACTTTCTCCGCTGTCCGGTGGTCTACCTGGATAATGGAAGAAAAATACAATACAGAATACTCTTACGCCTAAATGGCTACTGTGTAAATGTATCATATGCAATGGTATAGAAGGAATACTGGCAAATGGCAACTGTGTAATGTAATGTGCTATAATTATAGATATGATAACCATGTGACATGTACACGATTAAAATTCGGCTCTGTTACAGCTAAAATGCTAATGAGCCTGAAATAAATAAATGGGATAAAAAAAATGAGTGGGTTATATCTATGATATAACCGCAAGGTTCACGTGGAACTACCTTAGCTTAGCAATCATTCGTTTGTATTGATTAAATTCTTGATTGAATGAAACAGTTTCCAAATTCAATTGAGTTCAATATATTTGCTCTGTGAGTGAAAAAAATGAACAAATGCCGTGTAAAGTCAATTAATTTATTGTGATTGATTGTTCTTCGTTACAAGTAAATTTAATGACGGACCTTTTACGTTTGGTATGATGACTAGAACAAAGTATATGTACGGAAGAATTATCAAACGTTTGATGAACCAGCCTAAGGCTGAAAATCTTTCCAATAAAGACAAAAAAAAAATATCAAACGATTATTTTATTTTACATTTCCCTCTGAAGTTTACATCCCAAAAGTGTACATACTTCTCGAATCTCGAATTTGCTTGAAACTGGGAAGTTCATTCGCTTCTAGTGGCTGCACGATTTTCCCAGGTTCCTAAGTTTAGAAGATCATGTTAGGACAGACATATTCCACTCTGCACAAAGGCAAGCGAGGACAAAAGTACTCGCAGTTTGCATTTATTTGCAGAGCCGATTTCCCCAGAAACCTCGGTTTTGAAGTCTGTGTTAGGGAAACACATTTCAATCGGAACAAAAATACCCCCGATTTGTATGAATTCGCAATGCCGATTTCCCCACGCTTCATGGATTTGAAGTCTGTGTTAGGGAAACACATTCCAGTCGGAACAAAAATACCCCCGACTTGCATGAATTTGAAATACCGATTTCTCCAGGCACCTTGGTTTAGAAATCTCTATTAGGGAACACATTTCGGTGGGAACAAAAGCTCCCCCTACTTTCGTGTGTTCTTTTTCTTCTTTTTGGCTTTAAGAGGGTTTAAACTTTTCAGTTCACTCGCCTCTAGGCTCTTTCGTGTGTTCTTCTTCTTCTTCTTTTTGGCTTTAAGAAGGTTTAAACTTTTCAGTTCATTCGCCTCTAGTTTCGTGTGTTTGCAATGCCGATTTCGCTGCTTGGTTTTAAAGTCTGTGTTAGGGAACATTTTTCGATGAGAACAAAAGTCCCCCTACTTTCATGTATTTGCAATGCCGATTTCCCCAAGGCTGCTTGGTTTTGATGGCTGTGTTAGGGAAACCGTAAATCGGGCCAATCAAAACGATGCAGTTAGGGCGTTTAGATAACGCCTAATATTTTACAGTTATTCAATTGTTTATCTAATGAAAAACAACATTTTGTTAGTTGCGATAGATGCGCAGAAATATTCCCTATCAAGTGATGCAAACATCTCTCCTATCCAGTACGAAATGTTCGAGCTATAAGCATTCGAAATCTTTCATTTTTTCCTGCATGTTCTGTGTTTAGGTTTTCATTTTACCCTCCATATATTCCGGTTAGACGTAGTCCCACGTCAAAAAATGTTATGCGATAAGAAACAAAATAACCACTTTTGGCGAAAATCTGAGAACCACTATATCGGTTTGGCATGGGATGGCTGTATTAAAATTATAACCAACAGAATCGTTCTACGTATTGGACTTGTTGAAGTAGAGCCAGTTCAAGGCAAACCGAGCATGAAACAAAAAATAAAATCAAAAAAAAGTTATTGTTGAAATTTGAACATAAGTGAAGACGGATCTTTTCTATCAAAAAAGATCTTAAAACACTTCCGGATATATGTAATTTTTTTATGCGAGAAAAGTGTTTTCTGACTTTCAGGGGACGAATTAAAA
Organism: Toxorhynchites rutilus septentrionalis; assembly: GCF_029784135.1. Classification (NCBI taxonomy): domain Eukaryota; kingdom Metazoa; phylum Arthropoda; class Insecta; order Diptera; family Culicidae; genus Toxorhynchites; species Toxorhynchites rutilus. The sequence goes on from NC_073745.1 coordinate 338,691,867, forward strand.
AAATCTTGTTTTATATTTAATACTCGAAACACAAACAAAATTGTGTAATCATATGAAAATATATGTAATTAAATGAAAAAAATTGTTCAAGACGATTATATATAGACTGTATATCTCGATGTATCTCCAATAACCCAGCATGAATCGAGAAAATGTTGGAAGCTCATCCCGGGCGTGTTTTGCGTTGTTTTCTTTTCAACTTTTATCAGTTTTCGTTCCCCAGTATGCTCGGTGATAATAAACAGATCTGCCATCGTCCAAACGTTTGCCTTCCTTCCGGATTCAACGAACAGAACACGGGTGGAAATTCCATTTCAATTTCGATGAGTACTCGGTCCTAGCATTGTGATCTGCTTTTATTCATATCCAATCGATCCACAGTGGTACTTTGGCGGTTGCTTTTGAATGCAAAGCTCGAATGCATCGCCCATAAATAAATCATGGAATGCTCATGCGTATATAATTGAATAAATATTTTTCGATTATAATGATATTAATAATAAATTTTAATTTCAACAAATGTTGGTGAAAAATATGATTTCAATGCAAAAGTCTTATCAGTCGATTTTATTATCGACGCTCACGACGGGACGTGACGGCGGCTGGGTTGGACATCTGGTTGGACAATCGTTCGATTGACATCCGTTTTTGCAGTCCGACGGCTCTCGGGAGCTTTCCACAAGCAGCTGAACGCGTGTTCCGAGGGGGAGTGCATCCCCCGGTCTTCTGCCAGCTGCTGACCGCGGCTGTTATCGATGCACCGGAATTATCTTCATCAATATTTATAAATTCAGAAATTGTCATTCGATATATTCGTTTGGGGCCCCTCTGAAAAGCGAATGATGAATGCTTCGATCAGCTGACATCAGAGGGATGTGCATTTTCACGGACAGCGCAATAAAATGGCATCGACTGTGGTTAGCTCCAGTGGTCAGCCAATCTGTTGTATAATTACCGGAACAAATACTCGACACGCCGATCCACGCCGGCAGTTAGGGAATGTAGCGCTGAAAGCATTTCATTAATCAATTTAAAACATCCTCTCTTGTGTTGAATACTTTGAAGTTGAGTGCGTGATGACCTTTTATAAATAAATTTTTCAATTGGATTTCATCCAATTCACAGTTAATTTTGAAACTTTTATTCAAGGCCCCAACAGAACGTGTCACGACAAATAGCGGCTATTGATGAATATGAAAGTGAAGTTGAGGGCACTTTTCACCTTAAATGTCGCACGGTTCATTAAATAACTGAAAAAAAATATAGGAGGTTGTGTCCAAGATACGACCGCATTGTTGACGTAGAACTACGCTCTTATTCTATATAAGTCGCTTATTTATACTTTCGGATATTATTCTATAATGCTGTGAAATTTTAGAAACAACTGCTTAGTAGAATAATCTCTGAAAAGGTTTTTTCATTGTAGAATTTGTTGACGATAATTGATTGATGATTCATTCTTACCCTCGCTAAACAATACACTAGCTGATTTACCTCGAACGCTTTTCTTTTTTTTTTTTTGCCTTTTTCGCAATTGACATAGACTCGGCTAGAGTCGATTATATACATGTTGCACCAGCACCATTATTCCACATCTCATAACTACATCAATATATCTTTGGCACCGCATGGAAACAACAACAATGACAACACTTGCAAGTATCAAATATCATGCTACATGTTATTTAGTATTGCCTTAAAGGAATCGCACCTCTAGGTATTGTTCGTACAACGTAAACCAAGCGCCAAACAATCGTTCGCCATAGCATGCATACAGAGCCATACATTGGTGGCTTGAAACTACTAGGAATATAAAACACTTCTCATCATTTTGCGCTATTCCCAAAAGAAGCGCTTCTGTTAATATTACTGGCCTCGAAAAAAGTTGTATTTTTTTCTCATGCTCGAGAGAAGCGCAGCTATCACCCTTAGTGGAGGAAGTTTTGCTACTGGCAAGCGAAACCACATACAAAATTCCAGAACGACATTTACTTTCTCGGTGACTAAACAAGCGAAATAAACTCTTTTTGTTAATAACAACCTCGGAAACAGTAGCAATGCAATCCTAGCTGAAGGCAGTTTTGCAACTGGCACACGAACCCAAATATCTTATAACATTCCAGTAAGACATTCAAGATGCTTCGTATTTTTTTGACCCACTTAACTTAACGCCTGCTTCGCCATAGTTTAGCCATAGTCAGTTTAATGAATTGATGCATTCTCAAAGGCACCAACGAAGTTCTTATGATGACGGAAAACAAACAATGTTAACTGCTTGGGAAAAGACTGAATTATTCCACACAGCTTGTACTCTGCTGTAACACCCATCGATGCGAATTCGCTGATAAGTTTGTCAAGAGCGACCGCCTTCACCACCAGCGGGGGGAGCTTGATTTTGGTTGCTGCCTAGGTAACGGCGTTTACATTTTCGACCGACGCGCCGAAATCGCGAAGGCTCGGTTCAGTGCGAGCGCTTTTCACTGCACCAACATCGCGCGCATCATTGGATGACGCTTGCCTCGAAATATTATTGCCCCTGGCAATGCGTTCGTTTTTTGCTGGGCTCGAGCCTGCCTTCCTCTTCTTCTTGCTCATCATACACTTCGCGAAGCGTCCATTTTATGACGCGGAAAGAAAAACACGCGATACGAATAACGCGAAAAACGAACAGAAAAACCAAACGACGATATCCAAGTTGGATTACCACTGGTGGGGTCCAATCTTAGATCGAAGCAAAAGCAAAGTGAACTGGATTACTCAACAGTCCGATGCCGAATGAAAGTTTGCCTCAGCGAGAACCACTGTTTATACTTCTACTTTTCCTTTGTTCATGGGGACTTTGAATCCTACGATTTCCCCTCCGTTGGTCGTCGATAAGTTGCTCGTTATTGACAGGTCTGTTCGGGAAAGCACACAAATGGATAGAACAAATGTATGGGAAAATGGAAACGCCTCAAGTTTTCATGAATTTTAACCATTTACAAACCAGGGGATTCTAATGTATAGCATATTAAACAAATCTTACGGAATTTCCTATTCGTTTAGTATATGAATCGCCAAAATCCGTTCACGGCAAAAATAGTTATTAACGTTAACTTTATTTCATAAAAACGTGACCTGTTTTCTGATTTGGCACCCTTAATGAAAGACGTAGTTCTACGTCAAAAAAACATTATCAATGATCATTTCTCAAATAGTACAACATCAACACCGAGATGCACGAGGAGTACCTTGACGATGACGATATCTATTCGAAAAAGTGATCGGAATTCGGCGATCTTTATTATAAGGGGAAACCATTGCTGCTAGATAAGGTTGAAGAACCGGAAGAAAAGTTGAATCTGTCAATTTGCGGTAGGGGCCTGAATCAACTATCAACTTACGACCACGTTAGACACCCACAAATCAAGTAGCAAACCTTCCATGGAAACATCGATAAGTGGTTAAGAGATGAACCAGCCTACGGCTGAAAGTCTCTATAATAAAGAATAAAAAAAAAAAAAAAAAAAAAGATAAGTGGTTGAGCTTCAGAGATCTGTATTCATCATTGATTCATTGTAATACAGATTTGTCCGAAGTCGAAAAATTCCTCTATTTCGAGGGTTGTTTGTAGTGGAAGCTAGGTCTTTGACACATTCGCTTGCAATCACTAAGGCTAATTATCAGATTGCACAGTGAGTCTCCCTTTCATACTGATAGCGATGAACTGCGTTCGAAACCTATCTAAAATTTTACCGACTCCGATTTCCTGTTGAATGACCCGAAAAAATTAAAATATTTAGCACATAAAACAACATTTTATAGCATGATAAGGAAATCTTGGTATTAATTTTGTTTATTATCATCATGTTTAGTAATGCGAACTAAATGGAAATAATACTTTAGAACAGCGTAGAACAGCTAAAATATCCACTTTAACGATACACCCAGAGACCGCCAGATTTTCCAACATTTTGAAGATGAGAAAATACACTTTTGGCTAACCCTATATTGTTGGTAGCAATTCACATCGATCCAAAGAATGATGGAAGGTTTGTTGTTGACGAAGAAGGATTATGAACCTGTACAAGAGTCCAGCGTTTCCTGAGTTCAGATATTGCACGAAAGAGTACTGCCATGCCACCATTCTCAAACAGCGTAGAAAAGCTGTTTGAGAATTGTGAAGGCAGATCTCCATGAAGGTTAAGTTGAAGCAATTTTGTTTTAGCGAGCATTCGAAATTTCTATTTTTGCATTCTATTTAGGTTGTGTAATCAGAGAAAACCGTAAATAAAACGTTTTAGCGAAAAACCAAGTTTCGAATTATTTCATTTTATTCAGCAGAAGTCGGAGTCGGAGTCAGAGTCGGAGCCTGGAAATTTTTCTCCGATTTCACAGCCCTGAAATTTAGAATATCCGACATTCGATACTTCTAAATCTATAGATTTAATCCTAGGTATCCAACGCTCCTTCACTTCCTTATATCTTCCTTAGAAGTTCAGCTAGGGAAAGGACTATGAAAGTTATCTGAATCAGTGTTCGGATGGGTGGTAGCCGATAGCGTGGCATCTGAAAAGCATATCATAAACGTTAAGAGAGATTCGGATGTAAGATGTAAGGTCTCTCCCCCAACAGATGAAGATACTGTTCCAAGGAAAAGGCGTGTTATGATACGTGTTACGGTTGAAGCGCAGACTTCTCAAGCACTCCGATCTGCGCTACCAATACACATAATTTGTGGAGTAATTTCTGCACCTAGGGCACATGCTCCAGGACTGTTGTAGTTATTGAAGAATAGGGGTTCTCGGGATGGAAACAAATAATAGAGAATAAGAGGATAGTTCGAAGCATTCGACACCATTTATCACAATAGAGGCAAAGGGAATTTCAGTGGCTGACAATGCAACAATAAGAGTTTTTTGAGCACCCATTATAAAACTAAAAACCAATTTTTCGTATCCAATTACAAAGAACCAATTGTTAAATGTTATATAAAATTTGAATTGTGGTTAGATAATATCGAAAATAAAATAAAGTTGTGTTATTAGACGTTTTTACAAATCGAAGTGGTTTTTAAGTGAATTTACCATCCGAGTGATTATAAGGGAGGAATCGAACCGCAAGACATGATCCCAATACCTAGAGGAAATACTATTGTCATTGAGTTGGTAATCATTTCTTTGAAAAATTGTCAGTATGTACAAGGAATAAACGAAATGAATGATTCTAGCATAATTCTGTCAATGTTCAAAAAATCATAAAAAATTGTAACGAAAAATATACTTGAATACTATATATATAGTTTGTTACGGATATTGATTCTACGACCAGTTTTCAACTAGTAATTACAAAAACAGGAGGGGGTATGACTAAATAACCTCTGGAGTTTATGCGTGAATCACGGTTTAGCCCGAGAAACGAGTTATTCGCAAATTCATGGCTATTATTTTTTATTTTCTGAAAACTTTCCAGTGAATAATCGGTCTCAATGAGGTAATTATATTTTATTTACTGATTGATTTAAAGTGAATTCTCAATTATACTTTTAAAATAAAGGCCGACTCGCTGATAGAATTATTTCAAATAGGTTGGTTCTCACAATAATAAAAAGTTTGAGAAATATTTCACAATAATTCGACGATACAATTTTTAAGGCGTTTAAGGTGAAAGTGGAAGGAAGCCACAAATGGTTGCCACCAGGTATGAGCAAAATCGCATCGAAATTCGTTCAACAACACTCATTCACAGATAAAACTCACCCTTCTATTCTCCGTTTATGCCCCACTTTATTTGAAACAGTAAAAATTAATTCGTCTTTCACTCAAATAGCAATCATTGAAGCCTCGATCGCGGCTGTAAAATACAGGTAGATAGTTGAAATCGAGTTGTTTCCTGTGCACTATTGCAATGATATTTATTTGTTTCTAGTATGAAAGGATCTAAGCCATATTAACCTATACCATATTAACGCAAGTTATTGGTGAGCGGGAAGGTGGTAGATTCATGAGTTAGAACACACACACACACCTATAGATTACACATACATATGAATCCCTACACTGTATATCACACACATACATCTTTAGATTTGTATTTACAAATTATAATGTACCGAATATCAATATAACGCCACCCTACGGTAGCTAACATAAAAGCATTACAAACATCCGCAATAGAACGGTCAGAACGAGATCGAAATAGGATCTGTAACAATAACAAAGGCGGAATCCGCGTTAGCATGCTATCTTTTGTTTAGCTTACTAAGATAAGCAACGATCGCTAACCATGGGTGCGCGAAGAAATAAATTGAACAATAAAATCAGTTGAAAACGGTCACTCATGAAGTCTGGTTTGAATACTAGATAATTGGCGCCCGAAAGTGAAAGTGTGAAAATTTAAGTGCAATCTGGAGGTACTGCAATCCAGATACAGTGCAATTAAAAAAATACTGCATTGTTCTAATCCCAATCGGAAGCCGGGTGAAGGTCTCGTTAGTAGCAAGCCAGCGAAAGCGACAACGACATCACTCTGAGAGGAACAAGTAAGTTCAAAAAGAAAAAAAAATGTCGACACCACCATCACTTGAAAGTTTGAACGCAGCAATCAGTGTCCTAGCACAACAAGTGACACAACTAAATAACCAAGTTAACACAACGCCGGAAGCTAATTTCGCGCCATTCGAAATTAGAAACCCCACGACGGGGCACATTGCTCAGGTGTCGCACGAGGATCCGTTGGCTCTTCTAAAAACTATAAACGACTACGATGGAAACCCGAATCTTCTTAACCATTGGCTGAATAAAGCGAGGAGGATCAACCAAATTTTTTTTGCAACGGATTCGGATACTCAACAAAAACAGGGTCATTATTACACATTTCTGCTTGGACTAGAATCCAAAATTATTGGACCTGCACAGGAAGTGCTTGCAAAAAATAATTACGAAGCAAATTTCTCACTAATGGAGAAGTTACTTATTGAGGCGTTCGGTGAAAAAAAGAAAATTGAGCATTTATTATATGAGATTATTACAGCGGAGCAACATGGAAAAAGTAATCACGAATTTTATGAATACATTACGACTCGACTAAACCAACTTATATCTTCTACAATTTTGAAATACGGCAATCAAAATGCAAAGCCATTAATTGAACAATACAAAATGCAAGCTGTATCGGCATATCTTCGTGGATTAAATGGCATAAATGGAATAATTATTACTGGGTATGACCCAAAGACACTTGAAGAAGCATATCATCATGTAATTACAATGGAAGCTAACACAAGATTGAAGAACGAAATTACGAACGTTCCACAAGTACCAGCAAGAAATTATCAAAAAAGATCATCCAACCAACCGAATAACAATTTTCAACAACAAAGACAAGATCAGAGATTTCAGTATCAACAACAAGGTACTTTATACCAACAACGACAACACCAACGAGATTTCCAACCGTTTCAAAGACAACAACACAGTTTTGAGCTACGAGAATTTCAACCATTTCAAAGACAACAACGAAGTTTTGAGCAACGAGAATTTCAACCATTTCAAAGACAACGAGGTTTTGAACAACGAGAATTTCAACCACATCAACTGCGAGATTTACAACAATTACAACAACAACGAGAAGTCCAACCATTCCAACAACAGCAACATGAGAACCAACAGTTCCAGCAACAACTTCAGCGTGATCGAGAGCTAAGAAATAATCCGAGAGGGGAGCCGATGGAAATCGATCGTTCAACACGATCACGACATGTGAATTATGAAAACAGAAACCAGTTAATAAATAATATAGAAGAATGCGAGGAACACGGAAATGAGGCAAGTTCATGTCAACTATTTACCCTAATTAAAAAAGGCCTTCCATATTTGGAAATTCAAGGAAAAATAAAAACAAGAAAATTTCTAATTGATACAGGATCAAAATATAATTTTATCAAACCAGGAATTGTTGATAAAACATTTCTACTACGAAATAGATTTCATGTTGAATCCATAAATGGTGTAAATGTTATAAATGAATTTGCAAATTTAAATATTATACCTTCTGTTAACGAGAATCAAAAATATTATATACTTCCACTTCTAACTAAATATGACGGGATTATAGGAATTCAAACCTTACAAAGAATTGGTGCAATTATTAACACCGTTAATAACACTATTATACTCCCCAAAACAAAATTATTCCTCAAATACGACGAAAATGACTCTGATGCAATACATATGATCCAAACTTCCCATTTAAATGAGGAAGAGAAGTATAAACTGCAAGAAGTAATTAGCGAAAATTTCAAATTATTTCAAGATAATAATGAACCTATGAAAACCATTCCAGCAAAAATTCGAACTAAGGACGATTTTCCTATCTATACGAGACCTTATAATCCACCACACAATATGAGAAACGAAGCTAAAGAACAAATTCAAGAACTATTAGACAAAGGAATCATTAGAAAATCTCAATCACCATATAATTCCCCGTTATGGATCGTTCCTAAGAAGATCGATACCAGTCAGATTCAAAAATATAGAATGGTCATCGACTATCGAAAGTTAAACGATAATACAATCGAATATAAATTTCCAATGCCAGATATAAATAGTATATTGTCTCAGTTGAAAGGACAAAAATATTTTACAGTTATTGATCTAAAAAATGGGTTTCATCAAATTAAACTAGATACAAGAGATATTGAAAAAACAGCATTTAGCACAGGAACTGAGAAATACGAATTTTTAAGATTGCCGTTCGGCTTGAAGAATGCGCCGGCGATCTTTCAACACGCAATCAACCAAATATTGGGTGAACATCTGAATAGAATATGCTTTGCATATATTGACGATATCATCATATATGGAAAAACATTGGAGGAACATATACAAAATATACGTAAAATATTCCAAACTTTGGTTGAGCACAAAGTTACTATTCAAATTGACAAATCTCAATTTTTACAGAAAGAAATAAATTTCCTAGGACACATTATTTCTACTGACGGAATTAGACCGGACCCAAAGAAACTACAAGCATTAAATGAGTATCCCGAACCAAAGACAATTAAGGAACTCAGAGCATTTTTAGGATTTAGTGGATATTACAGAAAATTCATCCACAGATATGCACATATTTGCAAACCACTAACCAATTACTTGAAAGGTATTGACAACAGAAGAGATAATAACACGAGAATAGATCTCACCCATGAAGCTAGACAAGCTATCGAAACAATTAAAAACGCTATCCTTTCACAAAAAACAGAGCAAGGCGAAAAGCCCATAACATTTATCAGTAGAACATTGAACTCTAGTGAACAAAATGATTCCACAATAGAGAAGGAGTTATTAGCAATAAAATGGAGTTTGAAAAATTTAAGGAATTATATTTATGGTCAAAAAATAATTGTTTTCACTGACCATCAACCATTAACTTATACAATATCACAAAATAATGATAACAGTAAGTTAAGAAGATGGAAATCGACAATTGAAACATATAAGATAGAAATAAAATACAAACCAGGCAATACTAACAAAGTGCATTGAGTAGAGTTTCTGTTAATACAATGACTGCTCATAGCGCAGAAGACTCAGACGAATATTTTTTTCCAAGTTCTACTGCTCCTATTAATGTCTACAAATTACAAATCGTGTATATTGAGGGTGAAAAAGCTACGTATACAACACAAGATGGCAGAACACGCATCTATGTGAATTTTGAAGGAAAAACAGATAAACAAATACAGGAAGAATTTTTAATGATCCTACAAGACACAATAAAAACTGGAATCAAAGCACCTACGAGAATTATTGGATTATTACAAGAAACTTACAAGGAACATCTCTCTAATAGCAAAACAAAAATATACTACGCACCAATGGAAGTAAAAGAAATATTTGATGAAGAAGACCAATTGAAAAAAATTAAAGAAATCCACGATTACGCTCATCGCAATGCAAGAGAAAATGTTCAACAGGCACTCGAGCACTATTACTTCCCAAAAATGAGGACACTATTTGAAAAATATGTAAAAACATGTAAAATATGTGTACTACAAAAATATGATCGTAATCCAATACAAGAGAAACTTACAAATACACCAGTACCAATGAAAGGAACACATTTACATGCTGATTTAGTCTTCATTGACAACAACATTATAATGAATGTAATTGATAAATTGACAAAATATGTTACATTCAGATTTCTAAACACACGTAACACACAGGATGTTGAAAAAGGTTTCATAGAAATGTTAAATGAGTTTCCTCAAGCTGAACATATCATGACAGACAACGAATCATCATTCTTAATACAAAAAGTTCAACTTCTATTCAGAGAGCTTGGAAATAATCATACAACAACACCAGTGCATAGAAGTGAAACCAACGACCAAATAGAGAGAGTCCACTCTACAGTAAGGGAGATTCTACGCTGTACAAAGAAAGAAAATAAACCAGGTAAAATGGAAATTGCACAAGCTTATCGAAAATACAATCACACGATTCATAAAGTCACCGGACATAAACCGATCGAGTTATGGTTCAATAACATGACAAAAGAGGACTTAGAAAAACTACAAGAGCAGTACAAGAAAGTATTAGAAGAATATCCAAATTTAGATCAAGGACAAGAAATATGGGAAAAAACAAACGATATAGACAAAAATAAACCCAGATACAGGATTAATTATGTAAAGGAAAATCACCCCTCATATATAGTTGATACGAATAACCGTAAAATCCATAAACGACTAATAAATTCAAAATCTTTTCAGTGAAACTCACGTGGATATTCTTAATAACCGCCATCCTAGGAATAGAAATAATCGACGTCAAGGATAAGGCGTATCTACTTTATGAAGAAAAGGAATGTATCGTCTCAAATGGTGAAGTTATTCTAATCCATTAAATCAACATTACACAGATAAAACATGTAATCGGGGGATACGAATACGTAACAATGACACGAGGTATTAATTCAACATTTAGTTATGAACTACAGGATAAACTTTCAAAATTAAAAGATTTATTTTTCAAAATATACACCCCAAGATTCAAAAAATGGGAAATTTTAGGACAAGTTTGGAAATGGCTATCAGGTTCACCTGATGCCAATGACCTAAGAATCATCAATAATACAATGAACAACATAATAACAGAAGAAAATAAACAAGTTATAATCAACGATCAATTGACGATAAGAATAAATGGCTTACAGACACAAATAGATGAAGTTATACAAGAAAAAAACATGATATATTTTTATCTCAAGCTGAGCCACAATCTGGAATATTTGATACAGGAATTAGTTTATATAACACAAGCAATTTCATTCGCAAAACAAGAAATAATATATCCAGACATATTTACAAAAAATGAATTATTGAAAATAGAAAATAAGAGTAATTTATCAATCTCAGAGATAATTCACTTTGGAACAGTCAAAATTACTTCTAACAACAGAAATATGCTTTTTATATACAAAGTTCCAAGGGAAATAAATAAAATTCAACTTTATAGAATTTTACCTATCGAAAATATGAAAAGAGAGTACAGATTGATTGACAAAAATGGTACACTATGGAATAGTTGTACACCACAGGAAAAATATGAATGTAACCAATATTTACTAGCCCCTAAATGTACTGAGGACGAAGAAATCAATGAAAATATTTATACTGACACATTGATTATTATAAGAAAACCTACAAACATTACAACCGTTCAAGGTCAAATTACAATTTTTCCACCTAAAATACTGAAAATAACAGAAGAAATGTGTATTGAAAACAAGACATTTATCGTACACGAGGCACAATATCAATTTAAAATAATACAATCGAACATAAACACAACCTATAACAAAATAATCAATGAAAAAGAAATTGAAAGAGAGAAACTAAATTATATTAAACTTAAAACAGAGAGCCTTCATTTTAAATTTCACATCGTATCATTTAGTTTGACAACCATAATAGTGTGTCTAATCGTCACAATTATTATAATTAAAATAAAATTTGGACGCACAAAAATAGAGACTACTATAAAACTGAAAGATCAAAATACAAAATACAAAAATTAGACGAATAAGAGGAATAGACGAATGCCAGGAGGATTCGCCAATCTAAATGGGGAGGAGTTAGAACACACACACACACACACACCTATAGATTACACATACATATGAATCCCTACACTGTATATCACACACATACATCTTTAGATTTGTATTTACAAATTATAATGTACCGAATATCAATATAACGCCACCCTACGGTAGCTAACATAAAAGCATTACAAACATCCGCAATAGAACGGTCAGAACGAGATCGAAATAGGATCTGTAACAATAACAAATGCGGAATCCGCGTTAGCATGCTATCTTTTGTTTAGCTTACTAAGATAAGCAACGATCGCTAACCATGGGTGCGCGAAGAAATAAATTGAACAATAAAATCAGTTGAAAACGGTCACTCATGAAGTCTGGTTTGAATACTAGATAATTCATGTGCATTGCCGTTAACAAATGCACTGGGATGCTGACAAGGAGGGGAATAGAAGGGAAAATAAAAACACACATACACACAGATTGAGTCTATTTTGACTCACTCGTTATTTTGTTTCGTGCGATTCTTTCAAATGAATATTCATGGATTGAATGTTGTTGCCCACTCTTCGTTAGGTTAGGTTCAGTCTCAGTCCCGAATGAAGATGGTCGGAGAGTGAAAAATGATTCGTACAATCTCACGATTGCTTGCTGCATTCTCTTCGCCAGGCTTCTTCAAAGCAGATACAAGAGTGATTTATAATTAGGAGTGGGGAAATGAGCGAATGAACTTTTCCACACTTGGATGCCACAATGGCGCTCACTTCTTTCATTTCCCTCCCTCATACCTCGCCCGATATGCAAAAAAATCAATAATTTGGTGAAACAGTATGTAGGAAATTTCGTTTTCGCACACCTCCCATCAAGTAATATCAACCAAACTCTAATCGATTACTCACAAGATATTAAATTTTCATCTGCCTTCGCAATGTACAATAAAAAAAAACGTCGGAGAACTGAAGCTAGTGCTCTGAACGTTAAATTTTCATTTTCCGCAATGTTTTTGTGTGTATTGGAGAAAGCATGTCATGAAAAAAAAAGAAATTGTGTTGATATCAATACAATTATTATTTTTACGTTTAATGGGTCTATAATGTAAGTTTTAGCTACTTTAACATTGGTTAAGAAAATTGTATTGCAGAACTCGGAACACTGTCACGATTGCCTCTGCTGTCAAAAATCAACACGGCCACGGTTGCCTCTGCTGTCAAAAATAGTAAACGGAAAAGTGTCACATTCAATCAAAATGCCTCGGTAAACGAAGAGAAGGGTTAAAGCTCTCCAACGTATATATGTGAAAAAAATCAGATCAACGGAGGATAATATTAGGGAATTATCAACATCGAGTTACTGTGCGGAAGAGCTTGTTAGTACCAAAAAAGCAAACATATTTCTTAAATTTCATGCAGTTGTAGCGTGTTTTTCGGGTCTTTTTCCGAAAAGAAGAATGTCATTCCAGATTGTTACCAGATGATAAAGGTTCTGGAATTTCAAGTTTTCATATTTATAATATTCTTTGTCTCTGTGCTTTTGGTAAAATTAGAATTAATGGCTTATTTTTAACACTAGAACTACCGACATTTGTTATATACCTATTTCTACCAAACCGGTCATTTTGACCGGTGTGATGTTTAGCTGTCAAAATATAAAAAATCGAAAAAAATTCACAGAGAATCAAATATATTTTATTCTAAGATTGCAAGTACATAATAAATACATCTATTTGCATAAAATATGGTATTTTAATTTGAATTTTTATTTAGACATTAAAGACAAAAAAGTTATACAAACAGAGTGCAAAGTGCAAAGTGATTTTTGAATGCTGTAACTTCTTGAAAAATCAACGTATGAAGTTAGGATGCATATAATTTTGAAGCTCATACTTTCTTGTTTTGGAATATGTTATGAACATATTTTTATCTGGATGCAGATGTAGTGGACAAAAATATCAGGAAGTAATAAAAATACTATTTTAGAAAATCTTCTGTAATTTTGCAAATATTGCAGTAAATTATACAGGTAAATTTTTAGCATAGTGTATCCCCTAAATTCCTGTGAACATTTCATATTGATACGTTCAGCCGTTTTTTTTTCTAGCCGATCGATCAAAGTTTGGAGTAAATTAGAGCAACACTTCATCGCACACTGTACCAAAATTACAAAATACTATGCGTACCCTTCAAATGAACGATTCGTAACTTCCGTTCTCATGCGTTTGTGGGTATGACGATCGTAAGGAATGATGATATTCACACATATACTTACGTATTTTCACATATACACACACTCTACCCCTCCAATTATTGCTTTGAAAATGCTGTTTATTTATATCCTTCCTGGAGTGCATTCAGCTTTTTGTGCAGGTGGTTCCATCAGGAGAAATTATAGCTATGTTGACAGTCATTCTCATCCAAAGATGACGACAGTATCAACATTCTTCTTAGTCTACGTGAATTGATTCTTTTTACTATTGCTTTCTGAGGAAACAAACATTTGATAAACAAACATTGATAATCTATATTTCAGATACTGGTCAAATTTCACAATTTAATTTCATAAACATCTTGATCGATATCAGCAAAGTCTTCTCTTGAATCTGTTACGTCCTCTAAAACATTTTTGCATTTTTGGGTTAAGTTTTATAACTAGATAAATATATATATATATTTAGAATATTTTTATTTCTTCCCCTCAATACAATACAAATATACACAACTTACTCATACTGCAAACTAACTGTATTTTTTTAAATCAACCTGAATGTCCACAATATTGTGAGTATTTCAACTGCACTAATTTCAACAACAACCATTTCCACCGTATACAACAACTGTCAATGAGAAAATAAAATTGCATCACAATATATTACAAAATTCTGAAAATTTTCCAAATTTTGTGGTTTAGAAGCAGTAATTGTTCCGGGAATTTTGATTGGCTGGCATCGTAGTGGCAGATTGTTGCTGGCAGACGTTGTTTCTAAACAATTTTGGAATTAGAAATATTAAAAGCCACGACCGGTCATTTTGACCGGTTGGTATAAATAGGTATACCACATATGTCAACAAAACTAAATTATAATATTGATCAATGCATGAGTTTAGAAAAAGTCGTAACATCATTAAAAAATATAAAAATAAATTTCAATCCAAAATCTTGCGAACAAATCATATAAACGGTTATTTTGACCGGTTGGTAGTTCTAGTGTTAAGGGGCACAGAAAGATGATATTAAAGGATTTCTAGGAATTTCCTGCGACTTGTTTTCTAGTCGATATTGTTCAGAACAAAAAAAAAACAACCCATAAAAAATATCCTCGAAACTGTGACTGTAAAAAATAATAATAAGCCACCGATTAGTTTGTAGTTTACAGTTTACAATTCTTCCACAAGTGCATTCCTTGCACAAGTGTGTATATGTATGATCATTGTATTTAGCGAATATCTATACGAAAGTCAAATATTTGTGTTTTTCCTTTGTTCGTATGGATATAACAACGAATAATGTATGGATTCATTCAATCCGGTGACAGAAAGGACTAAAATAAAATAAGAATAGTCCGGTACTGATCTTATGCATTATATTATTCCACGTCACTAACATTAATTTATACATTTCATTGAACAATATTCTAAAATAGGAAAAAGGTCACTTATTCAAAAAAGTTACTTCTATACTCGCATCGAGGTCTCAGACCGGAATTGTTCAAAAAGTTGGTACCAACAAATGCGATACGCTAATCGATGACGAACTATTGATTTCTTGGTCTCACAGACCTATGCGCGAGTATAGGAGTGTTAAGTTCATTTCGTTTGGTTTTGATGTAGATCCGATCGACAAAATCTACTTAATAGAAAGCTAGTATGACAATTTGCTACATCATTCGAAAAGTCTACTTGCTCTGGTCTAAATCGGTTATCCTTTTAATGCCAAGATTGCGAAGCTTCTTCATCGCCGCGTGGCCACGTGTTCTATGCTTTTCCCCCCTGTGCAAACGAAATCCATCGTTAGTGCCATGTCGTCGGATTATTATTCCAACTAATCCATCCATAAAAACAATAAATCCTTCTATAATTGATTTTGCGCTGCCTTCGAACGACCAACAGAGGAAAATCCAATATTGGTAATACAGCCGAATCAAAACAAGTTCCATTCCGAAACCTTCCTCCGTTACTCCCAGAATTAGCGATAGCTCGAACGGAACAATAAATCCCTTCCGCCTAAGCAGCGTCAAAGGAAGATAAGTGTGTTTGTGAAAGAATGTGGTTCGGTGAGGCCAGAAACAAAAACAATGGGAAATGGTCCGGCTATCCTCGGAGCGTTTGTGTTTAGATGACGAATCTTTCGGAAATCGAGGAATGGCGGCTTCGACGGAAGGGAAGAACACATTTAATCCTCGCACTTAGATCGAACGGCCAAGTTTACCCCGAACGCGCAGTGTGTCAGTCTTCAGTCGTTTAGTGAAAGGTTTGGTCCTGTTATTGGTTTTCTCACGGGCGAACAGGTCTGACATGATTGCGATGAGGTAGAAATAGCACGCTTCGGAGTAACAGGACCGAAAGTCCAACAACAAATCCTGGAGGCTACAGAGACAAACAAAACGGCAAACAGACAGACGGACGGACCAAGGCTAGGCGTTGAAAGTTCGGTTCTGACACGCTAGAGTTCACCGTTGGCTGAGGGTACCGAGACCAACCCCCGGGCAAGGCCGCATTATGGCGAAATCCACGACAATAAATTAAACAAACAGATTCTCGGGTGCTGGCAAAATAAAAACAGCTCTGCGGTAAACGCTCTGACTAAACCGGGTGCCACCGAAACGACAGACGAGAGGTGGAACGGCAGGATCGGAGTGATATGAACACCGAAAGTGTCACCGCTGGGTAGCGCCGACTGGAGCCCATCCAAACGATCCTCGTAGGGGTGTGGGAGGGGAGTGATGGGGCAGGAGCGGGAAAAACAACGGTGGAAAACACAATGAGAGTGGCAGCAAATTATTTTCTCGCCATTGCCGGTGCTACCGACGGGGCGACTCTGGGTGGAAATTATTTTTATTGCTGTGTTTCGTTCGTTCTCGCTGGCTTTATTTCTCAATTAAGATTTTAATGTTCTGGCGAATATCTGTCACGAACAGAACGAAGAAATTAAACCAAAACCCGCACAGAAATAGTTTGCGCCCAGCGCCGCACTCAGCGCCAAGTGGAAACCATTTTGCCTTTGTTCGGAGGATGGTAATAGCGTGGTATTCATTAAACTCTTCCGAGTGCAATAATTGCAGGAAATCTTAATAATAAAACGTTAATTGGAGTAAAAGTCAATATCCCTGGATAAACATAAATTGGCTTTCAACACTTTGTTGGGTATTGTTTGGCTGACTATTGCTCTGGATTGAATGGAAGAGTTTTTGAGCACCGATTGTTTTGATCAGATTTGCCGAAAACTTAAGCAATTACGGGGGAATAGTGGTACGAGACGGGTGATGTCTCAGAGGGTATATTTCAGAGTTGTGTGTTCCTCTCACGTTCCTTTACGGGATCAAATGTAGACTAGATTCACAACCAATGATCTATGCAGAAATTGAAAGCCAAAAATTTACCACAGTTGCCGGGCCCCTAAGGCTGAAAAATTGAATTGTAAATCAAATGTGATACATTTTAAAAGATCCTCAAATAAATAAACTTTAAGCATTAAAAAACCTCTCACGTTACATTGGCTTTCTGGCATGTGCACCCGTAGCCGAGTGGTTAGCGTCTCACATTATCATGCCGGGTGTTCGGGTTCGATTCCCGTTCTGGCCGGGGGATTTTTTCGTCAAAGAAATTTTTTTCGACTTGCACTGTGGTCACGTGTATTCTAGAGCTTGCCCCTCGGAATACATTCAAGGCGTGTTATTTGCCTCAAGAAATGTCAACTAAGTATCAATAAATGACTAGTTAATGCATACGTTGAGACGGCAAAAGTTCCACGGGGAACGTTAACGCCATTCAAGAAGAGAAGGCATTAGTCAGTGTAAGGAATATGGATTAAAAAGATTCCGATTATAACAGTTTCGCATGTGAGAATCATCGTTGAAAGGATGTTTGTGATCAGCTATAGACGATTTTCACGCCAACAAGAGTAGCCATTGGCAGAACCATCTTCGTTCAATATTCTTATGTGACTAGACTAGACCTATGCGACTAGAATCCTATCTTTCCGGTAAGTGTGATATTTTTTCAAAAAAGATTGGCTTATTGGCTTCAATTTAATATGTCGATCATCTCAATCAGTTCAGTAGTTCAAATGTAATAAATTTTTGCAAAAAATTATTTTTGGATAAGAGTGGAAAAATGATTTTACGGACGACCGGTTAACTTTGAAAAGTCACTCAAAAACACAAAAAAGCCTATCTGATATCGAGATATGTTATGTAATAAATCCTCAGCTTTCAAGAAAAAACATAAAAGATAAAAACATAAAAACAAAAAACATAAAAATAACAAAAAACAACTACAATCAATAGTTACGAAAACAAAATTCGATTTCTTGGCAAGCCTAATATTTTTCCAAAAAAGATAAATTGGCTTCAATTTGATATATCGATCATCTAAATCGGTTCAGTGATTCAAAAGTTATGAATTTTTAAAAAAGGCACTTTTAGGAAAAAGTTGAAAAAAATGATTTTTCGGACCACCCTAAAATAAGAAAAGGTCACCCTAACGAAAAAATAAAAAATACGGGTCTAATATTTTGCAATAAAGAAAGAAACTACCACTTTTCATGGAAATCTGAGGAGCACTATATCGGTTTGACATGAAATGGATGTATATATATATATATATATATATATATATATATATATATATATATATATATATATATATATATATATATATATATATATATATATATATATATATAAATTTTTCAATTCAATCAAAATATAGTAACAAAATAATTAGGTAAAACGTGTATACAATTCCTTCACATTTCCTCTAAACTAAGTATCGTAATATCAATTAAATTCATTTTTTTTCTAAATTCAATACAAACCCAACGTAATTTATTTTTATTGGCAACACTGGAAAAATCGACTTTGTTTACAAAATTTATCGAAATCGACCAATCAGAAATCAGAACGACTGACAGAAATTTGGTCCGTATCTGACAGAAATTTGGTCCGTAAAAGACCCCCTATTGTCTGATCTTATCTTAGCTACAACCTAAACGCGCATCTCTATCGCATTGTGCTCGCAGCAAACAATCTTTGTGATTGTGGCGATGGCTACCACGAATACGAGCATGTTGTCTGGTCTTGTATCCGGTTCCATGCTGCTCGCTCTCAGCTCTCTAGAGCACTGAGAGCACAAGGCAGACAATCGGATATCCCCGTCCGGGATATCTTAGGTAGCCGGGATCCTGATCTTCTGCTTCATCTATACCTGTTCCTCAGAAACGCCGATGTCAACGTTTAATGATGTTTCCTTCGTTGTGTCCTCGTTTCATATCCCTCCTATCCGATCGATAAACTTTTACTTAGTCGCGGCAATACATACACACACTCTTTACAGATGCACGGGCCGAAGATTGTGCAGTGCACTGATGATTCAACTAGAGCCAAAGGTTGTACTGCTCATGACAACTCTACACGAGCTGATGATTGCGCCGGCTAGTGACCATTCTATCCTGGATTCCTCGAGTCGAGAAAGACGCACCACGCTAGATATGGGGTACAGACTAGGGGGGCGTTGCTGATTAATGGTCAGCTGCATCCCAATAGGAAGTATCCCGTGTCGGGCACACGTACAGAGCAACGAAGACTGCGACATACCAATTATGAGAACACTTGTAATACTAACCTCGAGTCAACCGCGAGTAATCGGTTACATATTACTAACATAGTCTAAGCAAACATTGTCAAAATATTGAACTCCCGGCCCCGTTAGGCTGGCGCCATATGAGCCTTAATAAAATATATATTTTGGATAAAAAAAAAGAAGCCAGTATTATAAAGAGAAAAACAAAGCGAACTGGCTCTGTTGCAGACATAAATATCTATCAATGGAAAATTAAAAATAGGCATAAATTGCGAAAAAACAAACACTGTTCCTATCCATAGTCATAGTCATAGTCTCACCTTCAGGCCCAAAGTTTTTTGCAAGGCATGTCAAGAAAATTTCCAACCCGGGAAGATCCATGACTGATTGGGAATTGAACCCGATATCCAAAAGTTTCAACTTAGAACATAAGAGAGATCTGCTACAATCAGAAATAATCGATATAACCATCTGATGAAAGATAGATAACGACAATTCTGAATGAGCTATCCCAATTCCAGTTTCCACTTCAGAGCCTACATAAAATTTCATTGTGTGTCAGTTTTCTGCCAGTGTTCATTATTAACATTAGTCCAGGCAAACCAACCGCGCGATGCTCAAACTTTCGTAGATAACGCTCGTTTTTCTTTTTTTCAATAATCTACAATACAATAAAAAAAACATCATCATCCTCAGTACGAACATGGCAGTTTGAGATACCTGTAAAATTATTTAAATTTCAATAATTAGTAAACATTGTAACCGTTCGAAGTTACACCACTTACTTCGTCTTGTGGGTCTTACCACCCACAGGTGAATAATACCGAGCGTGAAAATAGAGTCATAAAGACTGCAATTCGAGCATCTATTAAGGATACTCATAAGCGTTGGTCCGATAATTTACAACAAATCTCTAATTCGCTTCGTAATTCAGTGCACGAATCAACAAAATACTCACCTTTTTACCTTATGTTCGGTCGCAATCAGATTACAAATGGAACCGAATATGAGAAAGTAAGAGAGACCAATCTCCAAATAAAGGGTGTGTCACATCAAATTGCATCACGGAAAAACGCTGTAGAAATTTAATTTTTAGGAATTATATCTTCAGCTTTCGCTTATAATCAGATAAGAGTGTATAGATCACGTTGGCCATGCTTCACTGTCAATTTTTCGTAAATTTGGAAAAATGTCGTCGAACGAAAAAGAGCGTCGTGAATTAATCCTGTGCACTCATTTCGAGAATCCAGAGTTGTCACATCGGGACATCGGTAAGATGCTGGGAATCGTCCAATCCACGGTCAGCAGAGTACTAAAACGATACTTCGAGAACCTAAGCATCGACCGGAAGGTGAAGAATGGCAAAAATGGATGCTCCGTCAGTGAAAAAGATCACAAGCGCGTAGTTAAGCAGTTTAGACGTGATCCGAGAAGTTCGGTCCGGGATGTCGCCAATAAGCTGAATTTGTCAAGTTCATTCGTCCAGCGGACCAAGCAGCGGGAGGGCCTGCGTACATACAAGGTTCAGAAGGCTCCTAACCGCTACGAAAGGCAAAACATGGTGGGGAAGACGCGAGCCCGGAAGCTGTACACCGAAATGCTGACGAAGCCGCATTGCCTGGTAATGGACGACGAAATCCACGTCAAAACGAACTTTCGTCAGCTGCCGGGCCTGTTGTTCTTCTCCGCAGAGGACCAATTCAGCGTTCCGGAGGAGATTCGCAAGCAGAAACTATCCAAGTTTGCCAAAAAGTACATGGTGTGGCAAGCGATCTGCTCTTGCGGAAAGCGGAGCGCCCCCTTCGTGATGATCGGCACGGTAAACGGGCAGGTTTACCTTAAGGAGTGCCTACAGAAGCGCTTACTACCACTATTGAAGCAGCACGAGGGCCCGACCATCTTCTGGCCGGATCTCGCTTCGTGCCACTATTCAAAGGACGTGTTGGAGTGGTACGAAGCCAACGGGGTCACCTTCGTGCCAAAGCAAATGAACCCGCCAAACGCGCCGGAGCTTCGCCCAATAGAGAAATATTGGGCGATTATGAAGCAGGCCCTCCGGAAGAACCCAAAAGTTGTCAAATCGGAGGCGGACTTCAAGAGAAAATGGATTTCTGTTCAAAAAAACTACAACCTGACGTTGTATAGAACCTTATGGACGGGGTAAAGAGGAAGGTGCGAGCATACGGGCTTGGGCTCGAAGTATGAATAAAAAAAAGACGGGTGGGTAATGTCGGGGACATAATCGGAGTGACGAAGGACTATACAAAGGGGACAGCTTTTGTTAAATATATATTTTAAATATATTGTTTTATTTTCTTCTCCTACGTGAATACCTACCTATCTACCTTAAAAATTGATTAGTTTACTGTTTACTCTTCATGAATATGTTGATGGTTCTGAAAAGAACCTTTGGTGTTGTGTTTTTGTTATCACTCGATATTCCCATCTTGTTCGGTTAAACATTCCTGTTTAGCTATTGCGTTTGCCACTCGCCACAGCTTTCACAGTTGGAAAATTTCTTCCCATCCAGCTTGTGACATGTTGTTCAGTAAATTACATTTGATGCGACGTGCCGGAGAAACACTTTGCCACTCACTGAAACTAATTGTTGCCTTGATGAGCGCCGAACCGAAGCTGCTCTGTTCTTGATGCGGGTTTTCTGATTGTCGTGAGCAGCTTTGCAAGCCAACTCGAGCACTCCGACGGCCGAAACTCTATAATCGCTGTTAGGTATACTGGTGCTCCGGCACCAATCCGTTCGGCCTAGTTACCCTTGCGGAGCAATCAGTGAATGCGACCAACAGGGAACTGGAGACTTGCACGGTTCGAGTGAGACTTTGCCTTTCCCTTAACTTGTCCTCCTTTGTTACGTCCACGATGCCGATGCCGTACAACCACACGGGTTTACGGTTTGAAAGAAAATAAGATATTTTTTTGGGGTCCGCGTGTTTTATACTCTAGCGGTACACACTCAGAGGATAGAGACAAATCGGCAGACTCAGCCAGAGAGGCGAGTCCAACGAGACGAACGAATGAGCGTTAAAAGGGAGCAATGTTAAAAAAATACATTCATTACGATTTGTTCGCTCGTTGGATTCACATGCAGGCTAAAAAGGGTCCTTTTCAGGATCACAAAATTATCTTCAATCTAAAGAGTTTATTGTTTTGTTATCACTCGATATCCCCATCTTGTTCAGCTAAACCTTGCTGTTTAGCGATTGCATTTGCCACTCGCCACAGCTTTCACAGTTGGAAAATTTCTTCCCATCCAGCTTGTGACATATTTTACAGTATATTACATTCAATGGCACGTCGCATTACCACCACTCAGTGTCGGATTGGAGTTAATTTTAACCTGTAATTGAACATTTGCGATGACAGTGGTACAGTGTCGACCTTCAATGTGGGGTCATAATTTGGACCCCGAACTCTATGTTTACAAAAATGTGCAACTAAATATGTCGCTTTACTGGTCCGTCCAATTAGCTAAATGTCGAGATAAGTGTAAATTAATGTACTTTCAATCTAGAAGCAATTTAAGAATTGGTGAAAATCAATAAGCCAGAACAACGGCCAAATTCACATACTCATCATATCCTGGCAAACAAATTATGAAAAAATCAATTTGTGTTTTATTATTATTTTGGATATTGTTTTAGAAAGCATTGAAATGTATTTCCTAAACTCTTTTTTGGAAGGTTTAATGGCCCTGAAAAGCGCCTTGTTTTATGGAATGGTTCCAATTTAGAAAACTTAGTACTCGTGGTTTTGAAAAAAATCATTTCGAACGCCCTCGATGCCGCCTTGTTCTGGATTTGACCAAAGCAATACACACAAGAACAAACTTTTTTCTTCTACTACCTGATGCCGTTTTGCGATTGCGTTTGCCACTCGCCACTCGCTGCAACTGCCTGTTGTCTTGATGTCCACCGAACCGAATGTGTTCTGTTCCGAATGCGGGTTTTCTTATCGTCGCGAGCAGCTTTGCCAGCTAACTCGATCACTTCGGCGGCCGAAACTATATAACGCCGACTAGGTGGACTGGTGCACTGGTACTAACGCGCTCGGCCTAGCTACCCTTGCGGGGAACTCCAGATCAACACGGTTCGAGCGGGATTTTGCCTTTCCCTTCACTTTTCCTCCTTTACCATGTCCAGACATGGCTGCTTGGGTTGGTTTGTTGATGTGTTGTGATGCGAATCGATGTGGTGTACGGTTTGAATGAGAATGATCGTTACGGCAGCGAAGCGGGGATTTTTAAGCTGACTGGCTGGCTCGAGAATTACGCATGTGTGAGACTGCGACCAATGTTTCGTTCATTTTTTTCTTTTTCCTTTCCAATCGTGGTTCATTCTATTTCGCTGCGTCTCTGGTTGCCCGTTTTGGTCGGTACGATTTGAGGAGCACAAAATGGACCAATCAAAAATGGGCACATAGTGCATTTTGACAATGCTTGATATTTCACAATTATTCAATTATTTATCTCAAGAAAAATGAAATGTTATTCGTTATGATAGATGCGTAGATATATTTCCTATCAATTGATGCAAAAACCTTTGCGATCTATTGAGAAATGCTCGAGTTATAAGCGTTCCAAATCTTGCATTTTTTCCTACTTGTTCAGTGCCTAGATTTCCATTTCGCCCCCTATATCTTCCGCTTAGACGTAGTCCTACGTCAAAAGAAAATGCCACAAGTTATTTAATAGTTTTTGTTGTCACACACCCTACGTTGTGTTTTAGATTACAGATTTCGTTGCGTGCGTGTAGGAATGGTAGCAGTCAGGACCAGGGTTTACTGAACCATAATCGCAGCATTTGAATGCTACCACGGTATATCGGAACAAGTACACTGGATACTATTTCACAAACCTAAATTCTGAACACACATTTAGATTCACAAACAACTTTAATTTATTGTACTACGTTACTACATTTATTAGTGTTCAGCACGATACTTCCAGCAAGAATGGCTAGGATATTTTATTTTACTAAGCTAAGTATTCTACTACCATACTGCAGTTCATGGTGAACTGACCGACAATTAATGAAGAATAGTAAGGCATTGTCGGAGTTGTCGGATTGCTACCAACAATCTACACTTAAAACTAATACGATCAACCATACCCGTCGCCTTGAATAGTTACATTCAATAAAAACAAACAACAATCTCTTGTTTACTTGTCTGTCTGAAGGACATTCAAAGCTCGCTTCTATCTATCTAAAACCATGTTGCTGATGCAGTTGAACGAATCTGCCACAGGAGTTTCCATAGCATATGGCAGCAGGCATATTTTAGAGACAGGTCGTGTAATAAGTCCTCTTGCGGTCTGCAGCGAAACGACTCTAGTGATTCCATCGGAGCCGGGATGAGTTGACACTATGCGAGCCAAAGGCCAGCGAATTGGAGGTTGCAGGTCATCGATGAGTATAACTAGTTTACCAGGTATAATTTGATTGTTACGTCCACGGCATTTGGTATCTTTTTGAAGTTCTTGAAGATATTCTCGTTGCCAGTGTTTCCAAAACTTTTGTGTATGCAGTTGGAGACTTTGGTATTGATCGAGTTTATTCATCGGTAGGTGGCTGAGATCTGGGTCGGGCAGTGTATTCATCGAAGTTCCGATTAGGAAGTGAGCAGGAGTGAGCGCAGCTAAGTCATCTGGCTCTTCAGTCATCGGCAATAGCGGTCGAGAGTTCATTTGAGACTCAATTTGCGTGAGCACCGTACACATATTCTCGAAGGAAATACGGGTGGATCCAAGTTGGCGAAATAAGTGTTTTTTCGCAACCTTCACTGCCGCTTCCCACAAACCGCCAAAGTTCGGCGCCCTAGGGGGAATAAGATGCCAGGTGATGTTTTCATCGGCACAGGCGGAACTAATTCTTTGTTGTTCTTCCGCATTTTGTAGCAAGTAAAACAATTCCTTTAGTTGGTTCTTTGCGCCGACAAAATTCTTACCATTATCCGAATGCAAGTGAGACGGGCGACCGCGTCTGGCAACAAATCTTCGCAGACAACCGATAAATGCTTGGGTTGACAAATCTCCAACCAGTTCAAGGTGAACCGCTTTCGTGGTGAAGCATATAAAGACGCATATATAAGCCTTTGCAGGGGCAGCGCGTCTGTGCGTGGGTTTCAGGTACAGCGGTCCGGCGTAATCTATTCCGGTAACGTTAAATGGTCTACTTGACATTATTCTCTGGGCAGGCAGCTGGCCAATTTGTTGTTCAAGAGGTATAGGGTTTAGACGGGTACAACGGAAGCAGTTACGGACAGTACTCCGGGCGAGTCTACGGCCTTGTAGTGGCCAGTACTCTTCTCTCATTGCGGTTAGAAGCAAACGCCCGCCGCCATGAAGGGTTTTGATGTGGAAGTGTTGTGCTAACAATCGTGTTAATGGGTGAAAGGCAGGTAATATGGCTGGATGCTTGGCTTGAAAAGGCAAGTCTGACATGTTCAAACGTCCACCCACTCTCAACACTCTCTCTGAATCCAGGAAGGGGCTCATTTTACGCATACTGGACTTTTTTGGTATTGGCATATTTTTCATCAAACTATCTATTTCGGCACGGAATGAATCATGTTGAGCGAGGCAAATTAGTAAAGCTTTTGCTTTCAGCAACTCAGGAACGGTAAGTGACAGGCAATTTGGTTTGGATGGTGATCGATCAGTCCGAGACTTTGCGCGAACATTATTTACGAACCGGATACAGTAGCTGATTACATGAAGAAGTCGGTTATATGAAGACCAGCGTAAGAACCAAGGATGAACAGACGGTGAAGTTTGTATGGTCGCAACAATATTTCTCATTTCCAATTGGTTTTCAGCTACATTCGGCGGGTTAGAAATCGGCCACTCATTTGGTGGAAGTGACAACCAGCATGGTCCGTGAGTCCACAATCGGCTTTTAAGAAAATCTTCTACCAGCATTCCTCGTGACACTAAGTCAGCAGGATTCTCTTTCCCAGATACATGATTCCAATGATCACCGTGTGTGAAGTGCTGGATCTCCGAAACTCGGTTGGCTACAAATGTTTTCCAGACATTAGGAGGTGATTGCAGCCACTGTAGAGTAACAGCTGAATCCGACCAAAAGTAGGATTTAGTCACGTCGAGATCAATAGCGGTTTTTATGCAGTTGTGCAAGTGGGCAGCGAGAACTGCTGCGCATAGTTCTAGTCGGGCCAAACTAAGTCGTTTTAACGGGGCTACTCTGGATTTGGAGGCTAGCAACTGCACCTTCACTTTACCTTTATTGTCCTCAGAGCGAGCGTAAGTACATGCACCGTATGCAGATTCAGATGCATCGGCGAACGTGTGAAGTTGAATCACTGAATTAGGAAGAAAAGCGTATCGGTCTACTTGATAGTCGGAAATGCGGGGTAGTTGTTTATAATATTTCCTCCACCTTTCGCTCATGGATTCAGGTACAGGTTCGTCCCATTCACAGGCGAGTAACCACAACTCTTGCATCATAATTTTAGCTTTGACGATGATGGGAGCAATGAGTCCTAATGGGTCGAACAGTTTTGCAATTGATGATAATATTGATCGTTTTGTGGTTGGCTGATCGGTTTCATATACGTGAGATGAAAATCGCAGAAAGTCGTTTTCGGGTTCCCAGCTTATACCCAATGTTTTTATAGTTTCATTTGGATGAAAATGCAAAGCGGATTGAGTCCCAATGGCGTCTTTATCTAGTCCTTGCAGTACCTCCAGTCGATTGGATGACCATTTGCGTAGCACAAATCCTCCTTTAGCAAGCAATTCCGTTAATTCTTTTCGTAATTGGATAGCCTTTTCTATAGTTTCAGCACCACCGATAAAATCGTCCATATAAAAATTATTACGTAATGCTGGACCTCCTAGAGGATACGATTTCCCTTCATCAGTTGCTAGTTGTACAAGAGTTCTTGTGGCGAGGAAGGAAGACGGTGCTAACCCGTATGTTACCGTTTGGAGTTCATAGGGTTGTATTGGAGCTTGGGTAGAAAATCGCCAATAAATTCGTTGGAAGCGGGTGTCATCCGGATGCACCAGTATTTGTCGATACATCTTGGCGATGTCAGCAACAAGAGCAATCTGGTGTTTTCGGAAGCGCAGTACAAGCGTGATCAACTCATCTTGGATAACAGGTCCCACACAAAGAGAGTCATTAAGCGAAAATCCAGTGGAACATTTGGCTGATCCGTCGAACACGACTCGTAGTTTAGTTGTTGAGCTTGTCTCTTTTATAACCGGATGGTGAGGCAGGTAAAAATGCTTATTATTTTCGTCGCTACTCTTGACTAGTTTCATATGACCAAGAGAGATATACTCACGCATAAATTCGTGATATTCTTTCTTAATTTCTGGATTTCGTTCCAATTTTTTTTCCAAAAGTTCGAATCGTCGAAAGGCATTTTGCTTTGATTCACCTAGCATGATTTCAAAGTCTGGTCGCTTAGGAAGACGAACCATATAGCGCCCATCGTTGTTTCTCGTTACAGTAGATTGATATAGTGTCTCACATTGTCTTTCTTCAATGGAATAGTTATCTTTAACGACTAACTCTTCAGTTTTCCAGAAACGCTCGATGCTTTGCTCTAAAGAGGCTGCTACCGCTACGACGCTATAACTCGAGACTGTGGAGTGTTGCGATGGCGAAGCAGAACAATCTGAACCTGCTACAATCCAACCAAAAACGCTGTCTATCAACAATGGTAGCTTTTCCTTCAAGTGAATTCGAGCTGCACCAGGGAAGAAGGAATAAAAATGCTTAGCTCCTAGGACGAGATCAATCGGTTGACATTTGTTGAAAGAAGGGTCTGCGAGAAAAAGATCAGTAGGAATCTTCCAACCAGTTGTTTCTACATGATGCGCTGGCAAATCAGCGGTGACATGATCCATCACAAGAAAATCAATTCCACAAGAGAAGCCTTCTTTTCTTGACCTTACTTCTGCAAAAACTGACTCCCGGATTACTTGGGAAAGTTGGCCTGCGCCTTGTACGGTTATATTCACGTTGTTTCGTTTCAAATTTAAAATTCTTGCCATGCGATCTGTCATAAGGTTTGGCTGTGAAGCACTATCTAAAAGAGCACGCGCTAGATGTTCTTGTCCATATGCGTCAACAATTTGTACTACGGCGGTGAGTAGGAAAACATTTTCGAAAGGTTGCTGGAGTGATACACTTGTTTCGAAACTTGGCAAACTCTTGGTGGCAGCGACCGAAGTTTGACTTTGAATTTCCTCTAACTCTCTAAATTGACTAGTTTCGGGTGGCGCTAGGCCGTACGAAATGTCGGTTACATTACTAGCCACAAGGGCATTGTTTGCAGAATGCAGAAGCGTGTGATGACGACGGTTGCAATGTTTGCAGTTGAAGTTCGAAGAGCAGTTGCGAGCAATGTGATCTCTACGTAAACAGTTGTGACAAAGTCGCTTCGACATGACCAGCTGCTGTCGCTCAGTAGCAGAAAAACGGTAGAATTTTGGACACCTTATCAATGGATGTGGTTGATCACATGCTGGACATTGATTGTTCGAATCCGTTGTAGAGGTGTATGATGACAAGCGAAGATGCGGAAGTTTTCTCGTTGATTGGCCGGATGTATTGAAACTTGTGGATGCAGTGTTATGGTTCACCGATATAGATTCGAGGACACGAGTTCTACGTTGCAGGAACACAATCAAGCTTTCGTAATCTGGATTATCTGTTTTCGATGCATGATCTTCCCAAGCCTTTAGCGAATCGTCAGGTAAGCGTGTGCATAACAGGTGTTCAAGTATAGTGCTCCAAGCATTTGTTGGTTCACCTAGCTGATGCAATGTTTTGACATGACGATCAAATTCATCCACCAATCCGTGGAGCGTAGCTGCCGTTTCCCTTTTAATGCCTTGAATATCAAACAGAGCTTGCAAATGTCGTTTCTTCAAAAGGTACTCATTTGCGTATCGATCTTTTAATGTTTGCCAAGCTAATTCGTAGTTTGCAGAGCTAATAGCAATGGACTCAATAGACAGAGCAGCCTCTCCTTTGACAGCTGCTTTCAGATAGTGAAATTTTTGAATTGGTGGAACTTCAGAATTGGAATGTATTAATGCCAAGAAGGTATCATGAAACGTAAGCCATTGCATGTAATCCCCATCAAATTCAGGGAGCGTTATTGTCGGTAATTTTATGCCAGAGAGAGTGGAGTTTGTGTACGTTGGTTGAGGTGGACGAGCATCAGTGACTAACGAAGAAAGCTTGGAAGCTAAATTTGCCTTTATTATGAAGAGTCGAGGTTCAAAATTAGCCCGAATTTTCTCCTGCATTTTCCTACCTTCATCAGTTGTCTCTATCTCTTCCAACTGATCTTGTGTACTTTCGAGATCGTCCCACAATTTTTCCAGCCGCTCAAGACGCACATGTAGCTGTATTTGATCCCGCTGTGAGTCGAACTCGGCCAGAAAGTTCTCTGCCCGACCCAGACTAGCTAGAAGCGATGTTCTCCGTGAGATCAGTTGATTGATTTCTCCTGCAGTACTCATGATAAAACGCGAACGGAGGTCAATGTCGATTGAAATTTCTGCAAAAAGCACCACGGTAGATCCAACGAGAAAAGGTATTTGCACTTGGAATGGTACTCACCTATTCCAAGGCAAATTGAGCCTTGAAATTAAAAATGCTGTAAGATGCAACCTTCGGTATATCCTTGTTCCGTTTATGAATGATAGAAAGGTGCTCCTCTACTTGTGAAGGCTCCGGAGTAATCAGGCGGCGAAGAAATATGCGTGCAAATATAGAAAAGGTATCTAACTCATACCTGTGGAACTATCAGCAGATATTGGACAGGTAATTACCTGCTATAAAAATTCAAAATGCCTTGCATACAATAAACTGCTTTAAGTTGGTGGTGGCACTGGATATGCTGCATTCAATTTGAGTTTCCAGTGATGGCGTCCTTGGTTTAATGGATAATGATGTATTGAAACATAGCCAATGATGGCGTCAATCAATTGTGTGATATTAACTGAATAACACAATTGTCGTGATCCGTCTGCGATGTGGAAATCCTGGTCACGGCACCAAATTTTTATGTTGTCACACACCCTACGTTGTGTTTTAGATTACAGATTTCGTTGCGTGCGTGTAGGAATGGTAGCAGTCAGGACCAGGGTTTACTGAACCATAATCGCAGCATTTGAATGCTACCACGGTATATCGGAACAAGTACACTGGATACTATTTCACAAACCTAAATTCTGAACACACATTTAGATTCACAAACAACTTTAATTTATTGTACTACGTTACTACATTTATTAGTGTTCAGCACGATACTTCCAGCAAGAATGGCTAGGATATTTTATTTTACTAAGCTAAGTATTCTACTACCATACTGCAGTTCATGGTGAACTGACCGACAATTAATGAAGAATAGTAAGGCATTGTCGGAGTTGTCGGATTGCTACCAACAATCTACACTTAAAACTAATACGATCAACCAGTTTTTATTTTACTGTCTAAAATTTTCAAAAGGATCGGTCTACTGGGCGAATTTCTACAGCGTTTTTTCCGTGATGCAATTTGATGTGACACACCCTTTAGGTGATAGCAGAGAACAGGATAATCTTCTGTCAGATGTCAGGAAGAACTTAGCCGAAGCATACAAAAAACAATCCAAATATTATAATCTAAGATCGAATAAGAACGCACCAAAATATCATGTGGGAGAGAAAGTATTAAAAAAAGTCCACTATATTATCAAGCAAAGCCAAAGATTACTGTGCGAAACTCGGGCCAAAATACACGGTAGCATATGTGGGAAAGTGTTTAGGAGATACCTATGAATTGGTAGACGAGAATAATAAAAATCTTGGTAGATTTCATGCCAATTATTTAAAAAAGTTTTAGATAAAGTTGATTAAGCTATGACATTATCCAAAGATGGAAATGTACGAGAAAGAAATAAAATATGTCAGGTAGATTGAGCGAATTAGATTTGTAAACCTATGTTAGCCTTGTTTGTTTACATAGCCTAACCTTATCGATGTCATCACCGAAGCAAGACATCGTTACAACATCATGCAAAGCTAACCTTTTAAATCTGATGTTATCAACATTCCAGTCGATACATAAGATAAAATTTGAATTCCATTCTATGATTATCCGTCCACGTATCCAAGATTTCTCATTGCTTATATGGTTCGCATATGACGTCATTCCGTAACCTCAACCTGAAAAGCCTGAAACCCTGAAAAGACAAATTATTATAAATATACAAAAATAGATTAAACAAGCAGGAACTAGTACAAATGAGTAAATATAGCACTTACTTTTAAATTAATGTTTCTCAAAAGTTAAAAATTTCCCAATCGCCTCGATGATCACCCTAGAGCTAGAAAGGTCAGCCAAATAATTAAGACAATTGTAATTGTAGTAATGACAGTTCGTTTTTCGATCACAGGGTATAGCGTTATGCTGTCAGTTTAATTCGAT
Source organism: Toxorhynchites rutilus septentrionalis (assembly GCF_029784135.1). Lineage (NCBI taxonomy): Eukaryota > Metazoa > Arthropoda > Insecta > Diptera > Culicidae > Toxorhynchites > Toxorhynchites rutilus. The sequence continues at coordinate 338,724,223 of NC_073745.1, forward strand.
GTTTTTATTCCGCGTAGAGCGGTGCGATATTATATATTAAGTAGTAAACTATTATATGAAAGCATATATTCTGATGTAGGTCAAATTGGTATTTGATGAGCAGAATTATTTTCTTGTATTAAAATATCTCAGATGGAATAATATTTTATGAACAAGATAAAGTCTTTTGTAATTCCTATTTCGGTAACAGAGTTTCCATCAGCGACGAAATATTTCGATGAGGAGAAATTCAGTTCAAACGAAGAATAACGGAGTTTTTATTAGTTTGGTCAAGTTTGCGTTATTATGTGTATCGATTGAATTATTGTAGCATACATCTTGTGATTGATCTGATATATCTGGTTGTAGAAAATTACTATGATTTGGATTATGAAAATTTGATCAATCAATTGATCAAATAATAAATTCTTTACTTCACAGATAGCCACTGTAACGCGTCCAACACCAAATTAGAGGAAGTGTATCTATTACATCTTAAAATCAAACGCATGACCTTATATTGTAAACGCTGCAATCTTGTTAATTGTTTATTGTTTGCAAGGAACATGATCGACGAGCAAAAGTTTATATGTGGTGAGATCAATGATTTATATAACTTATTTTTACTGTTGTCAACCCTTTCTTCAAACGAGACAAAACGCCGTATTTTTTGGCAATTTTATTGTTAACATTATTAATATGAGACTTAAAAGTTAAATTGTCATCAATGATAACTCCTGAGTATTTGATTGCTTTCACGCGTTCTAATGTCTCACCATCTATTTTAAAATTAACGTAAATACTGGAGTTTACTGAAGAAATTAGCATGCATTTCGTTTTGCCAACATTCAATTTCAATTGTTTGAATTTAAGCCACTGAGCCAGAGAATCTTCGTTTATGTGTTCCTCGGTTTCTTTCATATCCTGAGCTGCGATGAACAGGGCAGTATCATCCGCGAACAATGTCACAATATCGTAAAACCCGTCGCAGATCATCTTCTTATATATAAAATTCTCGTGTCACGATGTTCGTGGTCAAACTCCTCCGAAACGGCTTGCTCGATTTTAATGATATTATACTCAAAAAATTTGGTAGGCATGAGAATAGGTCGTAAACTATATATGATACCGCTAGGATACCTATTGCTTTATATTTGATTTGAAAAAACCTATAACATATAACCATATATAACCAATTTTCACCCTCGTCTCCTTTTATTTTGATATAAACGATACCAAATAATTGATTCGTCGTTCGTTCTTTAAACAGGACGAACTTATTTACGTTGTTTAATGCCAGATGGCACTTCGTCCTGTTCATCGAATTTCACCCTACACATACGCAAGTAACCGCAATTCGACTAGAACTAGGAATATCGTCGGCGAGCTGGAAGCCTTTTTGGATGAGCACAATGAATTTTTGAAATTATTCTAATCACACCCATGCTCGGAATGCAAAATAACAGTCATTGTCGTCAATCCTGATAAAAAACCGATTGAATAGCACGTGTGTACATCCAATGCGCCACAGTTACTTTAATTATTAGGAACATCATTACTTATTTTGAATTAATATTTTAATATTATGTGGTTGGAGGAGACGAAACAAACAAAAGAGTGCCCTCGATGGATTCTTATGTGTGTCGTTTGATGAATTGGCGCAGTAAGGACAACGTAATTCTAGGATGTCTTGAGCTGTGTCAATAATCCATGGTCAACATATTCGCAAAGGCAGAGAGCGAACGACTGCGATTCCTATGAGACAATCAACAGAAGCGGTTTGAGGAATGATAGCGAGACGCTATCATGAGTAACACCTACACAGTCTTTGTTCAAACAAAAGAAATGCAGTCTTTAATGGGCTCTATTACAAAATTACACGTATTTCGTTCTACGTGTTGATGGATGTATACAAGATTTATAGAAGAATGTTTAAGTTCGGACTGTTTTCTAAGTATTTAAACAACATCGAGTAATGATTTTCATCCAAATTTAAGCAATTCAAAATTATTTTCGTGTCTCCTAATCTGATACAGATTAAATTGCTCCACGAATACGGATTACTTATTTTGAAGTTTATTTTGCGCCGAGGCAAGGTTGCTACAATTCATAGTACGAATGATCAGATTTCTGGATGCAAAAGACGAATCCTGAGATCCGATCGATCCGGTCCATTTCTCTGTACATCATAGATCTCATCTCCATCTCCACATCACACTCAGGTTCGGGAAGTTCCCACGGTCCAATGCAATACACGGTCAAATCTTCACGTATCTGCTCGATATCCACGTGAAATCTATCCTTCATCGATCATAATCAATGAAGTTTATAGATCGTGGAAACATTTGAACACACGTGTATTGTAATACATGTATGTACATGTATTGCAATACATTAGTTATTTTTTATTCAACAGTCAAAATATTCACTAGAAGTAATTTATATGGCAGAACAACGTTAGTTTATACATAAAATAAACAGAATGGGCCCTAAGACACTTCCCTGCGGCACCCGAGTGAGTTGCCGATGGGATCGGAAAAAGAATCATTAAAACGAGTCTTTTGAGTTCTGTCGCACAAATACCTTTCGAACCATTTGTACGACATTCCTACAATTCCATTGCGCTCCAATGTTTGTAACAACATGGGCCTAGAAATTGTTTCAAAAGCGCGTTTAAGATCTAGAAATACCGCAAATATAGTCTCTTTCGCCTCGATATTCTCTTTCCATTTTGCTAACACCAGATTCAGAGCGGTTTCACAAGAGTGTCCCTCTCGATATCCCGACTGTTCCGGTATTAGTAAATTGTTGTTATCTACAAAATGCATCAGCTGGACTTTCACAACAAGTTCTAACATTTTTCTAATATGTGCAACATGTTAATAGGGCGGTACTCTTCGGCTTTATCCGTCCCATTAACTTTGGGGATCGGAATCACAAGGGATTCCTTCCAAACCGTTGGCACGTGCCCAGTTCGTAGAGATTCATTCATTAGGTCCAGTAGTTCGTGTCCAATGACATGAAAGCAATCTTGTATCACTTTTGCGTTGACATCATCGATACCAGCCGATTTTTGCAATGAAAAACAAATATCTCTTAACTCAAACAATAAAAACAATCTAGTCTACAATTGATATTAATCGGCTGTATTATTTCGTCAGGTTCGTTGACCATGTCAATGCTTTGGTTGATCAGCAGAACACTATTAACGAAACAACTGTTGAATTTATCGGCAATAGTTTGGTCTGACTGCTCTTCTGACCCTTTGAAAACTATGGATCGCGGTACACTATTTTTAGAATTGAATATTTTTTTCAATAATTTCCATAGTTCTTTGCTATTACTTGGATGTTCATCGATTTTCCTCTGTATATATTCACTTCTAGTCTTTTTCAAGGCCTGTGAATATATATTTCGCGCGAAGGTGTACCTACTCTAAAGTGACCAGATGGTCAGAGGTCTAACGCGGGACACAAAAAATAAAACGTTATATACATATATAGGTTATGTGAAAATAAAACATAGTTTAGAGAGTCTCATTTTTTCATGAAACTCTTAACCAGTGCCCTTGCAATTAAACCTGATTTGTGTTATTTCTTTCTAAGTATCGTCACTCAGTTGTGATGTTTCGGTGGTTTGGATTTTGTTTACGCCTGAAAATCACTCGCTCAGACAGAGCATTTAAGTCGGGCAAGCAAGATTCAAATTCTACAATTTTCTCGAAAATTCCAATCCATTTTTCATCGATTTTAGTGTTATCGTATGTATCAAAAATAATGGACTATTTTCGGATGGCGATGAAAAAAAAAACAAAAAATAATTTTATTGAACAAATTTTCCTTAAATATTACGTTCATTGAGCCTACAACAAAACAAGCCTACTACACAACAAGCAACTTGATGATTTTTTCAATCTACCTGTTCCACCCCACAGCAAAGTAGTTGGACATCCTGAGGCACTTTATGGCCGCCAGATATAGCTGATCTGGTATTTACAGCATCCTCTCCCTGTCCCTCCTTGAGCCGGGAGATCGAAGCAACCAGCCAAACGGTGCTGGAGAAGCTGGCCAAAATGAACATTTTTCTGCGGAAGCTTCAGACGAAACCGGCCGTATCTGAGCAGTAGGCAATCACCCAGAAGGAGTAGCTCCAGGTGCTGGTGAAAAATTTCTTTTCGTGCTCATAATGAAAGACGAGACGTACTTGATGCTAGAATTCCACGAATGACAGGGGACCGGGAACGTTCCCCAGGTAAGCGATGACGTCGAATATCAAGTTCCTGAAGAAGGTCCTTCTCTGACAGACGAGAAGGGAATGTCCAAGCCGCTCTTCTTCCGAGTCATATGGTAAACGGGGATCGAGTACGAAGTGCTTGCCGAAAGTGGCGAAGGTGATGTGGCCTTTATGCCGAACCTGGGATCGGAACATTATGCCAAAAGATCACTGGAGAATGGATAATGGATCGGCTGGAGATAAACATTGTCGTGAAGACCTCCAACCTTCCCAACATCCCTCAGCTGCGACCGATAGAAAACTGTTGGGCGAATGGCCGAAATAGCTGACTACCAACGCCATGGAAAGGTAAAAGAAAACGTTAATATACATCTTTTCATCGGCCATGATTGAGGTTCCGGCCAACTTCCGTAAGGCCGCTCGGCGCTTCATTTGCGATATTTCATCAAACAACCCTGCCTCTTCCTGTCCAGTATACACTAGTTCTTCCGGCTTATTTAACTCGTTAAGTCCTAACCAAAAGGGACCAAAGATGTACTTTTCGTCTGACAATTTTGTAGCTGTCGTTTCCAGTTGATACTCTTTGAACTCTCTAAAATCCACTGTCGGTGTGATGAAACCAACTCAACGTATTAATCGTTGAATGCATTGGAAGCGCTCTTGAACAATCTGCCAAATGAAAGTGTTATTCTGAGGTTCATCCATTTAAGAAAATCAACAAGATCAAATTGTAATATTGAAATTCCTTTTGCCAAATGCGGGACGTTTCGCGGGACGTAATCTTACGCGGGACATTTTGTTGAAATGCGGAACTGTCCCGCGTAACGCGGGACGTCTGGTCAGTTTAAGCTACTCCAATCATTTCCTCAATTATTCCTTATAAACTTTCTGTTCTTTTTATCTCTTTTGCGTTTGAGACGCAGCAGATCAAAAAAGTACCAGCTGTTCAAATTTTTTAATTAAATATCTTTTTCAACCACTAATTTATCGGTACACTCTCTCAGAATATCAGTCAGAACAGCTGCTCATTCAGATGTCCCGTCATTGCTGCAAAATCCAGGCTTGTCGAAACAAGCTGAGACATGGCTCCTTTGGAATATCTATTCCAGTTTTTAATTTTTATTCTATTTCCATCACGGTCATCCTGTCCATTCTCAATGTAAACAACAATTGTCTCATGATCAATTACTTTGAATTTGGCCTCTGTAAAAGAATGAACAGTAGCAAAATTTGAATACACGTGATTTATTAGAGTTGTACTATATTTAGATATTCTAGTAGTAGGTTCTAGTAAGTTCGTTAACAGAATGTTTTAAATTAAAGTAATGTGATAATTGTTTCAATTGATTCGAGTTTCGCACATTAAGCTAGTCAATGTTAAAGTCACCAGCAATTATATTTAACTTTCCGCAAACAACGAAGCTTTCCAACCAGTTTTCTAAAATTTCAAGAAAGCGCTGGTCACTAGAACTGGGGAAATGATATAAAATTCCATACTTTCCCATCTGCATGCCCCTTTCAACTGAAATAGTCAAGTACCAATTATTTGTAACAGCTTCGTTTAACCGAATGTTAAATTTAATTGATTCGTTTGCATAAATTGCAACACCTCCAGTGTGTTTGGAGTGCGACAAGCAAAAAGCAACTTTATAACCAGAAATTTGTATTGATCATATGATTCTTCATCAATTATGTGAGTTTCAGAAAGAAAAACCATCTGAGCACGCATGTATTTTACAAGATATCGCATTTCTGCGTAGTTTGGAAGCCCAGCAATATTCAGATAAATTACTGCTAACTTCTTCTCACATACATTTTTTTCTAAATTACTATTTGGTTTGGAGAAAGTTACTTTTTTTCTTATCCAACAGTCTCAGATAGACAGGACACTGTGTGCTATAAGCTGGATGATTTATATCCATATTCAGCTTCCGTTCCTTATGGAACTTGATACAATTTATGCATTTCAATTCATTTGATGAGCACTCAGATGTTTTATGTTTTTCATCACATCTTGAACATATTTGTTCTTTCTCGCAATCTGTACTCTTATGCCCGAATTCTCCACATTTGAAACAGCGCAACACATTAAAGGCCTCAACCACGGTACATTTATCCCACCCGATGCTTACTTTAATAGCATCAGGTTTCTGTAAGTATCATGGTCAACTTCAATCATCGTGTTGTATTTGTTATATTTCAAGCGTGGATTTTGTTATTCAGCAACGACCTTGATTAATCGAAATATTTTCATTTTGACTCTTCAAGTTGTCAATGAAAACATCACAGGAATATCGATCACTCATCCCCTAAAAAAATCCCACAGAATTTCAAAAACGACTTAAGTTTTCATCCTAAATTTGTTGCAAATAATTCTTAACTCAGAGACTCTAAAAATCTTTCAAAATTTCGAATGAACTTCAGCCGTTAGTTATTCTTCTTTGTTCATTTCATAGAAGCTTTACACTTGAAGGTTCATTCGTCAGTGCTCAGTGATTGGTGGTTTTTTTAGTGAGAAATTTTAACATGGAAATGTTCATGTAATAGAATCATGCTTGGTTATTTTTTTTATCTGTATTATAGTGATTTTCAGCTCATTTGGCTGGTTCGTCAATTTTTACTTCCATTTTTGGAAGAATGTCGGGAGTGAGAATTGAACTCGTTACCTTTAGCGTGAGAGGCATGGATGTTACCACTACGCCAGATCGCCTCCCCACACATTCTTGGTTGTTTTTTTTTGGTTTCGGATGATTGCTGATTAGGGTGCCAATGAAAATGGTCATTTCGAATTTCAAAAAGCTGCCTCATAAAAATACCCATTTTTGTCAAAAAAAAATTTTCGTGATGACACTAGATCTCGACGTTTCATGTCATTTTAAGACATTTGACATCAAAAAGAAATTTTCGAAAACCCCGATTTCCCTTGGGCGATTTTTCGATTTTCAAAAAACTCAAACCTTGACCGCTTTGCGCCACTCTCCTTCAATTCCGATTGAGCTGGAATTTAGCATAGGTTGTTTTTTCGAGGTGGTGAACATTTTGTATAGGGTAACTTTATGGGTCGATTTTTTCTCATACATTCATTGGCACCCTAGTGCACATATCGGGTTTTTCAATAAGAGCGCTACAAAAATTTTCCTAAATAAAACAAAAACGGTTTTGGATATCAATGAAATTCTTTATTCATGTCAAAGTACATTTGATGCCATTATGTATAGAACTCGATTACTTTTGCATGGTCACTACGGGCACGCTTGCAGAAGCCCAGACGCTGAACCCAATTTTCGACGGTTCAAACTTGGAAAACGAAGCTCAATGTCATCAACGCGGATGGTGGTGATGGAAAAAAACATATAATCGCCTATAGGCGTGCATACGTCAACTGGAAAAAGACTACCACGATAACTGTTAAAGCTATTATAGCAAGAATAAAAATACTTGCTCATTATTCTCGTGCTCGTCGTATTGTTCTCGCAAGGGAGAGAATTAATGACGATTCAACCATCTTCAGCTGATTCTACAAAAATACGACTTTTTCTACACTATTCTTTTAAAAAATATCAAAATTTTTGATGTACTCATAAAAAATATCCGAAGTGATGAAAATGAAGATAGAATAATATAATTCCGTAGTTCTATGTCGAAACTGCGGTCGTGCAACCCCTTAACATTTTTTATTTATCACTGGACACGACAAATAATTTTATAGTATACAGCACTAGACAACCTATTCGTAGCCTGTCGAACATTATATAGAAAGAGTGAATTGGTAGGTTCTTCGTCATTAGCCATGCACCCTCAGATTAATATGTTTTTCCATTTCTGAAAATTTGTTCCGTTTTTATGAAGAAATAAAAAATTGACTTGAGAACTGGATCGTTTCGAAACAACCACACTTTTATCAGCGTAAAATCCATGAACATGACACAAAATAGTGGCTTCCGATGGTGATTGCATAATATTGAATAATGTAGCAGTATGTGTTAAGTCTCAAGGTAATGCTTTTATCTATCTATGAAGTCATACATGTACTTTTCTGACTTATAAATTATTCCTTTTTATTCAATTCGACCTCAACGCCAAATCATATTATCGCCCAAATCTGCTTCATTTGCTGGAAATATCACGATTCTTCTCCTCTGCTCCATATCACCGAAAACCGCTCTCATGAAGCACCATGAGCACGAATATTGTTCATGGCTATTTCATGGAAATGAGCGAGTATGTTAAATATTACTGCATCCAGAGGTTCTTCCACAGTTACCCGAATGATTGGTTGAGGTTTGTTGCACGTGACTTTTCACCAGACGGAAGATTGTGCGAAATCATCGGAAGAAGACATCTATAGGAACGGCTGCATCGAAAGACGCTGAGAATATATTGGAAAAGCCCCACAGAGAATTATTTGCATTTCGAATGCAAATTGATGGCAACCAATTTGTTTATGCTCCTGTCGCTTTTTTGAAAAATACCATGTCACAAGTCACTTGTGGAATATCATACACTGAATCCAAGCACAGTAAACAAACAGAAGCTTTTCTCGGTTGGCTCTTGTTCTTTCGTAGTCCAACCGAGAGTGGAAGCGCTTTTCTGTCTGGTCAACTTCTTCGTCGGAGCGGAAACTCTTCCGGTGCTTTTTCCTTCCTTATAAAATAATTACTTCAAAAAGCAGCTCTTCAAAGAAGAATGGCAGAATAAACACGAAACAGTTGCCTGATGTTGAAAAGTAAACCTCTGGTGGTGGGCAACAAAGTTCGACCGCAACGCTGTCGGTCAGTTAAGAAGACTTCCAATGCCACCAGGAAAAAAAAAGTATTGAATATCAATAGAAACGAGGTTGCAAAAGTCCAATGAAAAAAGTTGCAGCCCGGGCTGGATGCATATAATACAGGATCTGTCTACCTTGCCCACACCTCAAACACCACCCCCCCCCCCACCATCATCCGGCGAGGGTGTTTACCGAACGTAAATGGCAAAACTTTTCCAATATTACTTCCTGATGCGATTGGAAGAGTGCGCTCCCTTTCAGCTCGGACTTTAGTTCTCCGCTGCTATTCCGTTGCTCACCGTTGAATTTTTCATAGTCTACCTGCATTCTGGTGCTCCTGAAACCTTGTCGATTCTTGATGGTTTTTTTTTTCTTGTTTGTGCCGCCTTTGCTTGCTTCACTTCGATGAGTTTGCCCAGCGTAGGAGGAAAGCTGTTTTCCGTGTGTTGGCGAAAAGGACAGAGAGAAAAAAAATCAAAATAAGTATACATAGGTGTGCACTTACGGTGAAGTACGGCTAGGGAAGTTAGAATTTATTTAGAGAGAACGGTCACGTGGGGAAACGAATTTTCGTGCAAAGGTAAACTAGAAACTTTTCAATGAACTCGGAGCTTTTCATTGAATACTGATATTGTAGCAAATTGTCAGAACCAGGAGAATAGTTATAGCAATAATGAAACTATCGCTGATATGAGAGATGGTTTGTTTAATGAACATATTTTGGATGACCATTTGTGTCGTTTCGACACAAATCGACTCTGGGCGAGATGTATGCATTTCAGATGGAATGTGGGACCTTACTAGAGTTATAAAGAATTATGCGAAAAGGTCGCGCTAGGCAGATTGGACGATAACAAATATAGTTGAATCTAGTACTTTGTTAAAGCCCACGCAATAGATTCTGCTTCAACTTACCTGTGCTGCTCTGCTGCTTCTACTGCTACGGATTGGACTCAAAACACAACGTAGGACTACATTGATGAGCGCCAACAAATAAAGAGTGTGTCACATCAAATTGCATCACGGAAAAAACGCTGTAGAAATTCGCCCAGTAGACCGATCCTTTTGAAAATTTTAGACAGTAAAATAAAAACTATTAAACAACTTTTGGCATTTTCTTTTTATTCATACTTCGAGCCCAAGCCCGTATGCTCGCACCTTCCTCTTTACCCCGTCCATAAGGTTCTGTACAACGTCAGGTTGTAGTTTTTTTTGAACAGAAATCCATTTTCTCTTGAAGTCCGCCTCCGATTTGACAACTTTTGGGTTCTTCCGGAGGGCCTGCTTCATAATCGCCCAATATTTCTCTATTGGGCGAAGCTCCGGCGCGTTGGGCGGGTTCATTTCCTTTGGCACGAAGGTGACCCCGTTGGCTTCGTACCACTCCAACACGTCCTTTGAATAGTGGCACGAAGCGAGACCCGGCCAGAAGATGGTCGGGCCCTCGTGCTGCTTCAATAGTGGTAGTAAGCGCTTCTGTAGGCACTCCTTAAGGTAAACCTGCCGGTTTACCGTGCCGATCATCACGAAGGGGGCGCTCCGCTTTCCGCAAGAGCAGATCGCTTGCTACACCATGTACTTTTTGGCAAACTTGGATAGTTTCTGCTTGCGAATCTCCTCCGGAACGCTGAATTTGTCCTCTGCGGAGAAGAACAACAGGCCCGGCAGCTGACGAAAGTCCGCTTTGACGTAGGTTTCGTCGTCCATTACCAGGCAATGCGGCTTCGTCAGCATTTCGGTGTACAGCTTCCGGACTCGCGTCTTCCCCACCATGTTTTGACTTTCGTAGCGGTTAGGAGCCTTCTGAACCTTGTATGTACGCAGGCCCTCCCGCTGCTTGGTCCGCTGGACGAATGAACTTGACAAATTCAGCTTACTGGCGACATCCCGGACCGAACTTCTCGGATCACGTCTAAACTGCTTAACTACGCGCTCGTGATCTTTTTCACTGACGGAGCATCCATTTTTGCCGTTCTTCACCTTCCGGTCGATGGTTAGGTTCTCGAAGTATCGTTTTAGTACTCTGCTGACCGTGGATTGGACGATTCCCAGCATCTTACCGATGTCCCGATGTGACAACTCCGGATTCTCGAAATGAGTGCGCAGGATTAATTCACGACGCTCTTTTTCGTTCGACGACATTTTTCCAAATTTACGAAAAATTGACAGTGAAGCATGGCCAACGTGATCTATACACTCTTATCTGATTATAAGCGAAAGCTGAAGATATAATTCCTAAAAATTAAATTTCTACAGCGTTTTTTCCGTGATGCAATTTGATGTGACACACCCTTTAGGTATGGGCTGATATGGTATGATATGGTCGGTGTGAAGTACATTAAGTTCATGGGGACCGTTTGACATTTTTATTATTTCGAGAAAAACGAATTTGATGTTTGGTGCTATAATGGGTGTTCGTTGAGCATTCAAAATAATTTCCATACGTTCTTCCTATCCTACTCCTATTCATAAATTTTTAAAATCTGATAAATGTAGTATGTAGCTTCCAAAATGCTTAACCTAATGCAATCAAAAACTCGAAATTTTTAGTTTTGTTACTTGGTACCCTCTGACTCAACACAGGATTGTTTTTTTGGCCCATCTGATGACACTTTATTTTCAACCATTCTGTATGTGTAACAAACACAAAACCTTGACTAATAATTATCTATTTATTAAACGGTTTTATTTAGCTTTCCCTATAACATGTTTGTATGTAGCACTGTATCACATTAATATACATTCGCCCCCCTTAATGTTGACCGATTAATCTTAAATTTGGAACACACCTTTATCTCTGCAGTTGGAAACCGCGTATTTCATGAACTTGAAAATCCAAGATGACGGCCGCTACAAAATGGTTGATTACACGATTTTATTATAGACTGATCAATTTCCTAGATTAATGACGGGAGGGTTGTGATAACTGCTAACTGCTACTTGCCTAATTATGTTTTAGCTTTTAGTACATTATCTAAATTATTATTATATTTAATCACAATGAAACCGTCTAACTTAAAAAAAAAATTAAAAAATCAGAAAGCATGGCACGTTTTTATGAAATACAAATAGCAGCTGCAGCGTTTGTTCTACGGACAATTTGAAGAGACAAAATATTGCAATTTAAGCTCCGCCCATTTTCTATTTATTGGGTATAAACAAACTATTTGCAATTTCAAATCACAACATTCACGATTCATCAGTCATTCAGTTAGTGATCAGACGGCAGCGAGGTTTCGCAAATGGCCTTTCTCAAGACTGCGAGTTTTTTTTTACAAATTGGCATTTTTCAAAGCAACAGGTGATTTTTTACGTAACACTACGTCTTTGCTTTCTATATAGGGGGTCACTTTACGGAAAATTCAATTCAAAAGCAATCATTTTCGAAGACCTACGTCAGTCAAGTTTCCGTCCGTGCCTCTATGCTCAAACTTTTCTACGTTTATGAGACATTCCAAACCCTTCTACACATCAAAACACGATCATCATTATTCAATTCACTGTCTCGCTCCAGCTAGCAGACAACACCTTTTCTCACACTGATGTCACACACAGTGGTTTTGTTCGATACAATGGAAGATAATTATCGCTATTGAAGAATTTACGCAAAGCTGAATCAGCTCCTGGGGCACCTACATTAGAGCTCAGAACCACAAAATTTATGATGTTTGTTTATTCTACGTACTTAAAAGTAAGATTCGGTGGGGATTATTCATTTTATTTTTATTCAGATTCATTTCAATCATTAAATTTCGTCAGTATTGGAGATTTACGATGATTTCAACACGCGATTGGATCAAAGTCATAGATAATCTTCGAAAAATTTTAATTTGATAATGTATACATGTTATGAATACTGTGGATAATGGCCATCAAATCGACATTATATTAAGTTAGATAATATAATTGATTTTGTAGGAACCGATACGAGAATGATTCGCAGTATTTTTAGCACAACACATGCAACTCATCGTTTACCTAGTTGAAAAAAAATGAAGTTACAATACTCATTACATCATAGTAAAATGACGATTTTCTAACCTTTTTAGTGTACAAAGAGCACTTGAAAACAGGAATTTAAAGGAAATATGAAGATTTTTTTTCAAGAATTTGAGCGTTGATACCTCTTCGCCGGCCTCTCAGAAGATAAATATGTATGAGTGATGTTTGTCACTTACTGACCGGAATCATGTTTCATTAGCTTTGCCAACCTGCTTTGAGAGAAACCGATTAATCACAAATAATAATATGGGTACCTGATTGAAACTTCATCAAGATTGGTCAAGATTGGTCAGCGATTGAAGCATTACAGTGAAAGCACTATAAATATTGTGCTCCCTCTGACCAACCTCAGCTTCTATTTTGCTACCGGACGAGCAACATTTTTCGCCTCAGAATACGTTCTCAGAATATGCGTGAAGCTAGCATAAAGCAGAGCTTGCACTGACGGGCAGAAGTGAAGCAGGAGAGAAATATTGAACAGGAAGTATCACGGTCTTCGGTTTCCATACAATTAGGTGGAGATAATTTTGGTATGGTTTAAGTGAAAAGATTTTTATATTTTTTCGCTTGAAAAAAGCATTTGAAGTGAAGAGGCTTCAAACTTTCTCAGGCTTTTCGTCTCTAGCCTTGAAGCAGGCCAGTTTGGAAAACTAAACTGAACACTCGGTCTTGAAATCATTTGGAAAGCCTCGCTGCCGTCTGGATAGCTGTATAACGGAAAAATCGTGTATGACTTGTTGTTGACACTCAATTTTCGTTAATTCGAGCTTTGATACTTCGAGTGGCATCAAAGTACAGCGCATTCCAAGCCGGATATGGATTTTTCAGTGGTGAGAGCTGTGAGATGGAAAACAGAGAATGAACAGTGTTCCACAGCGGTTTCGTTGTTTTTGGGAGCGCTGGAAATGTGATTTTGCTAAAAGATACTGAAAAACTACTTGGATATTCAATAAGTCCAGTGTTTCAGTGTCGCCCTGGACAGCGAGCAATCAACAGTACAATGAACAAGCAGAGACAATGACTAAGACGTGTTTGTGGCCCCTATGAAAAAAAGTTGCTAGCCTCGGGAATAATAAACCACTTCACTTGTAGGGCTCATGTGTTTTGGTTTGGTTAGGTTGACCATATAGTTCAGGCATGAAAACTACTTTTGCTTTTACTATTTAATACTTTCTGAAGTTTAAATGAATAAAACCGAGAATAAATCCCCCTTTCACTCCTCCACCTTGGATATTTTGTTATGAAGTCTTTCTTCTCCTTCTATAATAAAAATGACAAACTAAAATTTACCGAGTCAATCAACGTATTTATTATAATATTGAATTAAACAAACAAAAAATCACAAAATCTTCAAGCGTGAACACATCGTCCAAGTCAATAGAGTTAGTACATGTACATTCAGTTGACAATAAAGCCAATCCATCTAAGCATGAAATCAAAATGGTCACTCTCCATTTTACGAAGAATATCACTACTTAAATACGCAAATATTTCTAAATAATGAGCAAGATTTTTTTACATGAACTTTTCCATACTAAAATTCCTCACGAAATAATAGAGCTAATCACAGAGTTAAACTGAGTTACAATCTCTATAAAATCAACAAAGAAGAATCATTTACGGGTGACTTTCATTTAAAATATTGAAAGATTTTTTTCCAAAAAATATAATATACTTTTCATGGTCGTTGAGAGCGGACTGCCCCTGTACACTACGCCGGTGTGCTGAAGAGAATATTATCATAATATTCGCATGTTTTATCCTAAAATTTGTCAAATTTCAAATTAAAGTTCTGTTTAACAATTATCATAGCATTGACTTTTCTGTTGTTCAAATATTGATCGTAGTCGATAAATCCTTTCGACTGATGCCGATACTACCAGGGAAACACAAAGTATAATCAATACGCTTCACGAATTCCTTACAGTCGAGAAATTTGTTTTCCTTTTCTGAAAATATCTGCACATAATGATTTGAAACTGGTACGAATGATTTCGTCCACCCTTTTATCTCACTAATTCTAATTCCTATAATCTATATGAATTGGATTTTTTTTACTAATGCCACTTTAAATCTCCGAAATGTACTCCGGAATATAGTACTGTTATGTTTCTCTTAGACTAGCCCTTCATCTTGAGTATCATGAGAAATTAGTATTGGTTTTAAAAAATTTAGCCTCCAGAATTTCATGTGAATCAACTAGTCCTACCTTAAGATTACGTCCCTGGAATGAAATAGTATTAACGTTAATAAATCATTTTGCTACCAACGGATATTGACGGATGAACGGAAAACGATTTGCATCCCAATCGAATGGGAAATTCTCTGAGAATTGTTTGATATGTTACGCATTACGATTCCCTTAATCATTAATGGAATAAATTAACAAAAATTGGTAGCATACCCATTTTTTACACATTTTTTTCCCCCAAAATATATAATTTTATCAAGGCTCATATGGCGTTAGCCTCACAGGGCCGGGAGATCAATATATTGACAGTTTTTTATTATCTATGTTAGTAATATGTAACCGATTTCTCGCGGTTGGCCCGAGGTTAGTATTACAAGTGTTCTCGTAGTTGGGATGTTGCTGTCTCCAATGCTCTGTACGTGTGCCCGACACGGGATACTTTCTATTGGGATGCAACTGACCGTTAATCAGCAACGCCCCCTAGTCTGCACCCCATATCTAGCGTGGTGCGTCTTCTCGACTCGAGGAATCCAGGATAGAATGGTCACTAGCCGGCGCAATCATCAGCTCGTGTAGAGTTGTCATGAGCGGTACAACCTTTGGCTCTTGTTGAATGATCAGTGGACTGCACAACCTTCGGCCCGTGTATCTGTAAAGAGTGTGTATATGTATTTTCGCGACTAAGTAAAAGTTTATAGATCGGATAGGAGGGATATGAAACAGGGACACAACGAAGGGAACATCCTTAAACGTTGAAATCGGCGTTTCTGAGGAACAGGTATAGATGAAGCAGAAGATCAGGATCACGGCTACCTAAGATATCCCGGACGGGAATATCCGATTGTCTGCCTCGTACTCTCAGTGTGCCCTTCTCTTACATTTGTTCTTTGTATTTCTGAGCTTAACTGCCTGTGCTTTCTACACCGAAGAACGAATGAAGTTGTGAGATATAATTTGTATATCACTCTGCGTAAAGCGCTCGCTCGAACTGCAAATGCAGCGTTCGTTTAACACGTTCGTCGCCCAACGCGACGTTTTTGAGTTTCTTGCAGAGCCCGACTTGCGATTAAATTATTAAATGAAGATCAAACTTAGTTTGTAGATAACTTTTACATGTTACAGCAATGTTTGTTTCCAATTGAAGACGAATTGATGACAATAACACATGCCAAAGTCATATTAAAGGGGTTTTGCAAAAAAACTGGAATACAAACCATCCGTACTATAAATTAATAAAAAGTATTGTATAAACAGTATAATATTATTTATTTATTTATAATGATACTACATCCCATTGAGAGATTAGATCTTCTTCACAATTTTTCGCCAATAGTCCCGATCCATGGCTGCAGTTCTCCAACTCCCGGCTGCACCGATTCTTGCCAAGTTCTGCTCCACCTGGTCCAACCACCTCGCTCGCTGGGCTCCTCTCCTTCTTGTTCCTACCGGATTCGATTCGAACACCATCTTTGCAGAGCTCGTCCAGCCTTGGCGACTTTCTGAATGCTGGGTTCGCCGTAGAGTTGCGCCAGTTCGTGGTTCATTCTCTTTCTCCATACTCCGCTTTCCTGTACACCACCGTATATTGTTCTGAGCACTTGGCGTTCGAAAACTCCAAGCGCTTGTGAGTCCTCTTCAAGCATCGTCCATGCTTCGTGCCCATAGAGAACAACCGGTCGAATTAAGGATTTGTACATGGTACACTTCGTACGGGGTCGGAGTTTGTTGGACCTCAAGGATTTGCGGAGCCCATAGTAGGCACGACTTTCATTGACAATGCGTCTTCGAATTTCACGGCTGTTGTTGTTGCCAGTTGTTATCAACGAGCCAAGGTAGACCAATTCCTCTACCATCTCGAGCTCGTCGCCGTCGATCACAACACTACTACCAAGAAGAACTCTGTTGCGATCAGTCCCTCCAGCTAGCATGTATTTAGACTTAGACGCATTGATCCCAAGCCCAATCAGCCCTGCTTCGTGTTTCAGTCGGGTATACAAGTCGGCTACCGTCGCATATGTTCTTCCGATTATGTCCACGTCGTCGGCGAAGCAGATAAACTGACTAGACTTGTTGAAAATCGTGCCCCGCATGTTGAAGCCCGCTCTCCGCATAACACCTTCCAGCGCCACGCAGAAGGTGTTATGCGAGCAGAGATTCCATCGCCTTGTCGAAGTCCCCTGTGAGTCTCAAATGATTCCGACAGCTCACCTGAGATCCGCACACTGCACCGCACACCGTTCATCGTTGCCTGAATCAGTCTTGTCAGCTTTCGGGGAAAGCCGTGTTCGTCCATGATCCTCCATAGCTGTCGTCGGTCGATTGTATCATATGCGGCCTTGAAGTCGACGAAGATGTGGTGTGTAGGGACCTGATACTCGCGGCACTTTTGGAGGATCTGCCGCAGTGTAAAAATCTGGTCCGTCGTCGAGCAACCGGGCATGAATCCGGCCTGATAACTTCCCACAAATCTACTTACTATTGGCGATAGGCGGCGGAAGAGGATCTGAGACAAAATTTTGTAGGCACCATTCAGGATTGTGATGGCACGATAGTTCCCACAATCCAACTTGTCGCCTTTTTTATAGATGGGGCAGATTACCCCCCGTCCTTCCACTCCTCCGGTAGCTGTTCTGTGTCCTAGATCCTGACTATCAATCGGTGCATACACTCTACAAGTTTTCTCGGACCTCCCTTGAAGAGCTCCGCTACGAGGCCATCCTTACCAGCTGCTTTGTGGTTCTTGAGCTGATTAATGGCCTCCTTAACTTCACCCATCGTCGGGGATGGTACGTCGTCGTTGTTCATTGCACCGGTGTAGTCCTCCTCAACGCCGTCTAGGTCTCCTGTCTGCGCGCTGTTCAGGTGTTCATCGTAGTGCTGCCTCCACCTTTCGATCACATCGCGTTCGTTCGTCAAGATGCCTCCTTCCTTGTTTCTGCACATTTCGGCCCGCGGCACAAAGCCTTTGTGCGAGGCGTTTAGTTTCTTGAAGAACTTCCGCGATTCTCGAGAACGATAAACCAGCTCCATCTCCTCACACTCTTTCTCTTCCAGGCGGCGCTTTTTTTCCCGAAAGAGATGTGTTTGCTGCCTTCGTTTCAGTCTGTATCGTTCCACGTTTTGTCGAGTCGCTCGTTGCAGCATGGCTGCGCGTGCTGTATCCTTCTCGTTCAGGAGCGCTCGGCACTCGTCGTCAAACCATTCGTTCCGTTGTCCTCGTTGTTCATACCCGATGACGGTCTCTGCTGTGCTGCTAATTGCTGATTTTAAGGAGTTCCAGCATTCATCGAGGGGAACAGCATCCAGTTCGTCTACCCCCGGTAACGCAGCTTCAAGACGCTGCGAATATGTTGCAGCAACGTTCGGCTCCTGTAGTCGTCGTAGGTGGTACCGTGGTGAGCGCTGGTGTCTTATGTTATTGACGACTGACAGTTTAGAACGCAGTTTGACCATCACCAGGTAGTGGTCTGAATCGATGTTAGCGCCACGATAGGTTCTGACGTCGATGATATCCGAGAAGTGCCGACCGTCGATCAAAACGTGGTCAATTTGTGTTTCTGTTTGCTGTGGTGATCTCCAGGTGTAACGGTATTGGAGGCTGTGCTGGAAGAAGGTGCTACGTATGGCCATGTTCTTGGAGGCAGCGAAGTCGATAAGTCTTAGGCCGTTTTCGTTGGTTCGCTGATGGGCGCTGAACCTACCAATTACCGGTCTGAATTCCTCCTCCTGGCCGACCTGAGCGTTCAAATCACCGATGACGATTTTGATGTCGTGTTTTGGGCAGCGATCGTATTCACGCTCTAGCTGCGCGTAGAATTCTTCTTTATCGTCATCGGTGCTAGCTAGATGGGGGCTGTGGACGTTGATAATGCTGATATTGAAGAAGTGGCCTCTCATCCTCAATCTGCACATTCTTTCAACCAATCACCCGTTTTTGCATCTCCCCCATCACGATGAAAGCTGTACCCAGCTCGTGTGTGTTGCAGCAGCTCTGATAGATGGTATATCCACCATGGAACGATCGCACCATCGAACCTTTCCAGTACACCTCCTGCAGCGCTACGATGTTGAAATTGCGGGCTCTCAATATTTCCGAAAGAATGCGGGTACTCGCAAGAAAATTGAGAGACTTGCAGTTCCATGTTCCGAGTTTCCAATCTCTAGTATAATATTATGGTTATGGTTTATTATTTTTCTTCATATTCTATAGTTACATTTAGGTGCCTATTCTATCGAATTACTTCTAAAAATCTTACTCAATTCGAGCGAGGAAATTGTCACCCATATATGGTTAACGGGGCGTCGAAGGTGTTAATCGAACACTGTGAAGAGAGGAGATATTACATATTCATGCCGCCCGTTTGTTACTTATTATGTATAGATAAGCCATTCACGATTTCTTATACTCATCCTCGCTCCAACTAGCAAGTAGTCGACAGTTTCTCTGATGTCACACATATCGATTTTGCTAGAAACATAATTCAAGAGCAAAATCATTTCGGAGGATCAAAAAAATATTCATCGAAAACAATTGGTCACCCAACACCGAATGTTCTGGTTGTTTGCAATCTTTCTCAGGTGGAAGCGTTCCTTATAATTACGCATGAAGAGGAATTTTCTAAAGCATTTCTTCACAAAGCCTTTTGCGACTGACATGATCAAGTTCATCTGAGTCCTGATGTTTACAAACAAACGAACTTAAAACCAATAGAGTGTAGAAGTGAGCGTTAGTGTGTTGCCTGCGTGCAACCTGTACTAAACATTATAGAAGTACACGGGTGGAAATATATATAACGCCATCCCTGTTATAGTGCTTTTTTGCAAAGTTCTCGATCAAAGATATTTTGCATTCTCAATGGAATTTAAGTCCGGACTACACGGTGGTCAATCAAGAACAGGAATGTTGTGGTGGAAGACTTCAATACTCAAACAAGAAACACCTGAGTTAATATGATTTTGTAGAGATGGGACTTGAAAAAAATGTTATTAAATCATGTTTCATGTATCAGTCTCAAGCGTTAACCACGCCCGAATTGCTTCAACGCAAGGTACCCATTCTGGACAGGAAATGTCAAAATGTCGATGGAAGCCTCTTTGTTTTACAATTGCAATTGACCAATTCTTT
Source organism: Toxorhynchites rutilus septentrionalis (assembly GCF_029784135.1). NCBI lineage: Eukaryota > Metazoa > Arthropoda > Insecta > Diptera > Culicidae > Toxorhynchites > Toxorhynchites rutilus. Next base: position 338,744,521 of record NC_073745.1, read on the forward strand.
CCACATAAAATGCGAGGATAACGAAGCCCCGATGTTCACCCGACTAACTATTATAGTAATTGAAAGATCTCATTTTCAATTAGACAAACGCCAATGCGACAATCCGGTCTTGGACACAAGTTTCTATATTTTTTGAGACACTTTACACCTCACAAACCAAAAATAAAATGTCAATAGAATCATCAAAATTAAAAGCACTTTTAATTACAGATACAGCATCTCTTCAAACAAGGACAGTAAATGTTTAAATGCATTCTAATCGATATAAACCAGGACGGCAATACGATCATTTATTTCTTTATACTCAAAATACGGTACAAAGTGGTAAAAAGACGGGACAATCAAAAGTGGTCGCAAAAACGGTAAGGTGCGTTTGATCAGCCTAGGTTTGGCGTTCACCTGTAAGTGCATTTCCAGGTTCTAGGTCTAAATAGTTCTTGGTATTTGATCTGGCGTTCCCAACCAAAATTATCTTATCGTGTCTTATTATGTCATATATTAGGCTGTCAAAAAAGTCCTGCGGTATTTCCGCGAGGTGTCGTTGTAAGCGCGTAGTTCTAGTTGTATTCATTGTATCGAGTCATACTATAGCTTGTTGAAAAGGTATTTTTGCGCAAAAGAATCGTGTGGCCTGGCGTTGTCCTGATGGAAGACAATGCGGCCTTTGTTTATCAAAGATGGCCTCTTCTTCATGAGTGCTACCTTCAAGCGGTCCAGTTGTTGGCAGTACAGGTCCGAATTGAGCGTTTGGCCATAGAGAAGCAGCTCATAATAGATTATTCCTTGACAATCCCACCAAACACACAGCAGAACCTTCCTGGCCGTTAATGAGGGCTTGGCCACCGTCTGAGCCGCTTCAGCGGGCTTCGACCACGACCGTTTGCGCTTCACGTTGTCGTAAGTGACCCACTTTTCATCGCCAGTCACCATCCGCTTCAGAAACGGGTCGATTTTGTTGCGATTCAGCAGCGATTCACATGCGTCGATACGGTCAAAGATGTTTTTTGCGTCAACGTGTGTGGCACCCGGTTCCCGGAATAAATCGCCACAGAAAACGACTGCAACAGAAACCACCGCTTATAAAATGTGTAGTAGGCTATAAATATTGTGGCGCGGTATTGTATTTCAAAACAAGAATTAACCGGGCAAACGTATCGCCCCAGGCAAACGTAACGCCCCGGGCAGACGTATACCGTCCGACGCTCGCTAGAGCTCGGTCGGACATTGCTAAAGGATCGTATCCTATGTTTCAAACTAACCGGGCAATCAGTGGATCCCAGGTTTGCGTGCGAGACACCGCCGCTTCCGACGGCGGGTCGGCGGTGGACTCGGATTGCGTCATCTTGGCGGCATGGGCCGCCTCGATTCCTTATCCTCGCCAAATGGGGACTTCGTCCCCATTACATTGTCCTCAGAATAAATTTCGAAAAACGAGAACAAGAGAATAAATTTATAATAGAAATGTGAGGCACATGATGTTTTTCCCGCGCCAAATATTTCTAGCCTACTACACTTTTTCTAAGCGGTTGTTTCTGTTGCAGTTGTTTACTGTGGCGATTTATTCCGGTCACCGTGGCACCCATACATCGAGCTTCTTTGTGAATCCAAGCTTCTTCAAATGGTTAATAACGGTTTGATGGCTTATCCCCAGCTCTTGGCTGATGCTACGGCTGCTACTATGCCGGTCTTTCTCGGCTGATTCAGCGATTTTGTCGCAATTTTCGACGACAGGCCTTCCGGAGCGTGGCGCATCTTCGACGACCTCTACACCAGAACGAAAACGTTGAAACCATCGTTGTGCGGTGGAAATGGAAACTGTATCGGATCCATAAACTGCACAAATTTTATTGGCAGCTTGAGATGCATTTTGCCTTTGTCATAGTAGTACTGTAAAATATGTCGGATTTTCTCTTTATTTTGCTCCATATTTGCGACACTATAACTCACGAACGACTTAACCAAACAAAACACTGTGACTATATTATAGCGCGCAAAAATACCTTTCCAACAAGCTATAGTATGACTCGATACAATTAATACAACTAGAACTACGCGCTTACAACAACACCTCGCGGAAATACCGCAGGACTTTTTTGACAGCCCAATACATACATATTCTATTTGAGTTCGTCTCATTAGCTGTAAACGTTCTCTAACACCTTTGCATCTTCAAATTTCCTCTAATACAAATACAAATAATTCCATATTGAAAACAACATTTTTCATAACATTGATCCAACGCTAGTGTGTCTGAAGAAGATTCCTGATCGCCATATATTCGTACAATTATTTGGTTAATTTTGAAAGATGTATTTTTCAAGATGGAATGATTCATCGAAATCGTTCGGATACGTCATAGAATAGTTTTTTATTGGAAATTACTGCTTTTATAGAGCCGAAGAAAACATCTCAAGCTCTTGGCAAGCAAATCACATCCTACTTTGTCATATTGAATTATGCGTTGTAAACATAGACGCTTCTCTACACTTCTCCAATAAATATTTATTCATTGCCATAGTTTATGACGTGTGTTAATCCCATTCAAGGCTTTAGACCACCGGAAACCGGAAAATAGCAACGCAGCTGTCCATGAAGTGGTTGCTAGTCAGAAGCTAAGCCACAGATAAATTAGTGTAAGAACATGGAGATGACTTTTTGACACGTATTAAGAGTCTTCCCCCAGACGATATATATATATATTTATTCATGCACTCCCGGCGTGTCGAAAGTTCATTCGCCAAGAACTATGGGTGCAAAAGAGGAAACCAGGGTACACATTGAACGATGGTTGGCTGGCAGACGAACGCCCCGAGAAGAAAACACGCAAGTAGCTCGTCTGTTGCGTCTGCCGAGAAACTTGTAAATTTAAATTATCTCCTTACTCGAAACAGAATTCTCGATGCAAGCGTTGTTGCTGCTAATAGAATCATTTATGCTAAATATTTCTTCATTTCCTGTTTGCTTCTCATGGCGGCGCCCTTAGCCTCGGGCATAACAAACTACTCCACGCTCGGAGTGCTCATGTGTTGTGGTTTGGCGTTCACCCGTAAGCGCTTTTCCAGCTTTCCTAAAAGCATAAAGCTGTATGTGTGTTTGTGTTTATGTTTGCCGGGAAATAGGCCGAGGAGATATGGGCTCTTGATGCATTCCATGCATAAGAGGCATCGCCGCCAATAAATAAAACAAAACGATATATTGCAGCAGGAAGCCATTTGTCTTCATTTTGGGGGCAGGGAGAGCTTTTCTGTGAAAGGATTACTTCCATTGCCTAGCCTAGTTGCTTATGCTCCACCGGATATAGCTTTTTTTGGTTCGACCCGTTTTGTGGGCTTGAGGTGGAATACGGCAGGTATGAATGAGAACGGTGAAGCAGTTCACCGTGGGGCATTCCTGAATGAAAGTTCTGGTTAGAATTGATGATGGAACGCATGATCGGTGGCCCTTTTTTATGCTAAAACAATGAAGGACTCCGGGAGCCCAAGGAACTAATTGTTCCGCAGTACAATGGTCGTATATCACAATTCAATTTAACGAGAGTTATAAAAAATAAAGAAACCGCGGACGACGTTCTATTTAATGCTTAATAAATTCGCATTGCCACAAGCCCCATTCCTTGGCGAACATTGGCGCATCAAAAAAAAAAAAAATACCAGAGAATACGGGGGGACTTTTGCCTTCCGGTACAGCATTTTTACATAACCACTTTTTCACAAGGCTACCCTCGTGAGAGCAATAATTATTTTTTCTCATCTTCCGAACTCGTTCGCTTTTTCAATATTGTCTATCCCCGAGCGCACATTTCGGTCCGCTATCTGCTATCCTGTCTCCGGCGGCCAACCGAACGGCGGCTTTGAGCTAACGAAAAAGAACGCGGAAGTGTACCACGCAAGGTATCTGCACAGTTGAAAGCATAACCGTCAGCGGAATTTCACCGGGAAATGGAACCGAGATGAGGAAAAGCGTTAAAAGGATCGCTAGAGAGAGAAAAAAAATCGATTGCGCTTTGCTGATCCTGCACGATTTAAGCAACATCTGTCGAGACCACTGCCGCCGCTGCTTCGAATACTGATTTTCTCTTTTGTCCTTCCCTATTTTTCTACCCATCGGGACAATTTTCATACTTTTCGCGGGATGCGATTCTTCTGTCGCCAGTGTGAACTGAATTCAGATAGGAGAACACAATGGCAACGGTCATCACAAAGAAGGGAATTTCGGTCAAAATTATTCTAAGGCTTTTTTTATTTAAAGCAGTATTAATATTATAATAATGTGTACATCTTATGTCAGATGATCAATCCTTCTAAATCGTATTCTATTTAGGAAACAACGCTTGTTATTCAATCTCAAGATATTGACTATTAGGAAAAAATATCTCTACAGAAGATTGATCATGAACTAAAGAAATGCTAGGTTCTTTCCAGGTGAAAAAAATATAGGAGGTTGTGTTCAAGACACGATCGCATTGTTGACGTAGAACTACGCTGTAGTTTAATTCAAGTCGCTTGTTTATAACTGCGGATACTATTTTATAATGCTACGAAAGTTTTGAAATAATCATTCTACCTGTTTGGTCGCCATGAAATGTTTTTTTTTCATTGTAGAATCATTTGACGATAATTGTTTGATGATTAATTCTTGTGCTCGCAGAACAATACATGCTCGAGATAAGCGCAGCTGTCATCCTTAGTTTTGCTAGTTTTGCTAAGCGAAACCAAATCACCTACAAAACAAACCAGAACTTTCTTTCAAATTTACTTTCTTGGTGATTAAATAAGCGAAACAAACTCTATCTGCACGAGAACCCAAATAAATTTATGACCTATTATAACTTATTGAATAATTTCTTCTCCTTGGATGGCACTTTTGCCTTCTCAACGTAGCATTACTTGCGTCATTTTTGTTAGTAGTACTTGGTTGAGATTTCTATGCCGAATAACACGCCATGAATGTACTCTGGAGTGGCAAACTCTAGAATACGTGTGACCACTGGAAAACCGGAAGAATTTTTCTGTGACGAAAAATCACCCGGCCAGAACGGGAATCGGACGCGAACCCCCGGCATGATAATGTGGGACGCTAACCACTCGACCACGGGAGCACCTTATTGAATAACTTGGTATTCCCCAAATAATTTTTTGGTGCACAACCTTAACACCTGCTTCACCATAGCGTGACCTGTTTTTTTAAGGAAAGACGTAGCTCTACGTCAAAAATTTGAAATTATTCTACTACGTGGCGCGTACAAATATACAGCATCTGTATCACATTGTGCTCCCGTGACCGAGTGGCTAGCGTCCCGCATATTATCCCGGGAATTTGGGTTCGAATCCTTTCTGGTTGGAACATTTATCGTCATAGAAATTGCTTCCAAATTAGTGCTCCTCTCTCTTGTTATTGTGTCACAATGAACGCATTCGATACAAAACATGACTCGTTTATCAGTTATTTTCGCTCTTAACGTTGGTTAATTCGTTTTTAGTTGAAACAATACGTTGTTTAAATTAGCGTGGCGAATGAATGAATTTGACTACTACTTCACCTCGAAATATACTTCGTTGCCCGCGTTATAATCTTATTTTGATAAGTTATGAAATGAAAACGTGATTTTGGATCCAAAAAAGTAGTTACACTAATAGTGGATGGGTCTATTATTTACCTACCGTGAACTCATCCACAATTTGTTAATGAGAAAGAGAAACGAATCTAAAAGGGGGGTCATTTCAATACGCCTTAAAGTTCATTTGATGGTGAAAAATGAAATAAACACGGATGAATCTAAAGGCATATAGGGTAAAGGCACTATAATTCGACCCATAAGTCCAGCTCATGGTAAAAGAAACGTTTGTATATCACAAAAACAGTATGGTTTTTCATGGAAGATGTCCCAATGTTAAAGATAGACATTCATTGAATCTGGTTTTATAAGAAAAATAATCATACAATACCTCTATATTTTCTTATATCCATTTTCCCCTGTAATGTTCTATTGTTCTAATTTTCGACCACTTGTTTCAATTTTCGACCTCTAAGTGTTCTAATTTTCGACACAAGTGAAAAAATACTGTTTTCAAAACAAAAAGCAATATATTTCATTGGTATCTAACTACAACTACAACTACATATACTATTTTATGGTATAGTACTATCAATCGAATGCTAATCCGTTTGAACTATATTATATGTTTCTTATCAATCCATTTATATCCATCAATTATAATATTGATCAATATTGATCTTGCTTTAATAAGGTACTGTTGTTAGACTTTAGATTAAGATCCTTTTCTTCGAACGATGATTTTCTCTGGTCAACTTATCGTGCTTCAAACTCTGCCGCATTCGTTTTGCCTCCTCTTGTTTCGGTTTCTCCAATTCGGATACCCGTTTACGTTCCATTCTAGCAATCTTCCTGTTCTCCTTTTCTTGCTTCAAACGACGCTTGTCCTCTTCCTTTTGTTTGAACTCTCGAATTAATTCATCTGACGTAAGTACATGATACCTTTTCGATTTATATTCTCGTGTATTTTTTCTCCTTGGAGTAGGAGGTGTGGTCAAATAATTTCCCAATGCTGGCTCTGAAGGCATCGTTGCTAGATCTGCTGCATCAGCTGTAACGTGGTCTGAAGGTGCTGCTTCCAAGGAAGTAGATGCAAGAGGCTTGTTATGTACATAATCGTCATTGATAACTTGCATTGCAGCAGAAATTCCTTCTACTGGTGCTACAAGCGGTTCACCATAGTCGATGTCGCATAGCAAGTTATCGTTGAGATCATTTTCCTGAATTGTCTCAATAAAATCAGGAAAATTATTCTCTATTATAGTAAAAATTTTAAATAATGCTCTTTCGTCTTCGTTTTGTAGGCAGACGAGTTCACTCTTGAACTTTTTAATTCTTCGTGAGCCAATAGTTTTAACACATTCCTGCAACGTGTTCGTGGCAGTAAATAATCTTTCTTGGAGTTGAAATGATTCCTCAGATGTTTCCAACTGATCTCTTTCAATTATTTCAAGGGAATCTGATTCGTTAGTATATTTCCCCAAACACTTTGAATAATCAATTGCTGTCTGATCCCATGGGTATAAACCAGAGGACCTAAAACCATTCTTAATGGTTTGGATAGTCAAAGAATTTCGAAGACAGTCTTGAAGCACTAATGCAAAATTCATGGTTGTCACAGAAGCCATCAGATTTTGACTCCTGAATCTCGCAACAGCTTTTGGCCAACCATTTTTAAGAGGTTTGAAGGCCGCGACATCAGCTGGCTGCATGATTCGCGTTACGTTCGGATACAACGCGACTAAAATGATACCCAGTTCTCGGCACAACAGTGATGTGTTTAAATTAATGTGGCTACTGTGGCCATCAATAATGAATAAAACCGGCTTTGAAATGTTATTGCTTTCAATGAATGGGCGAAAAACATTGCGGATATAATCCCGGAACACGTCCGACGTCATCCAACCATTGTCAGATTTCGCGATTCCCCATTTTGATGGAACCGAGTCAGCTACTTTTTTAGGTATGGTTTTGTATGGATAAATAATTGTAGGAGGAACTACTTTACCAGCTGCGGAGAAACTAAACATTGTTGTAATGTTGGTTTTACTACAGCCTCTCTCGATGTCATATACGTTACGACTTCCACGCTGCGCGAAAACAGATTTTGTTTTTGGATTTAAATAGAACGAAGTTTCATCTCCGTTGAAAATTCTTTCAGGATCGTTCAAAATGTCCAAATGTCCTTCCGTTGTCAAAAAGTCTTGAATTTTTTTAAACCATGATTCTATATCCGGCTTGGACACTTTTGCGCCGCCGTTCGTAACGAATTCCGGAGTGCGAAGCGTGATCTGCGGGTGTCTTCTAAGGAATAATCGCATCCACGTGCGTCCTTATTGTAAACAAATTATATACTATGTTAATCAATCTCCGGGGAAACACAGACTTCATTTACCTGGGCGGTTGTTCTTGAAGTTATTGGGTCTGGCGGATGCTTCCAGGAATTGCCTTACAGTTTCTGTAAGCATTTCCCGAGTTACTGGAAAGCCTCTCCTCTGCATATCGAATATCCAATTTTCTACATCATTTTCTTCTTTCGGGGAAAGTATGGTAGACGGTCCAGATCGGAAAATGGTTTGAGATTTCTTGAGCAATCTCGACTTTATAGTTGATTTTGGAATTTGGTACTGCTTAACTGCCGCATAGATGGTAAGTTCTTTGTTTCGGATTTTTCAAACTGCTTCCTGCAGAGCATCTTCCGTGTACACTTGTCTGTATTTTCCAGGTCGCTTCGATTAAAAATATGATAAGTATTGTATAGATTGAATGCAAAATTTGTAGTTATAACTCACCATATTGTCTGAGTAGTTCCGGAATTTGAAAACAGTTCTCTAGAAAACCGATACCGCGGTGATAAGGTCGAAAATCAAAACACGTCAGTTTGAAAAGACATGGCATGCTTTTTCGACCGGTCGAAATATAACACATGTGTTGTTTTAGGTTCCAATTTTCGATCGTTTTAGAAATGTTAGTTTTATAGATTATTACAATAAATAAAACATCCAACAGAAGATTTTTCGAAAAAAAATACTGTCTTTTTGTAATACAATATTTCACTACATGATATTATTATCGATATGGCCAAAATTCGTGTGATTAATTACTGAGTCTTTTTTTACTGCAATAAAAATGCAACACCTGCATACAGCAATAAATTTAAAAAAACAAGGTAAATAAACATTATCTTTTTAAATCGAAGAATTTCAATTTCTAGTCGAAGTGGAAAAATGTGGAATCATATTCCTGCAATCAAAACTTTTCTCAATAATCATTTATGGTGTTTATTTAATTAATGTTTCAGTAATGGTGCGAAAACTAGCACAGGGTCGAAAATTGGATCTCTTACCCTAGCAGGGGTGGCCAAACTTTTAGGCATTACGGGCGACTAAGTGTCCAACGTTGAAAAAGTCATTAGAATCATTAGAAAAAGTCAAAATCATAACTCGTATACTCGTGCACGATGTCACATACTGTTGATTTTTTAAAAGGAATTTTCTTATTTATAAACAAAGCATTTATTTTACATTAAAAACTGATGATTATTATATTCCGACCGATTACATTTTTCTTCGTATACCAGTTTCAGTTTCAGAGAACAGTCTTTCATAAAGGGTGTGTCACATCAAATTGCATCACGGAAAAAACGCTGTAGAAATTCGCCCAGTAGACCGATCCTTTTGAAAATTTTAGACAGTAAAATAAAAACTATTAAACAACTTTTGGCATTTTCTTTTTATTCATACTTCGAGCCCAAGCCCGTGTGCTCGCACCTTCCTCTTTACCCCGTCCATAAGGTTCTGTACAACGTCAGGTTGTAGTTTTTTTTTAACAGAAATCCATTTTCTCTTGAAGTCCGCCTCCGATTTGACAACTTTTGGGTTCTTCCGGAGGGCCTGCTTCATAATCGCCCAATATTTCTCTATTGGGCGAAGCTCCGGCGCGTTGGGCGGGTTCATTTCCTTTGGCACGAAGGTGACCCCGTTGGCTTCGTACCACTCCAACACGTCCTTTGAATAGTGGCACGAAGCGAGACCCGGCCAGAAGATGGTCGGGCCCTCGTGCTGCTTCAATAGTGGTAGTAAGCGCTTCTGTAGGCACTCCTTAAGGTAAACCTGCCCGTTTACCGTGCCGGTCATCACGAAGGGGGCGCTCCGCTTTCCGCAAGAGCAGATCGCTTGCCACACCATGTACTTTTTGGCAAACTTGGATAGTTTCTGCTTGCGAATCTCCTCCGGAACGCTGAATTTGTCCTCTGCGGAGAAGAACAACAGGCCCGGCAGCTGACGAAAGTCCGTTTTGACGTAGATTTCGTCGTCCATTACCAGGCAATGCGGCTTCGTCAGCATTCCGGTGTACAGCTTCCGGGCTCGCGTCTTCCCCACCATGTTTTGCCTTTCGTCGCGGTTAGGAGCCTTCTGAACCTTGTATGTACGCAGGCCCTCCCGCTGCTTGGTCCGCTGGACGAATGAACTTGACAAATTCAGCTTATTGGCGACATCCCGGACCGAACTTCTCGGATCACGTCTAAACTGCTTAACTACGCGCTTGTGATCTTTTTCACTGACGGAGCATCCATTTTTGCCGTTCTTCACCTTCCGGTCGATGGTTAGGTTCTCGAAGTATCGTTTTAGTACTCTGCTGACCGTGGATTGGACGATTCCCAGCATCTTACCGATGTCCCGATCTGACAACTCCGGATTCTCGAAATGAGTGTACAAGATTAATTCACAACGCTCTTTTTAGTTCGACGACATTTTTCCAAATTTACGAAAAATTGACAGTGAAGCATGGCCAACGTGATCTATACACTCTTATCTGATTATAAACGAAAGCTGCAGATATAATTCCTAAAAATTAAATTTCTACAGCGTTTTTTCCGTGATGCAATTTGATGTGACACACCCTTTAGTAAAGACTACTGCGAGGAGCACTGGTTAGAGTTTCATGACCACCAAACGTAATGAACGTTATTGCGATCGATCCGAAATGTTTTCGCTTAACAGTCGATTCCTTTAGTAATGGATTTGTTTTTAATGGAAACTGACTATCATTTTCATTCGCCACTTCGTTGAATCTGTCCCGAAAGGTGTCATGAGCTTTGCGTGTAATGTTTAATTCATTTTCGTATCTTTTGCTTTCGAGTAGTATTAAAATTATGTCAGTTTATCCACAAAAATTTCATAAACCGAGGAAATTTTCGTATTTTGTAAATCGGTTGAATCCTATCGAAACGAGTTCTTTCTCGAACGTCATGTTTAGCGAATTGCATATTTTGAAATGTTTTTTTTTTTGCTTTATTACACGTTATGGTCGAACCACTGGATGTGTTAATATGAAATAATAAACAATCTCTAAGAAAATACTAGAACGAAAATGAAAAAAAATATTAGAACGCGGACTACCGTTTGGCCATCCCATATACTAACGGAAGCGCTTTTTTTTGTTTTATGTTGACAGAGAAACTGCGGGAAGAAACAAAAACACATTTTCAATTGAATGCGAGCGATAGTGGTTTCATAGTGCAATTCTCAGTAGAATATGACTTTACCGAACCCTGCTCAGAATGCATCTGGGGCGTATTATTTTGTTATATAATTCCCAATTAAGTGCTGAGAAAAAGGCAAAAATCCTCTAGGAATTTTAGTGCCGTTAAAGAGGAATAAGAAGAATACGTATCTGCATTACAAACGCTATTTTTATAGAAATCAATGTTGGCCGAGCGATCGAATAAAAAACACGCACATCAATATTTGAACAGAAAAACTACATGTAACTAAAAACCACGTTAAACAACGCGACCTTTTTCTTCAAGAACAATCACCTGTAAAAAGTCAAATAATATTCTATTGTGACCAATACATAACACACAGTACTTACCATCAAATAGTCGCTGTTATGTCAGAGGAACCGAATCACAAAATTGGAATTTTCGAGTTATTGATTGCATTATGTTAGGCATTTCGTAAGCTACATACAACATCGATCAGATTTGAAAAATCTCGCATGCAGCAGGAATAACGTATCGAAATTGTTTTGAATGTTCAATGAAAACCCCTTATAGCACCAAACTTCAAGCTTGGTTTACTTAAAACCGTAAAAAATTCACATGGTCCGGTCTGACTTAACACAGACCAAATAAACAATAACAACAATAACAAGTTCAAACAATCACAATAGAACTGACAAGCCGATTCGAGACAGGTATCGGACAATTTATGTTGCTACAATACGAAGCTCAATTGTTGAAAGCGAATATTTTAGAAAAATCCGAACAAAAATGCAATCGAGCTCCTAACAGCAGAAAACACTATTTAACATCCTCATCAATCACATTAAATTAGCTTAAAATTATCCATACTGGTAAAACCAACATTGAGCAGGGAATGAGAACAAAAAAGTCTGCCAGAGCTCATGGTATCCCTCGATCAACGCTCATCGACCACGTCTCAAGCGGGTATAAAAAAATCCCGTGTTAACTCCGCACCAGAAGCAAGAGTCTGTCCGTCACCTGCTCGATCTTGAGAACCATTTTTAAGAGATCCTTATTAAACTAAAAAAAGAGTTCAAAAGAGTTCTACTCAATACATTATGAGCCGATCCTACAGAATGGTTTATGTAGAGCTAAAGAAAGGTTCTGTAACAATTTGAAGTCAGTGAAATTTGTGAGGTTTTGAAAATATGAGGAAAACTTTAGGGAGTCGGTTTTACCTGTAGAGGCGAAGGAACTGAAAAGCTTAAATCATTCTTAAAAACATACAAGCAAACATCAATACATCGCTCAGTCGCAAATACATAAATGCCCTATCAATATAGAATAACTACAGTCAAAATTAATTTTTAGCATACGTTTTGGCATCACGATTTATTACATTAAATGAGCATTAAAATAACAGAAAATGCACTACTCCCCAATACTTGTATATCATTTGTATAATATATATCATATGATCGATATGAGCGAGCGAAACAAGAGACACATTGCAAACAAGCACATTTTAAAGCTTTTCATATAGATTGCCAAATACACGGCCCAAAGCGAGAAAGATATATATATATATATATATATATATATATATATATATATATATATATATATATATATATATATATATATATATATATATATATATATATATATATATATATATATATATATATATATAGAAAGAAATATATATTATTGTTTTTTTTTCTTTTTTTTCTTAGAAAACACCTTCCAACTTCATTTTATAATGATGTGTTATATTTTCACGCATTCATTCAACAGCACCGGCAGCTATGTGGTCGTGTAGAACAACATTGCATTTCATCTGGCCTTGGTTCGATCCCCGTTGACATTGTATGGACTTTTTTTGGTGCAATCCCAGAAGAGAGGAAAAAAGAAAAGAGATATATATTCCTGCTGAAGATGAAATGTTTTATGCCAACGCTAGTTTGGGTCTAGCTTTGGCTATATGTCAATGTGGAATTCTGTACAGAATAAAGTTTGGGTATAAACAACCAATTTTATAGAAAAATCAAATATTTGCAAAGTTGATAGATTTCCATTCCTTCGGCTTTCAGTTTTAATAAATAATACTGATGACTCATTACAACATTTAATCAATGGACCTATCCCGAAATGAATAGAAATGATTCTATTCATGTTCATTTAGTGATTACTCACTGTTTTCCATTAATATCACTATACACAATGTCTCCATTATAATTCGGAACTGATATTGAAAAAAAATTCAAACAAGTTGTATTAACAATACAACATCCATCAATTCATCCACATCATCTCTAAAATCTGTGTTTTGGGTCTGAAAAATCTTTTAATCTCTCTTTCTTCAGAAGATTCAATTTTTATGTTCAATTATTAAGCACATCTCTAGCGAAGTTAATTTTTTTTCTATAAGCAACAGTTGGACCATGGATAGATTTCATTCATGTTTTCAAAACTGCCCATCGTGTTGATGTGTCATCGGTATTTCTTGAGATGAACAAAGAAATGAGTTTGTTTCATTAGATTGAAAATATCTTTGAAATCATTTAACTGTTGAAATCATTTAACTGTAGAACATCATTCAATACGCACTGTGTATTACTTCCATATTTCAAACTTCCAAGAAGACATGTAGTTGTTTTGATAGTCTAGTTGATTTTATTTTATCGCTTTTTGCAAAAAAAAAATCAATCAAACATTATTTGATCGCATATTAACACTGATAAGCAACATGAAGTGCCCTCCTTATAAGTCACCATCAAATTAAATTATTATATTGTGTGAGAATTTCTCTAATTTTTTTTGTTTTAAACCTTTTTCGATATCATATTTTCCATATTTTTCAAAGATTCACTTATAGACAACTGAAACAAAAACAAGTTTCAAGTGACAAAAAAGTTTTGCTCGTAACATTTTTGTGTGTAAATTCTCACGTTTGACACGTTCTTGACATGTTTCCAAATAGAGAAAAGTTAGCAGAGCATGTAAATTGCGATAGTTTATACATAGAAATGTCACGAATTAAACATTAATAGTATTTTTTCAAAGAAAAAAATGAAAAATTTGTTGTTTAAAAAATTTTAAAAATTCAAATTCATTTTTCTCGAAAACATATGCCTTCAAAATTCTGAAAGAAATAAATATAAATAGCCCTTAACATTTCCAACAATTTTTTCATACATCAAACAATGGGCACTTTTACATGGAAAAGGTTTTTCGAACAACAACTTTTTCATGTTTTTCTTCGAAAAAATGCTATTAATGTTCAATTCGTAACATTTTTTGTATAAATTATCGCAATTTACATATTTAGAAACGTGTCAAGAACATGCCTAACGTGAGAATTTACACACAAAAATGCTACGAGCAAAATATTATTTTTTCAGGAGTCTTCATACAAAAACGACATATAAACCAAAAAAAAAAAAAGATAGTTCATGTCTTCGACAAAAGTAATTATTTTAATAAGATCTAAAACTTGTCGAATACACTATATCGCTATCTTGACTTTAAACAAAATTAGGATAAGTTTTTTCAAAGAAAATATGAAAAAGTTGTTCGAAAAACTTTTTTCCTGTGAAAGTGCCCATCTTCCGATGTATGGACGACTTATTGGAAATTTTAAGGACTATTCATATATATATTTTTGAGAATTTTAAAAATACATTTTTTAGAAAAATGAATTATAATTGCTAAAATAACCTTTTTGTCAGCGGAATTTCTTTCTAGAATATTTTTGGTGATTTTTGTGAAAATTTAAATAATTTCCTACATTTCATCCTTTGACATGAAATTTACTATGATACCTACAGTTTTCAAGTTATAAATTTTTGTAAAAAATTAAGAAAAAAAAATTGGCTTTTTCCAAAAAGTAGTTTTATTGACCCATGTCTTTACACCCACAACGTTTCACTACTTTCTGTGATGGTGCTTCCAACTCCTAAGACGAGTTGGCAGGATATCAAGCAACACAGTACAAGGCTAGAAAGACACATTAAACGAAGCTGGATTTGAAGCTTTTCTCTTTTGATCAACTTTTTGAATCTTATTGAATCTTATATTCCCTGTGCATTAAAAGTCTGTCCAAATACAGGTAAACTTCGACATAACGTACATTTCACTTTCAAAATTGTACGTTGTATCGAATTGTACGTTATATCAAAGCATAATAAAGTACTCACAAACGTAGTCTATATACATTAGTGTGTTGCTGTTTTAGTAAAGTTAATGAATAACTTCAATCAGAAGACGAAGCCAGCCTTTCTCATGATGTTTACCTTCGTACTGATGATTAAAGCTTAATTCATTTAGAATCCGGAATCACAAAACCAGCTGTATTTCGGAATTGATTGAAGGTACAAAACTTATTTTAGCATCACAATACAGATAATTCATTGTTTTATCAGAAAAAAAATATTGAAAAAAATTTTCCTTTACACTTTGGAAATGTGTACGTTATATCGAGTGACGTTATATCGAGGGTACGTTATATCGAAGTTTCCCTGTAACAAGTTATTTTAAATCAATTTATTTCACATAAAATGATGGGAAGACACTCTCAAACTCACAAGGAGTTTGCCATGTATACTTATTATTGCACACCTCACAATTTCGAACCAAATCCACCGAGATGAAACTCGTAAAACCCAAACCCAAACCCGCTGTCCCAACCACAAGAATTAAATAAAAAAAAATCCCGAAATCAGTGCTCGTGTACGACAAACGCCACGAACGGCGAAAAAAAAACTATGCAAAAGCCCGAGCCTGGGTTGTCCTCCCATCGGCTGCGGCTGTTGCAGCTCACACTTTAATTTGATTTTTAATGAAACATAAATATTATCATAAAATAAAACCGCAAATAATCTGCGGAAGGCTGTCGGGGAATAGTGCGGAATTGGCCACGAACGAGCGTGAAAATAATGACACCGAGCAAAAAGGAGCTCGCCAAGGAGGGCGTGAAGAACATGTTTCGGAGAAGGAATTAATCAAAAGTGGTATAATAAACTGCAACTCAAGTTAAGTTTTTTCGGAGAAAAATGAGGAACTTTTCTGTGCATAGAGGAAGTTTTATTTTTTTCGAGCAGCTCGTATTGAATTTGAAAAAAAAAACTACAAAAAACAGCGTAAATAAATTTAAATATTAATTGCACTTCTCAGTTGTGTGGTTTCAGTGCAGCAGAAATAAACAACGAAACTGTTGCATCGCTGTATAGCGTCAACACTGATGCGTGGCTTTTTTCTGCTTCACTTGCTTCCTGAAACTCACAAAAACATACACTAACTTTTATAAATTAACAACTCAAGTGCTATCATGAAAAATTGCTCGTATAAATCAATTTGAAGTTCAGTCTTCGTTCCGCCGCGTATACGAGGAATCGCCGAAAGAAATATTGCACAGAAATAGCACCGGAAGTTTGCTTATCACTGAGGGAACTGCTGAGAGTTGTTTTGGAAATTTGCCTCCAAAGCTGTGCGCTTTCGTTGGATGAAAATTCATTTAACTGGGTAATCTGTTTAGAGAATTACCTGGATAGCTCATTGTTAAACAAATCCGTTCTCCGAAATCGGTGACCATCATTGTGTATCAAATTAAAACGATTGCAATCGTATTATCCGATTTCATCAATAACCCGAAGCGAAAGGAGTGCAGTAACCGATTTCCCCATCATCAGTGCATGGGAATATTTACCCAACGAATAACTTATTTTGGCAGCACAATAACGAATAACGAAAACAATGTAATATATCAGTGAACCAACGATGCGGCAGAGGGCAGCAAAACATGCTCCAGCAAAGGCAAACCCACTCCCAGACCCGGTGAAATAGTTAGAGACCATTGCAGTTTTCCACCGCTCAGACGCCAACGGTATCCCTTAACTAACGGATCGCTTTTCCCATTCCGTACAGACGTGCATACACACACATACACACATACAGACACGTGCCTCCCATGGCGCTCTAATGGAATTAAAATACAGAAATTTATGTTTATTTTTCCCAAAAATAACAAAATATACACCAATAACCGAATAACAGTCTGTGGGGTTCATGTTCCAACACTACAGGCAGGCAGGCTGCCTTTGGCTGGTCGGATGGTTGGTTTGGTCAAATCAAATGAGGCACGAGGACCCACTCCCATCTCCGTCTCTCCGCAGCATCACGGACTCTCGGTCGCTCGCTTTCTCTCTGTCTCTTCCAGTGCATATAAATTTCAATTCATCTTGACTTTGCAGCGCTATTTTTGAGTAGAGCTTCCTCCGCATCTAGAGAGCGGTGTGCAAAGTTTCGGATTCTATGGAAGAAAAATTTCTCGCGTTTGGGAGGTAGCATAAATTCTATTATGGTGAGCAATACGATTCACAAAACCAGAATTGTCGTATGATTTTACGTTCTCACGAATCTTGAAGTATGTAGTTTATGAAGTTCTTGTTGTTGAGGTGGATTTTCTGCATTAAAACACAATCTAAAAATATAATACAGGTCGGACTCGATTATCCGGAATTTTAGACTCGATTATCCGGAGTATTTTATTTTTGATTTTCGGAAATTTTGAATAATTTGTATAATAATTCTATATTGAATAGCTAATATGGGTATCAAAAGAAAGGGCTTGACTAGTAGAATGCAGTTATTTAGGAAAAAGGCAAATCCAAGATGGCGGCCACTACAAAATGGCGGATTATCTATTTTCTCAGAACCTCATCAATATGGGTATCAAATGGAAAGGATTGACTAGTAGAACACAGTTATTTATGAAAAATGCCCAAAAATGTATCAAAAGAAAGTTCTCGACTAGTGTAGCAGATAATGAAAAATCCAATTTCATGATGGCCGCAGTCCCCAAACAACTAATTACTTTTTGAATGGTTTCATTCAGCTTGACCTGTTTCTATGTATGTTTGAATGTTTGTTGGGTTGTCCCACATTAATAGAAAATTGACCCCGTTCCTGTTGAATGATTGATCTGAAATTTGGAACATATGTATTTTTTTTGCAATCCCCTCAATATTGGTATCAAATGAAATGATTTGACTAATAGAATACAGTACAGGTCAGACTCGATTATATACAGACTCGATTATATGTGATTCGATTATATACAAAGTCCTGACTCGATTATATTCAGTTTGGAAAAAATAGTTGTTTTCTATTTCAAATATGACTTATTTTTTATGAAGAAATGTAACCTTTCAACGTTAAGGTGAAGTTTAAGTGGCTATTACATGTACAGTGAGGTAATAGTCGTGATTTTTGAAGATTTTGCTTGAATTTTCACCAGGAATTGTTTGTATCGATATCATATTTTTAGGATAAAATAAATAATAACACATTAAAATTATTAATTTTGAGTTGTATCACTTCCAAAATGTTATTAAAATTTACTAATATAGTTGTTTCACTACTATATCCTGTACTAAATTTTCTCATCTTTCAAATGAAAGCATCAGAATCGTCCTCCGTAGCGTACTTTTTAATGTAGAGCCAGTATGAAGCAACAGAGTCCGAAACAACAAAAAAGTTCTGTAACTCTGTCATTGTTGAAATTCGAACATATACGTAGGACGATTTTTTCCATCAAATATAATCGTCTATCACCTCCTGAGAGAATCTGGATAAATTATTTTTTTTCATGTGAGAAAGGTGTTTTCTGACTTTAAGGGGATGAATCAAAAATCAAATTCCTCATTTATTTTCAAAAAACCAAAAATACATGCAAAAAAACAAATAAAGAAAAATAATTGTTTTGACTCGATTATCCGGAGGATTCGATTATCCGGAGTGAAAAAAAATTAATACTCCGGATAATCGTGTCCGACCTGTAGTAGGTGCGCAACGAAATTCTGGTTATCGTGAAAAAAATGGTTACAAATGTATCGTTCAAAATAAAGCGCGTATACAACCCCCTCCCCCTCCGTGGACAAGCGTTGACATTTCTTGTACCCCTCCGCTCTTTGTCCACGTGGACATTCCTATCGATTTTTTTCTTATTTGTTTTTTTGGAAAACCAAGAAAGTTGAAGGGTTGTATCCGAACCATGACCGTATAGTTGACGTAGAATTACGTTACGATATTTGTTGTATGTTAATTTTGAATATCTTCGAACAAGATGAGAGTCTAGATTCGAACAACATCATCGTGATCAATCAAGGGGAGAGATTGTGTTACTTACTATGTTTCAGGGGTATAGCTTGCGATACGTTAACGAGGGAGCGAGTCCAAAATCCATATTTTCTGGCGTTATGTAATTTGTAAACAATGCCATAATATCAGTCTATTCACTATTCTTTTCTTTCTTCAATATTACCCGGTAAGTTATTTGCATCACTCTTCAGTTTCTTCCGAATTCTTTTTGTGTTGTCTACAGTTAGCTTCTGTGCATCTCGAAATTGTTCAGTCATTTTGTTATGAATTTACGAAATGGTCTGCAGTTAATTGCTCTACTCTCGTTTGTGCGAAGATCCCGTTTTACCAGCATCCCAAGATCAGAAAAGTCGCAAATTGACTGAACTCCTGATCACACTTTCTTAAAGCTTACGCTTGTCGAATGTTCACAAATGCTACAGTTAGTGTATAGTTTCGATCACATGGTTTTCGAGCTGTATTTATTGGAATTTATCGACTGATTGTTTGTAAGAAGCTCATAACAGGAACGTCAGACCTCATGTCTCCTCGACAATCTGGCAAGCAATTTTGGAGTTTAACAGGGATGTGCTGTTCCTGACATAGAAGATGATCTTTTGCGGATGAGGACTTACTTTGGGAATAGATAACGGTTTATGTCGATTATCCCAAGAGTGTTCCATTCAAAATTGTTGTAAATTATAAGACTTTTCATCGCCCATCACGATATTCAACAAAAACGGCGTTTTTTTAACGTTTATAGAACGAGTCGCAGATAAAGCTGTGATTCATTGAGTTTATTTCGGAAATATATTCGCAGCTTAACTATTTGTTTTTGTACCCTCGTATGTATTTACAATGCCAATTTCCCCACGCTCCACGGATTAGAAACCTGTGTTGGGGAAACACATTTCAGTTGGAACAAACATACCCCCGACTTGCATGAATTTGCAATGCCAATTTCCCCACGCTCCATGGATTAGAAGTCACATTTTAGTCGGAACAAAAATACCCCCAACTTTCATGTATTTGCAATGCCGATTTCGCCAAGGCTGCTTGGTTATTATGGCTGCGTTGGGGAAACTGTAAATCGGGCCAATCAAAACAAAGTAGTTAGGGCGTTTAGATAATGCTTAACATTTTACAGTTATTCAATTGTTTATCTAATGATAAATACCATTTTATTAATAGTGATATATGCGTTAAAATAATCCCTATCAATTGATGCAAACATCTTTCCGATACAGTAAGAAATGTTCGTTATAAGCATTTGGAATCTTTCATTTATTCCTGCATGTTCTGCGTTTAGGTTTTCATTTTACTCCCCATATACTCCGGTTAGACGTAGTCCAACGTCAAAAAAATATGACCACGTGGAAATTATCTATACCCCCTTCCCCCTCACCGTGGACAAGTGTGGACATTTTGTGACACCTACCCCCTTAAAGTTGTCCACGTGGTATGTGGACAGCCCCTAACATGATGTTTATGTGACTCTCGTACTGCATCTGACTGTTATGTAAACATGATATACCGATTAGTTCAATTTTACGATAGTGCTTATCATAAAACCGATGTTTGCTATGCCCAATTACGACTTAATCTGTCGTGATAAATTTTAGATACATACGATGTATGCTTCGATTGAAATTATATACGATTGTGATTGGATACTACTTTAAATGCAACTTAAATTTTACCTTTGTACGATTTAATGCTTGTTGGGTAGTAAATGAAATCCAATTGAGCTGATATTTTGGATGGGGTAGTTTTCGTAGGAATCAACATTTTTAAGAACGTTCCGTTTGAAAATTCCAAAGTCACTTTTTTCCCATACATCCATTGGCACTCTAATGTACGTACATTCCAGACAAATTTTGTGGCATCGACTTATTCGTTCTATCATTTTCATCTTTCGAATCGAAACACATCATTTGTGCAATTTTAAGCACCATTCTGAGAAAAAAAGATCAGTTGTTTCGATTCACACGTGCTCTCCGATGACGACTTGTTTTGCAGCGATGTGAAAACTCATTCGTAGAATATGTTGATTTGATTACATTCAAACAGAACATTGTGAGTCAAAGATAGATCTGCTATGTTATTATTCCATTATCAACGCGAAATTGCAAGCTTTTTTTCTTCACTTTCAATGGGATGCTAATAACAACTGCGCTGTGCATATAAAACTGTAGCTGATTACATGGTTTTGGACGTATTGCTACGTCTTTCATTAAATCAGAAAACAGGTCATGTTTTTATGAAATAAAGTTAATGTTAATAACTTTTTTTGCCGCGAACGGATTTTGGTGATTTATATACCAAACGAATCGGAAATTTACAAAGATTTGTTTAGTATGCCATTCATTAAAATCCCCTGGTGTGCAAAGGGGTATAAATTGATAAAAACTAGAAGCATTTCGATTTTACCATTCATTTGTTTTTGTAAATTGTAAATTTTCGGGAACAGGTCCCTATCCAGCTGATGGGGCTGCCATTTTAGGTGTAGCGGGTGGGAGCAATCTTTCGTATTCAGCCGTTCGTTTCGAGACAGACGCTGCTTGAGCCGCCCCTAACCTGGGAGCAGACGCTCTAGGAAGCTGCACCCTCTGAGGAGAGGGGAGCCCCCCATTCCCTGTCAGCATACGACCAAGATCCCACCGGATTTAGTTACTCGATCTTCACTGTGGTTACTCGTACCCTAGGCGGCACCACGGGGAGGTAGTGATAGAAGTTATTGGATAAGAGGCTGAGGTCCACTATTGGGGTCTATTTTATACCTACAGGTACACGAAGTACCGATGGTACGCCCAAATCATCGGCTCACCAAGAAAATAATACTTCTGGAATTTTATATGTGATTTGCTTTCACATGACAGTAGCACAACTCCCCATCAAGGATGACAGCTAAACTAATCGAGACCGGCAATATTGGTAGAAAAGGCTCCTGTTAACAAGAGCGCAAAACGAAGATAAGTTTGTGTATATGTAGTTACTTCAACCGTGCTCCTTCAAGTATCTGCTCCCGTCTGCATCGAAATAATCGCCTAGTTTTTTTATGCTATGATGAGCAATTGTTTGGTGGAGCCAATTATGAAGCCGTGATAATAAATATAATCAAGGAGGGGAGATAGCGGAAGGGGAATATTTACGCTGGGGGGTGAATAATGGATCCCTGCTGAGACAAATATACGGCCTTTTTCTATATTCGAAGCAATTATCATCAAAGGAAAACCCTTTGGTCCCTTTGACATTGCATAAATACATTTAACTGACGTTTTGGTAAAGCAGGAGTTAAGGTTGTGCGTCAAATATTTTTTTATGGAATACTGGCTGACCCGGCAAACTTCGTCCCGCCCAAAATTTGTTTTTTTGTTATCAATACCTTCAAACATTCACGTTTTCTTACTATGAGCAAGTTCATGGGTCCAATCGCAGAACTGTTCATTGATTCATCTTCTAAACGACCTCGTTGAATTTACCTTTTACGATAAAATTCCTAGTATTTCTAACAAAACTCATCATTATAATATTAGATTATTTTCAGACACGATTCTCGTTCAAGATTTTTCAACCACTTGCAAATAACATGTTACATGAAAAAAATGTTTTATGCAGAAAATATGATAGAATGAAGACAGCCCTAAATCGGACAATTCCTTCCTCGAGTACTGCTCTTATCAACACATTCGGCGATACTTTTTTATTGGTATAGATAGAAGAAGATATAGGAGTGCGTTTCATCACACTAAAATCCATTTGCAGTTTCGGGCAAAGATCAATTTCGTTAGCGCAAACATCAAATGGAATAACAGCACTTGTTACTATGTAATTGAAGAACATATCGGAATTTAATTTTCCGAATTTTCCCTTTTTCCTTCAGAGTTTTCCGAATTGTCATGTTTGGTTGGAATATTTTTGGTTGAAATATGTGTAATATTTTTATGGGACTCTCTCTCCATTCCAGAGGGGGAGGGGTGTCATACCTTCATAGAAACATTTCTCATACTCAAAAACCCTCACATCCCAAATGTGGCTCCATTCGCTTCTCGGGTTATGCAGAAGCTTGTGTTTGTGTGCCTCCTGTAATTTGTGCTCCCCCTTAGAGAGGGGGCGGAGAGTCTAACCACCATCATTTATTGCACCCTAAAACCGCCACATGCAAAATATGGTTCCATTTGCTTGATTAATTCTCGAGTAATGCAGAAATTTGAGTTTCATTTGTTTGACCACCCCCTTAGAGAGGGGGTGGATAGTCTAACCACCATAGAAACATTTATTGCACCTTAAAACCTTCACATGGCAAATTTGGTTTCATTTGCTTGATTAATTCTCGAGTTATGCAGAAATTTGTGTTCCATTTGTATGGCAGACCGACCCCCCCCCCCCCCTTATATTTATTGCACCCTAAAACCTCAATATGCTTAATTTGGTTTCATTTGCTTCATTAATTCTCGTGTAATGCAGAAATTTGTGTTTCATTTCTATGGCAGCCACCTCTCAGAGAGGGAGGAGGGGTTTCAAACTATCACGAAGACCTTTCCCGGCCCCTAAAACCCCTACAATTTTCATGTTTATCGGTGCACTAGTTTCCGAGCGCATAAGAATCAGACAGACAGGCATACAGTCAGACAGAAATCAATTTTTATATATATACATTAAGCTAGACCATTCGTGAATGTCGTGTTGGAATGTTAAGGCGCGTCCACATTATGCCGAATGATTCCGATCGGCCTGTACCAGGCACAGTGTCGTCAACGCTAATATACTTCGTTTTGATTTGGTTCAACTTTCTCGATACGGACCCACTTGTTTCGGGTTGGGTTCGGTTTGATTCGAGTCGGTACTCGGCACGTCGGCAAGCCCAGGCGGTTCGTCCACATTTAGTCGGCTTTACCGGGCGGCCAAGGCCGATTGGCGTAATGCGGACGCGTCTTTATGTGTTATTTGGGTTCGCGTGCCACTCGCAAAACTGCCTTCAACAAGTATGACATCTGCGCTAATCTTTATCATAATGAAGCAATCCATTTCTTTTCGAGGTTATTGAGATTAACAGAAAGAGTTTATTTCGTTTATTTAGTCCCCAACAAAGTAAATGTCGTTCTGGAATTTTGTATGTGATTTGGTTTCACTTCCCAGTAACAAAATGTTCTCCACTGAGAATGACAGCTGCGCTTATTTCGAGAATGCGAAAGTGATGCAACTTAACAGCAAATCGACAGAAGCATTTCAATTGAGAATAGCGCAAAATGAAAATTTCGCGGCATTCTAAAATATTATCGGAAGTTCTAAACAAGCAACTTGAACAAAATTAGAGCGTAGTTCTACATCAACAATACGTTCATGTCATGGACACAACCTCCTATATTTTTTTATCGGAGTGTTATTACTATAAGGCAAGGCGCAAATTGAGACGCATATTGCGCGAATAACTTGGCGCGATATAGCGCCTGTTTTTGTGGCTAATGAAAACAGATAGAACGGCGCAAATTGGCCAGATGACGCGAGATGGTGAAGCGTTCGTGAGACACGACTCGCGCGACGCTGTGGCTGAACCACAGTTTCTCGTGCTGGTCATGCCGGTTGTGGTAGTTGTGTTGGTGAACATTCATACGAACGCTCATCATATAGCGCTCGTAAGCGAACGCGAGACTACCAACACGACTCATACGTGCCACAAACGTAGCGTGGTGGAGCGCATATTGAGACGCAGTTTGGTGTAAATAACATGCCACTCGCATACAATGACTGATTAACACAGAGTTGCGCGATATATTTATTTATTAACATAATCACCCGACCAGTACAGCCATACAGTGAACGCCGTGGGTTTGACACTGTATGGCTGTACTGGTCGGGTGATTGTGTTAATAAATAAATATATCGCGCAACTCTGTGTTAATCAGTCATTGTATGCGAGTGGCATGTTATTTACACCAAACTGCGACTCAATATGCGCTCCACCACGCTACGTTTGTGGCACGTATGAGTCGTGTTGGTAGTCTCGCGTTCGCTTACGAGCGCTATACGCTTCTCAATTTGCGCCTAGCCTAATAGACAAATTTATCAAACGATATTTGAATATTATAAATTTTTAAGCTTAATATTTTTTCGTAATTACACCCCTGCGGCATTGAAACACCCTTTGTTGTTATGAACTGCTTTCCGCAGAAACAAAACAGTATGAATTGTCAGTTTGGTTCCCAGATTCAAAATTGTTGCTGGCTGCTAAACAGATTTTCGCTATTTTTCATAAAAGGTAGAATTGTTTGAGAATCAAATAAATGGACGCAAATCGCGGAATTCTCTTGGCTGTAGATCAATTATGCTCACGGCTGAAATTGTTACCTCTTGTGGAAAGTTGTGAACAAGCTTGGCCTACGAGAATCGACCTCCAATTGATTGTTCCCAACTATCAGAATAATTTGTTTGCTCTACGGGAAATGATAAGAGAAAATGGGTCTCTGCTGTTATCCGAGGTCACAGATAATATGCTGAGGGTAAGTTGCTGATCCTCCTCAATTTGCCATGTGAATTAATTGTTTTTTAACCATAGGTCATCATATCGGTGATTCAATGTTGCTATGAGTCGACGGCTTTTCTGTTAGATGAAGGTCTAGCCGATGTGCAACGATCAATTCGGGACGAATTCGTTTGGGATAAAGTCGTGGTGCATCATAGCAGTGGAATGATTATGCTCACGCTGTTCAAGCACTACGAAAAAGTCCTTCTTTCGGACAGTTGGTTCTATCATTTTGGAGATCTTTCAAGCTTCTGGGGCTTCGTGTGGGATTTGTTAGGTTCCGACGTTCAACATTGCCTTCTAAATCGTAGCGTTGTTGCTTTGATCGAGCAGATTTGCTTTAAGCTGATGCGCTCGCAGTCCATTCAGTTGTGCATTAAAGGTGTGACGATAATCGAGGAATGCATCTATAAAACCCGCAATTGTTCGCTGATGGATTATGAAGTTTTGTACGATCAGCTGTTTTTGAGTACTTGGAGGATGTTTGAGAACGATGAACGAAATCAAAAAATATCCGTCATACTGTTGAATGCTTTAATCGAGTGTATCAAAGTGCTTGAAGTGGATAGGAACCAATTGTTTACAGTTATTCGACATTTTGATAATTTTAGTAGAGCTGATGCTTTGATGGAGCTTCTATTGAAAGGTCTTGCTGCTTCCAAGACCCTGGAAAGATCAACTGCATTGATCAAATATGTTATCCTGCTGCTCACGATTGAACATTCGCACCTCCGAGTTCTCGAGCGGAGGGATATAGTAGCGTTTAATTCAGGAGATTTAGAAAGCAAGACTTCCATTGCTGATGAATTGATAATTATGGATGGAAGGGACATAATTGGTGTAACTGACTGGTGGAAAATAGCTGAGCAATTGGACCATAGTCGTTTTCATCTGTGGACTTCAAAGTTGCTCTATATGCTGGCCACTGAAATTGATAAATTGGATGATGTTACTGTTTATCTGCAGGTGAGCATGTTACCGATATCGACGCGAAATTCAGTAACACATCCGAATCATTTACAGTATCTCATCTGTGTTCTATTCTTCATAATCGACTGCCCCGGATTGTGCTTCGACTCGTCAAATGTCTTCATTGATACCATCAATTTGATGGTAACATTCCTTCGGAAGTATGCCAACACATTGAACTGTGCTTTCATGCTAGGTGAAGATATGAATACCTCAATGAAAGGCTGCGTTCAGTTTTTCCATGCTGCTGTGCAGTTGTTGAAGGAATTTTCAATCGGTGTACTTCGGAATCATCCCAATCTCTCGGATTCTCTGACAAAAGGATGCGGAAATGGGTATGAATTGGATCAGATTAGATATTTGGATGACATCACCCTGGAAATGTAAAATTGGTAAGTAGGTGTGATGCTACTTTACGGGTAGTACTAATTGATAGATTTGATTACAGGACATACCGACAAATCAAACGCCCTATCTAAGTGAAATATGGTCTGGCGCAAATCAATTTAAAGAATTAATCTTCAGTATTGTTTATAATTTAGCTAAAACTTGTGTTGAATAATTATGCCACGTTGAAATTGATTCCTATTTTTTTCATCATATGACTTGCTCTTACACCAGGCTTTACTTTATTCGATTCCATATTTACCTAATATATTTTGAATTCGGCAAAGAAAATAGTATGTCATTCTAGACATAATTTTATTCAATTTACTAGATGCCTCGACAGACTTCGTTCTGTCAAAAGTTATTGGCCTGTGGTAATTCAGTAGATAAAAAAATGAATTGAATGTATTTCACAGTTCAGAGAGTTCACAGAGCTCACTATATCGTATGCGTGATAATGTTTGCAACATTCTACAAATAAGGTTCTCGTATCACCTGCGCATACAATGCTTTGGTCTTCTTTGCATGCACGTATCGCATGCACCGGGGCAAGTTGAAATTCGGGGTAAGTTAAAACACAAATCATAACTTTTACTAGGAATGACGGATTGACGTGATAAAAATATATATAGTAAACATTATCTTTCAACTCATCTTATGACAGCCATTACCAGAACATTCGCGTTGACGGCGGAATGGTGTCGACATCTGGATACGATATCAGTTTGTATGAGGCTAATGTAATCATAGTAGCATAGTAATACGCGTCGCTAAGGATTGTTAATAGTTGCTAAGAGATAGAATAAAATTTTCATTCCATTGCAAGCATTCAACTGAACAAGACGTTTGATTCATTTGCTCTGCAATAGGTTATGGGCCCAGGCAAATGGCCATAACTGAAGTTAAGAAGTAGTTTTATTTTAACTGAAGCATTAATCTCAAGAAGTGTATCAAGTAAGAAGGAGTATCCGAAGTAATCCGAAGTCAAGATGTCGCGAAACAATTCTAGTATCGGAGATGGGGCGAACGGAGCTGCAGCTGGACCAGGAAGCGTTCGAGTTGGCGGAGGTTCCGTGGCGTTGCCGGCCATTGAAAAGTTACGCGGAAGGGAAAATTTCACGACATTTGCGTTCGCGATGCGGATGATTTTGATCCGTGAAGGATGTTGGGAAGCAGTTAGTGCTGAAACCGACGAAGCACAAGCAGCGGTGCCAGCGGATATGAAGCAACGGGCATTGGCTACCATCTGTCTTAGTTTGGAAACCTACAACTATAGTTTGGTGCTGGATGCGGCCGATGCACGAGCTGCCTGGAAGAAGCTTGAAACGGCGTTCCAGGATAGCGGTCTGAATCGGAAGATTGGATTGTTACGAAAATTCACCTCGATACGTCTTGTTAACAGTTCCAGTGTGGAAGCTTATGTTGATGAGCTGATGAGCACAAGTAACAAGCTAGCGTCAGTGGGATTCAAAGTCGATGATTCCTGGTTGGCTGCGATGTTGCTAATGGGCTTGCCGGAGCAGTATGAGCCGATGATAATGGGACTAGAGGCGTCAGGTATTGCGCTGACAGCGGATGCAGTGAAGTCCAAGATACTTCAGGATGTGAAGATCGAACGGGGCGCAATGAATTGCAGTGACGAAGATGCTTTGTATGTCAAGCAGGGTTCCAGAAGGTTCAAACCAACGATGGTGAAAGCGAAGGTCGACCTGAAAACGAGCTTCAAGTGTCAAAAACCAGGTCACTTTGCTGCCAAGTGTCCGGAAAAGCAACAGCAACCGAAGCCGAGGAAGAACAAGGGTCTGTGTTCCATTTTCGCCATGGGAGATGTGATTACCAATGAATGGTACTTTGATTCGGGTGCCACTTGCCACATGGCACGGACGGAGCAGAAATTTGTGAACGAAGAGAAGGTGAACCATGATGTCGGAACGGCGAACAATACCAGCATGAAGGCCGTAGCGAAGGGTACCGTCGTTTTGAACAGTGACGATGGTCAAATCGATGTCAACGGAGTACTGAAGATCCCGGAATTAGCTACAAATTTGCTATCTGTAAGTAGCATCTGCAAAAAGGGAAAAACCGTTATATTCACCAAGGACAAATGTGAAGTTCGGGATGAAGACGGCGATCTGGTTATCACCGGTGTCGAGGAAGGTGGCCTGTACAAAGTCAATCGATCGGAGAAGTCACTTCTGGTAAGCGGTATTGAACTTTGGCATCGACGTCTTGGACATCTCCACGAAGGTGGGCTGAAGAAGCTAAAACAGATTGCGGACGGAATCGATTTTCCAGTCGGGACGTTGGAGAATTGTGTTGCCTGTCTGGAGGACAAACATGCGAGGCGTTCGTTTCCTAGCAGCGAGTCACGAGCTGAAGAGCTGTTGGAGTTGGTACACTCCGACCTCTGCGGTCCAGTAGAGGTTCCGTCGTTGGGTGGAAGTCGTTATTTTGTGACATTTTTGGACGACGCGAGCAAGCGCGTGGCGGTTTATTTTTTGAAGTATAAAAATCAAGCACTGGGGGCGTTCAAATCGTTTAAGGCCAAGGCGGAGAGACAAACGGGTAAGAAGCTGAAAATCGCGTTCAGACAACGGAAAGGAATATGTGAATGCAGATTTCCGGAAGCTGTTGGAGTCGGACGGGATCCGACATCAAACCACGTGCCCGTATACGCCCGAGCAGAACGGGGCGGCCGAGAGGATGAACCGCACGTTAGTAGAAAAAGCGCGATGCATGCTCAACGATGCAAAGGTTGGAAAGGAGTTTTGGGCAGAAGCTATTTCGACTGCCACGACCACGTGAGCGGTGAATCGTTGTCCTACACGTTCCCTGAAGAACAAAACGCCTGAAGAGGCGTGGACAGGGAAAAAGCCGGATCTTGGGCATCTTAAGATTTTTGGTTCAAGAGTGATGACCCTGGTTCCGAAGGCGAAAAGGAAGAAATTCGATCCCAAATCCGAAAAGGGTATTTTCGTTGGTTATTGTGAAGACACAAAAGGCTATCGGGTGTATGATTCTGAGAAGGGCAGTTTTCGCATCAGCCGAGACGTCGTAGTTCTGGAGGAAGCTGTCGTTATTTGTGAGGTGGAACAACCAGTGAAACCGGTGGAGTTCATGGAGCTTTGTTGGGACGAGTTCCGTGACCATCCTGCGTGTGGTACAGTCGAGCCTGTGACTGGTGCTGGAGTTGTTTGTGGTAATCGTGATGATATCGAGCCAGCGGAAGAAGCGATTGGTGTCGATAGTTCGTTCAGCGAAGCGGATGACTACGAGGATGCCGTTGCCGATCCCACCGCAACTAAATAGACTAGCTGATGAAATGCAGCAGGAGTTGAGGCGCAGCGGTCGGGAGCGCCGTTGTCCAGGCAAGTACAGTGACTTTGTTAATTACAGTTCATTTCCTGGCGGTGTTCATTCTCCTCAGTTAACCTCAAATACGACGAGCGATGAGGATATAATGGATGATCCGACGAGCTACGAAGAGGTTCTGCGACGACCCGACCGAGATCGCTGGATGGTGGCGATGCGCGAAGAGATCGCTTCCCTTAGCGAGAACAGGACATGGGTGCTCGCAGATCTGCCTGAAGGGCGGAAAGCAATCCAGAACAAATGGGTGTTCCGAACGAAGAAAGGTCCCGACGGGAAGACTCAGAGATACAAGGCCCGACTTGTGGTGAAGAGCTGCTCTCAACGACCTGGTTTGGATTATAACGAATTGTATTCTCCGGTCGTGCGATACGCGACCGTCCGATACTTGATGGCTTTGGCAGTGCGGTACAATTTGGACATCGACCAAATGGATGCAGTCACAGCTTTTCTTCAGGGCGAGCTGAAGGATGAGGAGATTTATATGCTGCAATCAGAAGGGTTCGCAGCAGAAAACGGAAAAGTGTGCAGACTCAAGAAGGCGCTGTATGGCCTGAAGCAGTCTAGCCGCGTATGGAACGCGCAATTGAATGAGGTGCTGCGTGAGTTCGGATTGAAGCGGTCGAGAGTAGATCCTTGCTTGTACTGGTGTGTTTATGAGGATAAAATGATGTTTGTGACCATCTACGTGGACGACCTCTTGATTTTTACAAACGATCGGAAGCTAAAGAAGAAACTGAAGGCTCATCTGCACAGTCGGTTCCAAATGAAAGACCTCGGGGAGGCGCATCACTGTCTCGGGATCAGAATCACGAGAAAGCGTGAAGAAGGCAAGCTGTGGTTGGATCAACAAGCCTATATCGAAGACATCATCGATCGTTTCGGTATGGCCGAGGCTCACCCAGTTGCAACACCTACAGATCCTAGCATCAAGTTGGACAAGTCGATGGCACCGAAGACGGAATCCGAAACGCATGAAATGAAGTCGGTTCCATACAAAGAAGCAGTCGGGTGTTTATCTTTCGCAGCTCAAGGCACTCGACCGGTTATTGCTTTCGCCGTTAATGTTGTGAGCCAGTACAGTGCTAACCCTGGCCGTCCTCACTGGGAAGCGGTGAAAAGGATAATTCGGTACCTGAAGGGTACAACTACGAAGAGATTAGAGTACTTGGCAAGCGGTCCAGCGGAAATAGTTGGTTACAGCGATGCCGATTGGGGAGGAGATACGGATGACCGGAAATCCACGACCGGTTACGTTTTCTTGATGCAGGGAGGAGCGATCTCATGGAACGTCAAGAAACAGCCAACCGTAGCCCTCTCGTCCTGCGAAGCGGAGTACATGGCTATGTCTCGCACAATTCAGGAAGCTATGTGGTGGAGCAATTTGCAGTCGCAGTATTTCGAGGCCAGGCCGATTTCTGTACGTTGCGATAACCAGTCGGCAATCATCATCGCAAACAACGGATCTTATAACCCCCGGACTAAGCACGTCAGTATACGATACCATTTCGTGCATGATAGCCTGCAAAATGGTGTTGTAAAACTAAGCTATATGCCTACAACTGAACAGCCAGCTGACGGGTTCACAAAACCGATGACTGTTCAAAAGCAACAGAAGTTCCGAATGTTAACAGGCGTCGCGGATTAGGGAGGAGTAATGAATTCATAGTAGCATAGTAATACGCGTCGCTAAGGATTGTTAATAGTTGCTAAGAGATAGAATAAAATTTTCATTCCATTGCAAGCATTCAACTGAACAAGACGTTTGATTCATTTGCTCTGCAATAGAGGCCAACTATTCTCTATCAGATTAGTCGACCCTAAGGCAGTTTTAAATTGCTAAAATTTGCATGAATTTTTTGACGTAGGACTACGTCTTTCATTTCTATACCGGGGTGTAAAATCAAAGTTTCGAAAACGAAAGCGTTACGCTTGACACCGAGATTTTGAGTGTTAATAGCTCCTAAACAACTGAACGAAATGGTATGATAAACACTTCATTCGATAGATAAAATGTCTACGCGTTCTATACTTGTTACTTTCTGATCCAAAAACTTGTTTCAATAGTCTTAAATTTGCTTTCAAAACAGGCTATTGAAATCACCAATCGGTATATAAGCGAGCGCCGCTCGGAAATCCACTCAGTTCTAATTGAACAGCGATTGGAGCATGTTGTCGCTGTTATGGTGAAGCTCTTCATTCATCATGAAAGCGCGGATGAACGGTGTCACCAAGAGCCTGTTTGTGCACCTTAGGCCAGAAGGGAATCCATTAGGAGGAGAGTGATGCCACAAACGGTTCCCCGGGAAGATCTCGAAGCAGCCGCTACACACACACACACACACACACACACACATACACGCGCGGAATTCTTTCCGTTTGGCATTCTTTGTGTGGACACCGACTGGACAACATCGTTGCTGGACGAGCTGACGGCGAGGGATCGAGTGCCTTTCTCAAGGCAAGAGGGTGGAGGTGGTAGCGCTGGATTAAATAGAGTAGAGTTTTCAAAAGGCTTTTCTCAAGGCTAGAGACGAATGAACTGCAAAAGTTTAAAGTCTCTCTAATACAAGACCTTCCTTCCTTCCCTTCCGTTTGGATGCCATTCAGCATCGAGAAAGATCCGGAAAATAATCTGCCAGTTCCTCTAGGAATTTAAAAATTCATTCATGTGAAAGAGTTTATTTGAATGTTTTCTATCCATGTAACACTGTGACCAAATATGTTTCAATCAAGTGCTATTAACAGATGGTTATCGAGTTAGCATAAACCACTGGTGGGCTTCCAGTATCGAGGAAAATGTGGAGATATCTAATCGTTACTGAAAATAATCGTCAGTTCCTCTGGGAATTTAAAAATACATTCATGTGAAAGAGTTTATTTTAATGTTTTCTATCCATGTAACACTGTGACCAAATACATTTGGTTTTGTGATTTTTCAATCAATCGCAATTAACAGGATAGCTTCTAAAGATTATTCTTCTCCATCAGTAGGATATTTCCGTATCCAATATTGTATGCGCCCGCAATCGATTATTGCTCAGTCGCCGAAAGTTCCGAGCTCAGAGAGTTCATTTCCCTCTAGTTTGCCTTCCAAATTGCCATCGTAAACCACACCTTCTCTCGATTCAATCACGCACCAAAAGCATACTTAAGCGATATTCTGGTGGTGAGACGCATTCATTTTTCGTGAGGACATCGACAAGACAACATCGTTGCTGAGGGTGCTGGATGGCGAAGGATCGAGATCTGCCCTGAAACGCAAGCAGTTTATTTGAAACTGTGAGGAGCACAGAGAAGCCGATCCTTCAGGAGAAGAGAAGGTGACCATCGAAGCAGCCGCTACACACACATATACACGCACGGAATTCTTTCCGTTTGGATGCCATTCAGCATCGAGAATGATCCGGTAAATAATCTGCCAGTTCCTCTAGGAATTTAAAAATACATTCATGTGAAAGAGTTTATTTGAATGTTTTCTATCCATGTAACACTGTGACCAAATATGTTTCAATCAAGTGATATTAACAGGTGGTTATCGAGTTAGCGTAAACCACTGGTGGGCTTCCAGTATCGAGGAAACTGTGGAAATATCTAATTGTTACTGAAAATAATCTGTCAGTTCCTCTGGGAATTTAAAAATACATTCATGTGAAAGAATTTATTTTGATGTTTTCTATCCATGTAACACTGTGATCAAATATGTTTCAATCAAGTGCTATTAACAGATGGTTATCGAGTTAGCATAAACCACTGGTGGGCTTCCAGTATCGAGGAAAATGTGGAGATATCTAATCGTTACTGAAAATAATCTGCCAGTTCCTCTGGGAATTTAAAAATACATTCATGTGAAAGAGTTTATTTTAATTTTTTCTATCCATGTAACACTGTGACCAAATACATTTGGTTTTGTGATTTTTCAATCAATCGCAATTAACAGGATAGCTTCTGAAAATTATTCTTCCCCATCAGTAGGATATTTCCGTATCCAATATTGGATGCATAAAACCTTGTGTCTCCAACGTAACGCTCTCGTTTTCGAAGGACTCCAAATATTCATTCATTCAGAATGAATTCAGATTCAACTTCAAACAAATGATCTCTAAATCAACGATAGTCCTACGTCACCCTTGCGGTTATACCATAGATATAACCCACTTCCTGTTTTTTCTTGGCGTTATTTACCTACTAGAAATACGTTGTTCTGACCCTAATTTAAAATATTTTCTATGAATTTTCAGATATTCTCACCAAAACTTACCATTATAATATAAAATTATCTTTAGACACAATTTGTGTATGATATTTTTTCACTACTTGCAAGCAAAAGTGACTTTCATTCACATAGAGTACTAATTTGGTTTGGTAAAAATAATTTTCATTCAGTTTTTATTTTAAAAGTACGTTCATTTCTTCTGCAAACCCATTTTGTCATGCCTACTCCCCCATTTCGTAATACGAAGCTCAATGCCGTCAACGCGGACCGTTAACGGTGCCGTTAACGCAATCCGCGCCTTTGTTTACATTTCCTTGTTCCGTGAAACCAAAACAAACATTTTTGCGCGTTGACTCAATTGGTCCGAAAACACTGATTTTTTCAAAAATATCGCCAGAATCGCACGTCAGGTAATTTTGATTTTGAAATCTAAACTGAAAAATCTTTTTCCATATAACTCTGAGCATTTAAACTCACCCCATGTTTTTTGCAACCCTGGGGTAAGTTGAAACTAGGGAAAATCGACTATTTTTCAAATATTGCTGCAGATGTCAGACGTTATTTATCGGTGATTTCTGTATGATGATAAACTAAAAAAAAAAGATTCATTCACATTCCGTTCTTCAGTATGTTCTACATGATTTATGAATACACAGACATGATACAAGTAAAATTTGTTAGTTTTGCAACAAGAGTTCTAAACAAGTTTACACACCCATTTTTGAGTTCGTTACATAATATTTGAACATTTGAATGATCCCATAAACCTCATTAGTGGCCGTTTCGAGTGGCTCTACTTGGACATGAAAGCGTCTAAAATAGTATTTTAGATGTTATTGTTTTGTATATCAATTCCTAGTATGTAGTGTCCATTTGGTGTGTATAAGATTACTCCCCCACATCCCACGTGTACCAAAATCTTTTTTTGTTTCAAATGTTTATATGTAACTCTTTCAATTTAGTGTTTCATAAATCAGTTGTAGATAGTTCGAGAAACAAAACCGTACATTAAACTCCTGATAGTTCCGCGTTTCAACTTACCCCAGACAATTTGAAACAATTCATGTGAAAACTAAACATTCTAAAAATT
Organism: Toxorhynchites rutilus septentrionalis; assembly: GCF_029784135.1. Lineage (NCBI taxonomy): Eukaryota > Metazoa > Arthropoda > Insecta > Diptera > Culicidae > Toxorhynchites > Toxorhynchites rutilus. The sequence goes on from NC_073745.1 coordinate 338,780,238, forward strand.
GATATTTTCCGAAACATCCAGTTTGAATCTCTATTTTTTATCGAGAGTCATCTGTTATACCTTGTACATGCTGCAAACAGACTTCAATTTAGTGATTTAGTTGTTTTTAAGATAATTTTCAAGTTGAACTTCGAAAAAATCGTTTTAACTTGGCCCGGTGTACCTTAATTCATATCATAATAGGCTGCGAGTAAAAGAAGCCGAGAGTCTGACAGCTGCACCATGATGATGTGACACCATATTCGTGATTTTTCTCACGCACAAATGTCGCAAAAAGACATTTCAATCGCCGTGGGAGTGTCCCAGTGGACCGTGAATCACCGTGGGATCAGCGACTATACGGCACGAAAGATTGTAAAGGAAGATTGCGGGGCGAAGTCGAGGCACGGAAAAAAACAAATGATTACCAACCGCATCCGGGAGATACGAGTCGAGAGATGTAAGAAAATCCTGAACTTCGTCAAGCGAAAAAACAGGAAGTGGGTTATATCTATGGTATAACCGCAATGGTGACGTAGGACTATCGTTGATTTAGAGATCATTTGTTTGAAGTTGAATCTGAATTCATTCTGAATGAATGAATGTTTGGAGAACTTCGAAAACGAGAGCGTTACGTTGGAGGCACAAGGTTTCATGCATCCAATATTGGATACGGAAATATCCTACTGATGGGGAAGAATAATCTCCAGAAGCTATCCTGTTAATTGCGATTGATTGAAAAATCACAAAACCAAATGTATTTGGTCACAGTGTTACATGGATAGAAAACATCAAAATAAACTCTTTCACATGAATGTAATTTTAAATTCCCAGAGGAACTGGCAGATTATTTTCAGTAAGATTAGATATTTCCACATTTTCCTCGATACTGGAAGCCCACCAGTGGTTAATGCTAACTCGATAACCATCTGTTAATAGCACTTGATTTAAACATATTTGGTCACAGTGTTACATGGATAGAAAACATTCAAATAAACTCTTTCACATGAATGTATTTTTAAATTCCCAGAGGAACTGGCAGATTATTTTCCAGAAATGATTAGATCTGTCCGGAACTTTCTCGATGCTGAATGGCATCCAAACGGAAAGAATTCCGCACGTGTATGTGTGTGTGTAGCGATGTCTTCCCGGGGAACCGTTTATGGCATCACTCTCCTCCTGATGGATTCCCTTCTGGCCTAAAGAGCACAAACAGGCTCTTGGTGACACCGTTCATCCGCGCTTTCATGATAAACGAAGAGTTTCACCACAACAGCGACAACATGCTTCAATCGCTGTCTAATTAGAACTGAGTGGATCTCCGAGCGGCGCTCGCTTATATACCGATTGGTGATTTCAATAGCCTGTTTTGAAAGCAAATTTAAGACTATTGAAACAAGTTTTTGGATCAGAAAGTAAAAAGTATAGAAAGCGTAGACATTTTATCTTTCGAATGAAGTGTTTATCATACCATTTCGTTCAGTTGTTTAGGAGCTATTAACACTCAAAATCTCGGTCTCCGGCGTAACGCTTTCGTTTTCGAAACTTTGATTTTACACCCCGGTATAGAAATGAAAGACGTAGTCCTACGTCAAAATCAGATAATCCTGTTCACCAGCGAGAGCATGTTTACTGTCGCTACCGTATCAAATTCCACAACCGATCGCTATATTAGTTCTCTCTCGGTAAAAGACGTGACCGACGAGCATAAAAACGTGTATCTGACCATGCATCATACCTCCCAAGGGAAAAAGAATGAACCCTGTATTCATTCCACAAGGCGACAAAACAAACACGAAGTTCTACATCGGGATTTTAAATAAATATATTCTTCCGTGGATTAACTCACAGGAGTGGTTGCACGAATATCTGCCGTTGTGGGTGAAGGACATTCCTCAATCACTCCAATATATTCTTGATATGTACTGCAAAAATGGCGATTCTTGCAATTATCAAGTATCATGCTTGATTTTGTTTAGTGTAGCCTCAGTGGTATCGCACTCCTAGGCATCTTCCGTGCATTGCCATTCAACAAGCACCAAACATGCATCCAACAGAGAACGCACACAGTTACAACGATAAAAATGAAACATCGCAACAACACACACAAAGCCAAACACTGGTGGCCTCAATCGACTTAGTATACACACATCAATAATCATTTTGCAGTCTTCTCAAAATAAACTTATTTGTTAGTTATTGGCATCGAAAAAAGATGATTGCTTGGTGAGGTGCCGTTGTACTTGTATTGCGTAGATGTCATCTTTGGTGCGATACCACTGCCGGGATGCCAGGTGATGTTTTCAAATGTCTTCACGTGGTACGGAAAAATGTCTTCACAATCATATCGGATGAAACTAAAATTCATAACTTACTTTTGAACAAAGTTTAATAGCTTATTCAATGTTTGTTCTAATTGGTATGGTTATATAGCGCATTTCATCAAACTTATCTTGAGGTGAAGTTTATTTCAACAAATATGAACATAGAATATATTGCGCAACTGCGAATTGTGGAGGCGATCTGGCGTAGTGGTGACATCCATGCCTCTCACGCAGAGATCACGAGTTCAATTCTCACTCCCGACGTTCTTCCAAAAATGGAAGTAAAAGTGACGAACCAGCCAAAATGTGTTGAAAGTCACTATAATAGAGAACATAAAAAAATGCGAATTTTATGAGTTCAGAAATGATAATTGGCTTGATAAACCATTGATTGAGTGAATATAGCCCCAGTTCTTTCACAAAAAACGGAACTGTTATAACTCAATTTGTTTATTTTTGCTTTGAAGTTTTGGTTGTAACTCAAATCGTATCCATAAACTATTTATTGAAACGGTATGTAACCGGAAAACCTTCGATTTGAGAAGTAGTGGTTTGAAAGATAGTATTGTATTGTATAGTATAGGCCCAAAGTAATGTAAAAATACAACGTCACAAAAACTGTCTTCACATTTCACATTGTTTTTTTTTTTGACGTAGGATTACGTCTTTCGGGAACATATTGGGGTACAAATTGAAAATCGAAAATCGAGCGCACCGTGAAAATTGTCCAATTTCAAATGCTTATTGTTCAGTCATTTCATGATGGATTGATGAGATTTTTGCGTCAATCAATTTCGGCACTCCATAACAATTTTTTACATTGAATAAAATAATATATGTCATTAAACTAACTATCGAACAATTGAAAAATCTCAACCCATATCCTAACGGAAATACCCACTTCTGAAAGGTCGAAATTGACGACATATGCGGCAGGTCCCAAACAGAGACTTCAAAACCAAGCTGCCTAGGGAAAATTGGCATTGAAGATACATGAAAGTAGAGGGAGCTTTTTCCCACCGAAATGTATTCCCTAACAGAGATTTCAAATCCATGGTTTCTGGGAGAAATCAGCATGTAAAAATCCTCGATAGTTTCACTAACGACGCGCACAAATGGATAGTGCTCATTGTAACTAGCGTGGGCATTGCTGATTGCATACGTGCTGGCGAATAAGTTGGGAGCGATGAACTAGTGTTTTTTCGTTCCAATAAGAATCTTTCGATTGAAGAATGATGTTTCAATGAACTGAATAGAACTTATGCTTGATAGAATATAAATAAAATTTAAATTTGGAACTTTTATGTTGGTTGATTCGTAAAACTTTTAGCACAACTGTAAGTGTAAAATTGTGTATGGTAGTATTGTGTTAAAATGACTTGAAATATGAAACGATTTTTTGTCTCCCAAGGAAAGTTCATGCGATGAGCAAAATTGGAAAAATGAAGGAATATTTGAAAAAGTGATTTCACATATGCTCTACATATCATATTGGGTGCTGTTAGCCCAATCGAAATTCGCATTGAGGCATGTAGCATCGTGTTCCGTTGGGTTTAAAGCGAAAAGGAAATGGGTTGAATAAACACTCAGAAAATAAAAAAATTATGAATGAAATTACTTTTCCATTTCAAATATATTTTCTCTATACTAAAGTAACACTTTTTTTCTGGTGAGAAAAATTGGGTTCGATAATGATAATTATCTTATATTGCTTTGATGAGCTTTTTTTTCTTTATTTCATCCATACATAACACAGGCGCCATCTCGTCCAGGACCACAGAAGGCGGCTTTGGTACGTGATACGCACCATCTAATGACTAATCACCATCCTTCTCTCATTATCACTTGGTTATGGACACTGGTGGAGTGAACAAACAATACCTAACAACCAGACAAAACGGACCCAAATCATTATCGAAGAGTTTAACAATGTAATTCTTCAAACATATAGCCTAACGGAACCCTACGTCAACTATGCGGTCGTATCTTGGACACAACCCTCCTGTGACTTTTTATCTGTATTATAGTGACTTTCAATACTTTTGGCTGGAATTGAACTCGTGACCTTTAGCGTGAGAGGTATGGATGTTACCACTACGCCAGATCTCCTCCACATTTCATATTGTCTTCAAAATGTCTTCACAAAATAAATGTCTTCACAGCAGGCCAAATGCCTTCAAAATGAAGACATGTCTTCAAACCTGGTATCCCTGTACCACTGGAACACGAAATTAAATCACACATAACAATCCAGCAGAGTAGGGGAGAGGGGGGCACATTCGGACACTTTTTGACGTAGAACTACGTCTTTCAGGAAGGGTGTCAAATCAGAAAACAGGTCACGTTTTTATGAAATAAAGTTAACGTTAATAACTATTTTCACTGTGAATGAATTCTCATGATTTACATACCAATCGAATCGGAAATTCTCTAAGATTTGTTTGATATGATATACATTACAATTCGCTAATCTCTAATCGGTTTAAATTCATAAAAACTGCAAGAACTTTTATTTTCCCATACATTTGTTCTGCCGATTTGTGTGTTAACCCTACCCGTATCTCGAATGCTTATAACTCGAACATTTCTTAATAGATCGGAAAGATGTTTGCATCAATTGATAGGAAATATTTCTAGGCGTCTATCACAATTAATAAACTATTATTTTTCATTAGATCAACAATTGAATAACTGTAAAATGTCAAGCGTTATCTAAACGCCCTAACTGTCAAGTTTTGATTGGGCCGAATTACGGTTTCCCCAACACAGACTTCTAAATCGATGTACCTGTAGAAATCCGCTCTTCAAATATACATGCAAGTCGGGGGCATTTTTGTTCCCCTAACACGGACTTCAAAATCAATGTGTCTGGGTGCATCCGCTTTGTCAAAATATGCAAGTCGAGGGTATTTTTTCCCATTGAGCTGGGTTTCCCTAACACGGACTTCAAAATTAATGTGCCTGGGGGAATCTGCTTTGCAAATACATACAAGTCGGGGATATTTTTTGGTGTTGAGTACTTTTGTACTTGCTTGCCGTTGTGCAGACAGGAATATATTTCCCAAAAACGTACTTTTAAACTGAGAAACTTGGTAAAATCGTCATTTCAGATACTAGAGGTAAATGAACTTTTGCGGTTCGAGAACTACGTAAACATTATATGTGCAATAATTCCAGAGGGAAATGTAATATACAATGATCGTTTAACAATTCTTCCGTTCACATATTTTGGTAGTCCTAGGCATCAAATCAAACGTAAAAGGACGTTCATCAAATTTATTTTTAACGAAGAACATAATCTATTAAAAAATTTCGATGCATTCTGAATTCGAAGTGGTGAACAAGTAGATTGCATGATATACAGGGTTTTCCAACTTTAGATTCCGAAAGTAAATTGAAATAAAACACACTTAGAATTCGAATTTCGATGAAACTTTTATTTCACACTAAAGTTTGGTTTATGCCATTATGTGTAAAATACAACATCATTCAAATGTCCACCTAGGACTTCCTCGCACAACTTGATCCGGAACAGGGAATTTTCTATGACTTTTCGGCACATATGGGGCGATATCTCGGTCATAACTTCACGAATGTTGTCTTTCAAATGTTCAAGAGTTTGCGGAGAGCTGGCACAGACACGGTCTTTCGCATAACCCCACAAAAAAAAGTCTAGCGGGTTCAAATCGCATGATCTGGACGGCCACCAAAACTGGATTGGCATCACCAAAACGCGAAATTATGCGTCCCTCAAATTTCGTTCGCAATATGGCCATGTTCGGTCGTGTTGTGTGGCACGTGGCGCCGTCCTGCTGAAACCACATGTCATCCGTATCCATATCTTCAATTTGTGGCAAAAAAAATCGGTTAACATGTGACCATAGCGCTCACCATCCACAGTTTCAAAGAGCCGTCCTCATTTTCAAAGAAATACGGCCCGATGACTCCACCAGACCATAATGCGCACCAAACAGTGACTTTTGGCGGATGCAATGGTCTCTCAATAATCACGTGTGGATTTTCTGAGCCCCATATACGGAAATTTTGGGTGTTCACATAGCCAGGAGCTCGAAATGTGCCTCATCGCTGAAGAAAATTTGATGCGAAAATTCAGCATTTTGCTGCTGTTGTTCGTTCACCAAATCGACGTATGCTCGACGCATTCCATGGTCACCACGCTCTAATTTTTGTACCAGTTGGACTTTATATGGATGTAGGTGCAAGTCCAAATGTAAAATTCGCCACAATGATGTGTTTGACAAGCCCAATTGCTGAGCACGCCGTGGAATCGAAACATTCGGGTTATCCTCCACAATATTTTCGGCCGAACGCACATTACGATGATGCACAGGTTTCACAATATCCGCTACGGATCCAGTTTGTTCGAATTTACGCACTACATTAGCGATTGTGTGCTCTGTAGGCCGTCCATGCCGTCCAAAATCCGTCCGTAATGCTCGAAAAACATTTGCCGGTTTTTCATCATTTTTATAGTATAATTTAACAAAATTAACACGTTGTGCGATGCTAAAACGATCCATATTGTAAAATGGCAGACATTCAACTAACGATATGACGCTTTGGTTGACAGCTATGTCAAACGGTTGTCAGCGCAGGGCTGTATACGTTCGGAAGCCCGAAATGGAAAAACCTGTATATACGTAGTTCTACGTCTGAAATATGCGGTCGTGTCCTACATACAATCCCTTACATTTTTTTTTCCTTGATTTTTAATATTTTTTTGTAAACTCAAAAACAATCCTGAATTCATCCTGGTTGTCATTTGGACATCAATGTATCATATGATCGTGTTAGATGTGTGCGTTGATGCGATCACGAATGGTTTATTCGAATTTTTTTTTCGAGTGGTGGTTTTCCGCGGTGAAGTTTTTGGAAAAGGTTCAACATATTTCGAGGACAAAGATGCCAAAGTAAAATCTATCTGCTGTATACGCAATGTTTTGCAGCATTTTTGTATTACCCGATGAGTCAGTTGCTCCTCCGTTCCAGTAGGTGAAATCATTTGAGAATTTCTTGAGAATGGATGGCAACCTGTCATTTTGAACCCAGCTAGGGTATTACTCAGATTGAAAGAAGCATTCAAAGCCGATGCAACTATACCTGAAAGGTCGTGTATAAAATTATTTTTTCCAGGATAGTTGAGTAGCCAATCGATCTGGAAAACTGAGAGCTATTGCTTGAAAGGGACCATAACTGAAACATTCAGTGGTTGTAAGCAATTTGTGACATAAGGTGGAAAAGATACATGATTTGTGCAATTTTCTCGGCAATATTTGATTGTTTCCAAAGTGCAATGACTTTGATTTTTAAAAATTGATTCGTTTAAAAAAAATTGAAAAATTATAAAAATACAATCAATAATGACAAAAACAAAAAAACCTGAATTTTTCGCAAGCGCAGCATTTTTCCATGAATGACTAGCTAATTAGTTTTAATTTGATATGTCGACCGTCTAAATCGGTTCAGTAGTTCACAAGTTATGAATTTTTGAAAAATTTCGTTTTTGGAAAAAAGGGGAAAAAGTCGATATTTCGGACCACCCTAAAATGGAAATGGTCACCCTAATAAAAAAAAAAAAAGAAAAAAGTACGGGTATAATAATTTGCGATAAAGAACAAAACTACCAAAACTACGAAAATCTGAGAACTACTATATCGGTTTGGCATGGAATGGCTGTATATATCTATTATTCTATTCTACAATTTGTTCAGAAGAAAAATCTCCCATTCGGGCAACCGCAGCGCGTAATAGTTTTGGAGCAATCACTGGTCTAAATGGTACGATAGTTTTGCACTTGCCGGCCAAGGAAATTGTTATTCCATTTTCGGTTGTACCACTACTGTTGGCAACATGACATAATAGATGTTAATTCCGGCCGTAATTTATGGGGTGCTTCAGCAATCTTTTCCGTTTCTATTTTCCTATATATTTTTTCTGCTTTCGGTAGGGAACTGTTTACGTATTTTGAACTTCAATCAGCTATTCAATCAGCGTCACCGCCAGCCCCTCTCGGAGGAAGCGACAGTTTAGAAATTCCGTGATTGAATCCCGATCGCAATCGGAAATCATTGTGGAAAATCGTTTTTTTTTTCATTCTCTTATTTCGTTCTTCACTTCAACCTTGAACCGTGACACCGTGATTTCATTGCGAGAATCGGAGCAGTTTACGAATCAATCTCATTAGCGGAACTGTGCTGACCGAAACAACTCAATTAGTTTCTACTTCATTGCTTGGGCAAACGTAATTTTCAAACTTGGGTTTGGTTTTAGAGCGCAATAATTGCGAGTAATGACTGAAGCAATGTGCAACCACAATATTTGTATTAATTGCACATCTTCGACGCTGCGAGCGAACCACATTCGGTTCATCAGCAAATAAAGCAAGCATGAAAAGCGTATAACTTAGTTTGTCGGATGCATTTTGGTCTTCATTGAACTTTCCTCCGGCGTGTGTGTGTGTGTGTATGTACACATCCTCTCTCACATCCGATCCTTCCGTGAAGTGAAAAGAACGAGGTCACTGTGTGGGCCGCCACATCGCTTCCTTGTTCGACGACTTGAAAACCCGTTCGATTTTCGGCATACAAGCCGCCGCCCAGAAAGACCTGGGCCTGTTAAACTCCGGCTCTACGGACTGATACACTCCAAGGCTGAGAAGTCTACACATGCCACAGAGATAAAGCACATCGTATTGGCTGACTTTGGAAAGTTTCATTTTTCATTATTGGAGCAAGGAAATGATCGGAAGAAGTGATGCTCCCAAACAGACAGCCCTCAGCTGTGTCGAAACTTTCACTAAACCCTGGTGTGCACCGGGTTCCGGGTCCGATCCGAAAAGCAAACGAAAACCATCGGGTCGTGAAGGAAAACGTTGCAATCTAGCAGTACACATCCTGCTGACTTGACTCGGAGGAGAACATTTTTACCCCTTTTTGCTGGACTCGTCTGCCTCATCCTGAAATGTGTGGGTGGGTGTGAGTGTGGATATATACTCTTCGAAAGTTTATACCGTATAATTCATTTTGTCCTGCCCCATGTCAATTTTTAGCTGCATCATTTCCTCTTTCTGTATTCGATGAAGCTATCGCTGTTACTGCCGGAAGAGCGTCCCGTCGTTCTCGGATGAGTTGAGATATTTGGATTGGTTGCACTTTCGATGGTTCGCTGTTTTTCCCTCCCCCGTGCGCCTCAAGTTTGCCGCCACTGTCGACAGCGGACTGACAGTAATTTGTAACTGTATTCATCTCGGATGGGGATTTTGATGAAAGTATCTTGCCAAAGCGAGGGTTTCTTTTTCTCAGAAGTACCCCAACGATGATTGGGGCAATCCGTTAGCGGGAAAAAGCGAAAACGTAATTAATCTGCCTCTAGTGAAAAATTGTTAGTGCTGTTTTACATTTCTTGTTTTTTGACGTAGGACTACGTCTTTCATTTCTATACCGGGGTGTAAAATCAAAGTTTCGAAAACGAAAGCGTTACACCGGAGACCGAGATTTTGAGCGTTAATAGCTCCTAAACAACTGAACGAAATGGTATGATAAACACTTCATTCGAAAGATAAAATGTCTACGCGTTCTATACTTGTTACTTTCTGATCCAAAAACTTGTTTCAATAGTCTTAAATTTGCTTTCGAAATAGGCTATTAAAATCACCAATCGGTATATAAGCGAGCGCCGCTCGGAAATCCACTCAGTTCTAATTGAACAGCGATTGGAGCATGTTGTCGCTGTTGTGGTGTAGCTCTTCGTTTATCATGAAAGCGCGGATTTACGGTGTCACCAAGAGCCTGTTTGTGCACCTTAGGCCAGAAGGGAATCCATCAGGAGGAGAGTGATGCCACAAACGGTTCCCCGGGAAGTTCTCGAAGCAGCCACTACACACATACACATACACGCACGGAATTCTTTCCGTTTGGATGCCATTCAGCATCGAGAAAGATCCGGAAAATAATCTTCCAGTTCCTCTGGGAATTTAAAAATACATTCATGTGAAAGAGTTTATTTGAATGTTTGTAACATTGTAACACATGTAACACTGTGACCAAATATGTTTCAATCAAGTGCTATTAACAGATGGTTATCGAGTTAGCATTAACCACTGGTGGGCTTCCAGTATCGAGTAAAATATGGAAATATCTAATCGTTACTGAAAATAATCTGCCAGTTTCTCTGGGAATTTAAAATTACATTCATGTGAACACTGTGATCAAATACATTTGGTTTTGTGATTTTTCAATCAATCGCAATTAACAGGATAGCTTCTGAAGATTATTCTTCCCCATCAGTAGGATATTTCCGTATCCATTATTGGATGCATAAAACCTTGTGCCTCCAACGTAACGCTCTCGTTTTCGAAGTCCCCCAAATATTCATTCATTCAGAATGAATTCAGATTCAACTTCAAACAAATGATCTCTAAATCAACGATAGTCCTACGTTACCCTTGCGGTTATACCATAGATATAACCCACTTCCTGTTTTTTTTGGGGCAGATAACGTCAGCCAGGAAGAGTGATAAGCCAATTTTTCGTCATACTGTTTGGGACGGAAATTTATTGGAAGTAATTCTCAATTCCGTGGCATTATCCTTTTGGAAAATCGTCATGTTTGTTCTATTCTAACGTTTCTAATTGTTCAAATTGGCTTATTTCCATTGATTCGTTGGAAATTTGCATACACAAAAAATCGCAAGAAATGGTTTGAAATATATTAGGTTAGGGAAAAAGAAATCCATTATTTTTGCGGGAAATAAAACCTTTTTTAAGATGTTTCGGATTGTCCGATTTGGGTCAAATATGCACTATTATATATATATATATATATATATATATATATATATATATATATATATATATATATATATATATATATATATATATATATATATATTTATTTTAAAGGTAGCATCGTAATGTCTCTGTCATAGAAGTGTTGGTTCTTATTGGCGAAACATTCTAGTAATCGATTCTCATAAATTTCTCTTGATCTCAATTTCTCATCACTCAGGATGTTTCAGTGTTTATTGGTGTGGCTTTTTTCTTTTAAATACAACTTTAGAAAATGTTTTGAAACTGTTTTATGGGCGATTTTTAGCTCTAGGACGATGTTACGACTACTAACATCCCGGTCAATTTCGATTAATTCGATCGACATTTTTGATGACGGTCCTGCCTGTGCGACTCACTTTCTTATTGTTGCTGCGCTTCATGCTGGGAGTATAGTGCCTTCGTTCTATCCAGGACGATCCGCATCTCTCGTCTTGACTCGTGTCCAGGGTAAATTGGGGTCGACTCCTCTCGTCTCGTTTGTGAGGCTCCGTCGCCAGCAAAATCTGGGTCTGTCTCTGCTGCGGATTCCAGTCTAATGCTTGCCGGAAAATTTTAGTACCACTTTTACGTAATGTGTGGCCGATCCACCGCCACTTATGCTCCTAGATCTCTGTTGGTATGGGTATCTGATGGCAACGACGATGGAGCTCGTTATTTGAGGTTCAGTTGTCTGGCCACCAGGTCCGAATTATACACCTCAGACATAGGTTCACGAAGGCCTGAAGCTTCCGCGCGTTCTCTGCTGATTTTTATTTTAATTTTGACGTAGGACTACGTCTAACCGGAAGATATAGGGGGTGAAATGGAAATCTAGGCACTGAACAAGTAGGAAAAAAATGCAAGATTTGGAACGCTTATAACTCGAGCATTTCTCAATAGATCGCAAAGGTTTTTGCATCAATTGATAGGAAATATATCTACGCATCTATCATAACGAATAACATTTGATTTTTCTTGAGATAAATAATTGAATAATTGTGAAATATCAAGCATTGTCAAAATGCACTATGTGCCCATTTTTGATTGGTCCATTTTGTGCTCCTCAAATCGTACCGACCAAAACGGGCAACCAGAGCAGCAGCGAAATAGAATGAAGCACGATTGGAAAGGAAAAAGAAAAAAATGAACGAAGCATTGGTCGCAGTCTCACACATGCGTAATTCTCGAGCCAGCCAGTCAGCTTTAAAATCCCCGCTCCGCTGCCGTAACGATCATTCTCATTCAAACCGTACACCACATCGTTTCGCATCACAACACATCAACAAACCAACCCAAGCAGCCATGTCTGGACATGGTAAAGGAGGAAAATGAAGGGAAAGGCAAAATCCTGCTCGAACCGTGTTGATCTGGTGTTCCCCGCAAGGGTAGCTAGGCCGAGCGCGTTAGTACCAGTGCACCAGTCCACCTAGCCGGCGTTATATAGTTTCAGCCGCCGAAGTGATCGAGTTAGCTGGCAAAGCTGCTCGCGACGATAAGAAAACCCGCATTCGGAACAGAACACATTCGGTTCAGTGGACATCAAGACAACAGGCAGTTGCAGCGAGTGGCGAATGGCAAACGCAATCGCAAAACGGCAGCAGGTAGCAGAAGAAAAAAGTTTGTTCTTTATACAATCTGCTTTGGTGGCAAATCCAGAACAAGGCGGCATCGAGTGCGTTCGAAATGGTTTTTTTTTTCAAAACCACGAGTACTAAGTTTTCTAAATTGGAACCATTCCATAAAACAAGGCGCTTTTCAGGGCCATTAAACCTTCCAAAAAAGAGTCTAGGAAATACAGTTCAATGCTTTCTAAAACAATATCCAAAATAACAATAAAACACTAATTGATTTTTTCATGTTTGCCAGGATATGATGAGTATGTGAATTTGGCAGTTGTTCTGAGCTTATTGATTTTCACCAATTCTTAAATTGTTTCTAGATTGAAAGTACAGTAATTTACACTTATCTCGACATTTAGCTAATTGGACGGACCTGTAATGCGACATATTTAGTTGGACATTTTTGTAAACATAGAGTTCGGGGTCCAAATTATGACCCCACATTGAAAGTCGACACTGTACCACTGTCATCGCAAATGTTCAATTACAGGTTAAAATTACCTCCAATCCGATACTGAGTGGTGGTAATGCGACGTGCCAGTGAATGTAATTTACTGTAAAATATGTCACAAGCTGGATGGGAAGAAATTTTCCAACTGTGAAAGCTGTGGCGAGTGGCAAATGCAATCGCTAAACAGAAAGGTTTAGCCGAACAAGATGGGGATATCGAGTGATAACAAAAAAATAAACTCTTTACATTGAAGATAATGTTGTGACCCTGAAAAGGACCCTTTTTAGCCTGCATGTGAATCCAACGAGCGAACAAATCGTAATGAATGTATTTTTTTGCCATCGCTGCCTTTTAACGCTCATTCGTTCGTCTCGTTGGACTCGCCCCTCTGGCTGAGTCTGCCGATTTGTCTCTATCCTGTGAGTGTGTACCGCTAGAGTATAAAACACGCGGACCCCAAAAAAATATCTTATTTTCTTTCAAACCCGTGTGGTTGTACGGCATCGGCATCGTGGACGTAACAAAGGAGGACAAGTTAAGGGAAAGGCAAAGGCTAACTCGAACCGTGCAGGTCTCCAGTTCCCTGTTGGTCGCATTCACTGATTGCTCCGCAAGGGTAACTAGGCCGAACGGATTGGTGCCGGAGCACCAGTATACCTAACAGCGATTATATAGTTTCGGCCGTCGGAGTGCTTGAGTTGGCTTGCAAAGCTGCTCACGACAATCATTAAACCCGCATCAAGAACAGAGCAGATTCGGTTCGGCGCTCATCAAGGCAACAATTAGTTTCAGTGAGTGGCAAAGTGTTTCTCCGGCACGTCGCATTAAATGTAATTTACTGAACAACATGTCACAAGCTGGATGGGAAGAAATTTTCCAACTGTGAAAGCTGTGGCGAGCGGCAAACGCAATAGCTAAACAGGAAGGTTTAACCGAACAAGATGGGAATATCGAGTGATAAAAAAAAACACAACACCAAAGGTTCTTTTCAGAACCATCAACATATTCATAAAGAGTAAACAGTAAACTAATCCATTTTTCTGGTAGATAGTTAGGTATTCACGTAGGAGAAGAAAATAAAACAATATATTTAAAATATATATTTAACATAAGCTGTCCCCTTTGTATAGTCCTACGTCACTCCGGTTATGTCCCCGACATTACCCACTCTTTTCGTCTTTTTTAAAAAACAGGACATTTTAGGACATTTTCGATGTGACCACCCCTTTTTTCCGATAACGCGTTCCAACATTACAACTTCGATGCTTTTGAAAACCAGAGTTATGTCTTCTTTAAATTTTGTGGCCTATTAACATAGCAACGGTCCTTCACATATCCCCAGAGGAAGTAATCGATGACGAGAAATATTGAAATTCATTCATCGTCGACAACGCCAAGTAATCGAACGTAAGTGCTCTCTATCCCGTTATCGTAATCGAGTACCACGAATATCGAGTACCGTTAGTTTTTTCCCCGCCCTGGGTTTTTTTCCCCCGCGCATTTATCTCACCGTGGATAGAGTGGATAAACATCAGTGAGAGAAGAAAAGTTAGCCTCAAAGGCAGGCAAAGTGGCTGGCTTTCGATTCGGTTTTTTTCGGGATTTTCGGCTTTCGTCGAACCAGCGCCATTACGGGCATCGATGGTCAATCGCACACTAATTGGTATTGGTGTGACCCGCCGTTCGTTAGTGTGAAGAAGCGTTCCAGACTACTCCTTGGTGGTGTGTGATACACTATCTCGTTTGTGCCGAGCACACAGCACGCGATCGGGTGATCGCTGAGTACAGCAGCACCGGTGTGTGCAATTAGGTATTTTTAGAAATAAATATATTTTAAGATTTTATAGAAATAAGATTTCAATAAAATATAATATTAATATTTCATATAATTGCCGACTATGGCAAATAGAGAGGGATCTTCTAGTATGGAGATCTCTTACAATGTAACAGAAGATGTATCTTCTGAAGAAGATTCAACCAACACTAAAAAGCCCCCCTCCAAGAAATCCGCAAATCTCTCCTCTCGATCGCTTCACCCTTCTGTTTCCACTCAACCTTCGACTTCGCATTCCTCATCTGTTGTCTCCGATCCCCCTCAATCATTCATTTCCTCTCCCCCTTCTAACGACACCGTTCCCGCGCAAACCTCGTCCTCGTCTTCCCCTTCGGTTGAGTCCTCTCCCCGGGTCAAGGTTTATCCAGAAGATGCACCTGGAATTGGTCCCTGGGTTGTTAGCTTCCGGCCCAAACCAAACGTAAAAGCGCTGAATGTTATTCAGATCACGAAAGATCTGACAAGATACTCCTCCGTGATCGAAGTTTTGAAAGTTAGACCGAACAAACTGCGTGTTATCGTGGGTGATCGGAAACATGCAAACGATATTGTGATCGACCAGAGGTTCACCCTGGAGTATCGTGTCTACGTGCCGTCCCATGACGTAGAAATCTCGGGGGTGGTAACTGAAACGGGTCTGACGTGTAAAATGATAATAGAAGGATTTGGAAAATTTAACAGACTCCCTTTGGTGAGTGTTAACATCTTGGACTGCCGTCAACAAGGGAAAGTCTCCCAAGAAGGGGGAGAGACTAAATTCACGCCGTCCGACTCGTCTCGAGTAATTTTTGCTGGTTCCGCCCTCCCTGACTACGTCATGGTGGATAAATTGAGGCTGCCTTTGCGACTCTTCGTGCCAAAGCCCATGACTTGCCAAAAATGCAAGTCAGTTGGTCACACTTCAGCTTATTGTGCCAACAAGGAGCGCTGTGCCACTTGCGTAGAGCAACATGAGGGGAAATCCTGCAGTGCGACTGAGCATAAATATCCATATTGCGGGGGATCTCCACATGAGCTCTCAGCTTGTGAAACTTACAAGAGTCGCTGGGAGAAACAGAAGCGCTCTTTAAAGGAACGCTCGAAGCACACTTTTGCGGAAATTTTAAAGGGCGCTTCTCCACTGGCCCAACAACAACAACAAACAATCTCCACACACAATGTTTTCTCTACGTTGCCAGTTGATGAAATGGAAGCGGACACAGCTAGCGGGGGCACACCGTTTATTTTCAAAGGGAATCCCCGGCGCAAAAATGTGACCACTCCCAAATTTCAAGAACAAGTTCCCCCAGTGATACCCCCTGTTAGTTTGCCTAAAAAATCGAGTGCAGCGGACAAGCAAAATCAGGTTCCTCCTGGCTTCCGTGGGAATAGTTCACCTTTGAACGACCCAGCACTCGAGGGGACATCAAAAACCCCATCTGTCCCTGTTTTTCCGTCCAGCTCAACTTCCCAATCGGGATTTATAAAGTTGACTGACCTTGTGGATCAAATCTTCACGTGTTTTAATGTCTCCGACTCCATCAGAACCATTGTCATCTCAATGCTTCCAGTATTAAAGACAATTTTGCAACAATTGATGCAAACATGGCCCCTCCTTGCAATGATTATCTCTCTTGATGTCTAATTCAAATAGAGAGGTTGGAGATATCACTGTTTTACAGTGGAATTGTCGTAGTCTTATCCCTAAATTGGATACATTAAAATTTTTAATTCATAAGTTCAATTGTGATGTTTTTGCTCTGTCCGAAACTTGGCTTTTTTCGCGAGATGATCTCTCTTTCCACGATTTTAATATTATACGCTTAGACCGTGATGACAGATACCGAGGGGTGCTACTGGGGATCAATAAGTGCCACTCATTTTTTCGAATTGACCTTCCACCTATTGGAGGGATCGAAGCTGTTGCTTGTCATGCAAACATCAGAGGCAAAAACCTCTGTATTGTCAGCTTGTATTGGCCTCCGAGAGCTGCGGTTAGCCGCAAGCAACTTGTTGACATGTGCTCACTCCTTCCTGAGCCACGATTGATCTTGGGAGATTTCAACTCTCATGGAACTGCCTGGGGCGAACCGTACGACGACAATCGTTCATTGTTGATATATGACCTTTGTAACAGCTTCAATATGACCGTTTTGAATACTGGGGAAACAACACGTGTACCTAAACCTCCTGCTAACCCAAGTGCTCTTGACCTCTCGCTTTGCTCGAATTCACTATCGTTAGATTGCATGTGGAATGTAATCCAGGACCCCAACGGTCAAAATTTCCATCACCATTGGGTCGAATTTTTCTGAATCTATAAACATGGCATATGACCTCACAAGACACATTGACTGGAAAAAATATACGGACGCGATTGCTCTAGCCATCAATTCCAGAGATGGTTTACCTCCATTGGAGGAGTATAACTTCCTTTCTCGTTTGATCTATGACAGCGCGGTTCGCGCTCAAACGAAACCCATCCCAGGTTCCACTATTCGTCGAAGGCCTCCCAATCCATGGTGGGATAGCCAATGTTCCAAGCTTTTTGTAGAAAAATCGAATGTATTTAAAGCTTTTCGGAAACGTGGAACCCTGAAAATTTTCAAACGTATTTATCCCTTGAGAACCAGTTCAAAAATTTGCTGAAAAACCTCCCTGATGTGGCGAAACATCGCTTGTTGAATTTATTCAATCGGTTTCTGGAGCATAATATTGTTCCAGATGATTGGAGACAAGTACGAGTTATAGCTATTCAAAAACCCGGAAAACCCGCGTCCGACTACAATTCGTACCGCCCAATAGCAATGCTGTCTTGTATACGGAAATTGTTGGAGAAAATGATCTTGTTTCTCCTTGATCGTTGGGTTGAAACGAATGGCTTACTCTCAGATACACAATATGGGTTCCGCAGGGGCAAGGGGACGAATGATTGTCTTGCGTTGCTTTCTTCAGAAATTCAAATGGCACACCTCATTAAACTCGAGCGAATTCAGTATCTTTGTCTCCGTATTGCGTTGGGATGTATGCCCTCAACGCATACCATGAGCCTCGAGGTTTGGGCAGGCCTACTCCCACTAAAAGATCGCTTCAATTTATTATCTCTTCGGTTCCTCATCCGGTGTAAGGTTATGAACCCATTGGTGAACGGGAATTTTGAGCAGCTGATCGAGCTAAATTTTCGCTCCGGATTCATGAGTTCATATCATGAATTCATCTCCATGCAGGTTGATCCTTCTTCGTATATGCCCAACTGTGTTTGTTTTCCTGACTACATCAATTCCTCTGTGCATTTTGATCTGTTCATGAAGGAGAAAATCCATGATATTCCAGATTATCTTCTATCGGGGATTGTTCTTTCAATGCAAAGTATGGGCGTATCAATTGTGATAATATGTACTTTACTGATGGGTCCACTATAAACGAGTCCACAGGATTTGGAGTGTTCAACGAATTTTTTAGCACCTCACACAGTCTTCAGAATCCTTGCTCAGTGTATATTGCTGAATTGGCAGCAATTCATTGGGCGCTGGACAGCGTCGCCTCACGACCTGTTGAACACTATTACATTGTAACGGATAGTCTTAGCTCTGTCGAAGCTATCCGTTCAGTGAGGCCGGAAAAGCACTCGCCGTACTTCCTTGAGAGAATACGAAAAATTTTGAGTGCTTTATCCAGACGCTGTTATGTCATTACCTTTGTCTGGGTCCCTTCACATTGCTCAATCCCGGGTAACGAGAGGGCTGACTCATTAGCAAAGGTTGGTGCAATTGAAGGCGACATTTATCAGCGTCAAATCGCCTTCAATGAATTTTATTCTTTAGTCCGTAAAAATACCATCGCTAACTGGCAACGTAAGTGGAACGAAGATGAATTGGGCCGGTGGTTTCACTCGATTATCCCTAAGGTTAGCCTTAAACCATGGTTAAAAAGTCTGGACTTGAGTCGGGACTTTTTTCGCACCTTCTCCCGACTCATGTCCAATCACTGTTCGTTAGACGCGTTACTCTTTCGTTTCAATCTGGCCGGTAGCAATCTCTGCATTTGTGGCCGAGGTTACCACGACTAGTGATCCCCGATAATCGTTCGATTAATCGATTAATCGAATACTTCCTACAGAAATCGATTATTAATCGAACGAATACTGCACAACTAATAATCGAAGCGAACGAATAATTTACGTCGATTAATCGATCCAAACCCAGAGCAAAAATCCGTATGGCCGCTGCAGTTTTATCCTGAAAATCAATCATTATCTTTGACGCTTTCCTAAACTCCTAAAAGAAGCTCAATGCCGTCGATTCGAAATGAGCTTCGTTTATGAGTTTAGGGGAGCGTAAAAGATAATAATTGATTTTCAGGCGGAAGGAACACTTTTTTGATTCCAGATGGCTTTCAAACAAATGAGAAATATTAGTCTAACTAATTATTTCTCTCAGTGTGATGATTAATCGATTAATCGATTATTTGGGGCGATTAATCGTATCGATTAACAAACTGCTGAAAAGTATTCGATTAGTGGATGAACGAATAATTTCAAAAATCGGGGATCACTAACCACGACATCGAACACGTTGTTTGGTCGTGTGAGGTGTATCTTGTTGCCAGATCGAATTTAGAAAACTCCCTTCGGGCTAGAGGAAGGCAGCCCAATGTGCCGGTGAGAGATGTGTTGGCTCGGTTAGACCTTGATTACATGTCTCAAATATATGTTTTCCTTAAAACTATCGATGTTCGTGTGTGATTATCCTTATATCCTTATACCTTGCTTTTCTTCCTTTACGAGTAATTGGTCCCCTTGCTTTAATCAGGAGAACAAGTTGAAATGTAAATTCACAATAGATATACGAATAGATTTAAGAATTGAGTTTGTGTGATTATCAACATTGTAATAATTTCCTTATATCCCATCATTTTCCTGAAAAATTATGTCAACCTTCTAAACTCGAGTCCACCGCGAGTAATCGGTTTCCCACATTACTAACCATAGATTTAAGAAAATTGTTTGTATATATATATATATATATATATATATATATATATATATATATATATATATATATATATATATATATATATATATACATATGTATATAGTTTTAAAAACATATTTAAGAATTCGGCTCCTTTAAACTTATGTAACTGAGCCTGTAAAAATAAACGAATTAAAAAAACAAAATAAATAAAATATTGAAATAATTACCATAATAAGATTTCACTAAAAATACACGTTTTTGTAAATTGTACATCTTGACACTCAAAACCATCCGATCAGACTGAACGAGTAACCGAATATTATCGTTCCGGAGTGGGGAATGCAGTGTTATCATCGACGGAGCGAAAAAAAATTGTATTAGGAGCTATTCGATTTTTTTGCGTGAGCGTTTAATCTGAAAGTCCCTGTACCACCATTTACCGCTACCAAGATATTGGACATTCCCGACCCTTTCCACTGCATGCCCAGCTACTGTGAATCTGAAAGGCGTGGCCGTGTTGATATCTGAAGCTTTCGCCTGGCTGACATTAAGTTTCAGGCCATGCTGATACTAGATTGACTAGTTCATCCGGAACAACCTTGCGTCTCCAGAGGTTATCGTGGTTGAGGCAGCCGAAAGCTTTCTCATAATCGATGACTGGTGTTCAAAAAAAAGACTCCTGAAGTCCATTGACTTGCTCGATTATGATGCGCAGCGTAGCAATGTGGTTGTTACAGGCCCTACCAGCTCTCAATTTCGCCTGATGCCGTCGGAGCGTCGCATCTATGTTCTCCTCGACCCGGTTGAGGATTAACCTGCACAGGACTTTGAGAACTATGGGCCCTATTATAAAAATCGAGGCGATAAGAATTTTGCTCGTTAGTTCTATTTTACTATTATAGAAATCGAGCAATTCGATAGCACCGAGCGAGTGATAGCTATCAATGCAAGTATCCGAACTTTTCGAGTAGTTTGGTTTACTTGTTGCATATCTTCAGAGAATTATTTTGTTTTGGTTTGCGTCCCTGATATTTCCCTTTGGAAAACATTTCAGAAACGCTAAGATACATGCAATTTTCAACACATGTTCGTTTGTTTTGATCAGTATTTGTTTTACGGTGCTGCCAGAATAGTCTATACAAGATAAGTGTACAATCCAGCATTATTTATATAAATCATGTTACTATTTACAATGCAGAACTTACTCCCAGCGTATATTTCAGTGGCTGAAAATGAATGGACAGACAAATCACCAGCAGTTTGAACGACTCGTTGAACCAATAAAAGCGAATGTAAACATTGCTCGAGGTTTTTGTGGAGGAAGTTCAAATAGAATTCCGGTTAAGGGGGTATTCTAGTGTAGAAATCTGAAAAAATCGAAATTTTTTTTTACCATATTTCTGTAGTTTAGGCATTCAAGAATATACTCTAGAAAGGACTTATCGAAAATCCTATTATTTACCTAGTTAGAGCCATCTTAGTGATGTGGTATCTAACCTGTTACGGCCATCACAATGAACTTCAAACGCGTTTCTCTCGGAACTAGTTTTTTTCTAACTGGCGTACACGATATCTCAAGTTCTACTGAACCGATTTATGTCAAATTTATATGAAAATAATCTGCATACATCTCTCTATCGCATGAACCAATAAAAAATTATAACTTTTTAATTTTACTATTTTAAAAAAATCGGTAAACGCAAAAAAAACGTTTTAAACAGCATTTTTGTTTTCAAACGGCCGCCATTTTGTTAAAACCCATGTTTTTGACTTGTCCGAGGTTCATGCCATAGCGACATCTTTACTGATTCAGAATCTGTTCGATTTTTTTGTTTCAGATAACCAGAAGGACTGGAATCGTGTACGCCATGGCACAACTTTTTTTTGAACACCCTCACTTCACCAGCATGTAACTATTCTAATTATGAATATTTTTTTTCCGTCCTATTTTTGTTTTATTGTTGAAAGATAGATAAACGAATAATGATATAATGGATAGTAAAAATATTCTTTGTTTTATTTTTACGGAGTTCGAAAAAACGTCCGAAATTCGTGTCTCTACACTAGAATACCCCCTTAAGGAAAAGTGGGAGAAATTCAGTGAGGAGCTTAATGCACTGAGACCATCAATGCGTCTTGGTTCTTCTACGATATATATATATATAACTTCATAAGTAAATTTTGTCATATTTATTGAATTACTATCGACCGAATTTCCTACCTAAAAGTTGCTTATTCCTGCTAGCGTACATTATTACGTGTTACTTCTGTCAGAAATTTTCTTTTTTAATTGCTATACTGTACTAAACTTTCTATACCATATGCTAAAGCTGAAATGTCTTGCAAAATAATAGTGATTTTTTTTTAAATTACAGATTAGGATTGACATGATGTGAAGGGTAAAGGAAACACTAGCACACAATAAGCGAGAATTTAGGGTCACAGGTGGTGGCCCAATACAATCAAGCTATTGACGCCGCTACAACAAGAAATCGACGCTAAAAGAGAATTACATGCAAAAAATTGTTTTGCAAAAAAAGTGCAATTCATGCGTGACTCCTTACGGAATTCCATAGATTGCAGTTGTGAGAATACATGAAAAAGTTCATTTTCTAATAATTGTATTTTTTGTAAAGCAAATTCTTCCATGATGTCGTTTTTATTACACATCCATGTATGCATTACGCCTATTAAGCTTCATTCGTTGAGGGAATATCAGTTTTCGCGAAAACATAACCATATTAACACTTTTGGAAATATAGATATTTATGATTTTCATAGCAGATGTCTAAAAAAAAATTTGGCATCCTTTCTATAGTGCTTTGTGAAACATTTCAAACTCGTTTCAAAATATTTCAGCACAGGCACTGACATTCGAGCAGAGTAACGAATCGAGCTGTTTTCCTCGATTTCTATAATTCCAGATTTTACTCGGTGTGATTGTATCGAATCCTCGATTCGATTTCTATAATAGGGCCCTATGCCTCAATGCCTCGCCTGTTGTCGCATTCATTCAGGTCCCCTTTTTGGAACTTTGAAAAGGATGCGCTGCATCAAGGAAATGTTGCAGTTTCCCAGACATTTACGACTATGCAAGATTTCGACTGATGCAAGATTTCTGCTGATAGTGTGGGGTCAGCTTTGAGTATCTCGGCTGATATGCAATCGACCCCCGGAGCTTTGTTGGTTTTGTACTTCTGATTGCTGCTTTTATCTCTCGCAATAACTGAGCCTCTGTGTTGACGAGGAAATTGCGTCTCACTGAAGGCGACTCACGCTGGAGTGTTGGTGACCGGTTGCTCGCGGGCACTTGGAACAGCTGCTCGAAGTGTTCGAACCAGCATTTCAGCTGATCATCAGGGTCGGCTATCAACTGACCAGTCGCGTCTTTCACAGGCATCTTATTAGGGTAAATGGGGGAGAATTTGGACCCCCTAAGCAAATCGCCTAATATTTGAAATTTGACTTTTCGAAACTGTAGATACAGTTCATAGATTTTTTTCATACAGATTTACAGATTTTTCAAAAGAACGATCCAATATTAGTTGTGACTTGATCTCAATAATATTATTACCATCTCGCCAATTTTATTCATATTTGGTTGGAGAAAAAGAAATGTCGTATTTCTGATCGAAATTTGACGCTTTATTTAACATACTTAAAATTATCCAATTTAAGACAAATATGCGCCGTTTTGTTCGCAAACTTGTTGCTATTTAGAAGGCAACTTCATTATCCCCCCTCTTATAAAACCCTCCCTCCTTATTTGCAAAAAACTCAGGCAGCCAGTTTTCGCAAGCCTCTTTTGAGGCCAACTTAGTATCACCAAGAACGTTTTGCATGGACCGGGAGAGATGATAATCACATGGAGCCAGGTCCGGACTATACGGTGGGTGCAATAGGACATCGCATCCGAGCTCCCGTAGCTTCTGGCGGGTCATCAAAGATGTTTGAGACCGAGCGTTGTCCTGGTGGAAAACAACACCATTCCTATTGATCATTTCTGGCCGCTTCTGGTCAATCGCCTGCTTCAAACGGTCAAGCTGCTCACAGTAGAGAACCGAGTTGAGGGTCTGGCCATAGTTGAGCAGCTCATAGTGGACGATTCCCTTCCAATCCCACCAAACACACAGCAAAACCTTCCTGGACGTAAATCCGGGCTTGGCGATGGTTTGGGCCGACTCACCAGCTTTTTTTGGGATCCAATCTTCTGATTTCAACGATTTTATCGGTTTCCACGACGATTGACCTACCAGTACGGGGTGTATCTTCGACAGCCACTACACCAGAACGAAATCGATCAAACCAACGCTGTGCTGTGCGAATCGTTTCAGTATCGGTTCCATAAACTACACGAATTTTTTCGGCCGCCTTCGTTGCAGTTTTACCTCGCAGGTAGTAAAAACGTAAAATATGGCGAATTTCTTGCTTGGTGGACTCTGAAACGACGCGCTATAGCTTGAGACTGAAAAAGATAATCACAACACTGTCAAAACGACACTTGTAGCACAGATTGTCGTCTTTAAATAGCCGTATAGTATGACCCAATGCGATAAGTACAACACAAGATATGTTTAAGTGTTGCCATGTATTGACAAATTTACGACATTTCTTTTTCCCCAACCCAATATAACATTCGAATCAGTCTGAATGAGATTAATACTACTAATACTACTTTCTATCTAAGATGACATTATTTAAAAGTCTGCGTCATCGGCTAGCTTTACAATAAATAAATAACACTGTTTATATTTTTCCTACTAAAGTGTAGCGAATGCGAATTTTTACGTGGATACCATCAACATCGTCAAATTCATGATAACTATGCCAACCAATGATACTAAAGCTTAGATCATGCTCTAAAATTTTCTATATAAAACAAAGTTTTTCGCAAGTACTTACAACTTATCATCACAAGTGAACGGCTTATCAGATTTGAGTCATGAATATATCGTTGTGTCTGGCTCCACTCCATTGAGAATGATGGAAACATCGAAAAAATGGAATGTGCATTATTAATAATGAAATGAATTTCCAAATTGTACTCGTAAAATTCAAGTAAAGATTGTCCGACTTGAGGCATATTTATGTTGTTGTATGTAACGGCGAGAAAAATGAAAAAAAAAAACAATTTGAAACAGCTTTCAAGTTTGGTGATCTAATAAAGTTAATTGCTTCATACCACCGTAGATGTCGGAATTGTACATACGTCATCGCAAATTATAGATTGATTTTTATTTTCTACTAGCTTCAAACATTCACGTTTTCTTACTATGAGCAAGTTCATGGATCCAATCGCAGAACTGTTCATTGATTGATCTTCTGATCGACCCCGTTGAATTTACCTTTTACTATAAAATTCCTAGTATGTCTAACAAAACTCGTCATTATAATATCAGATTATTTTCAGACACAATTCTCGTTCAAGATTTTTCAACCACTTACAAATAACATGTTTCTCCATTACATGGAATAAACGTTTTATACAGAAAATATGATAGAATAAAGACAGCCCTAAATCGAACAATTCCCTCCTCGAGTTCTGCTCTTACCAACACATTCGTCGATTCTTTTTTTATTGGTATACATAGAGAAGGTATAGGAGTGCGTTTCATCACATTAAAATCTATTTCCAGTTTCGAACAAAGATCAATTTCGCTAGCGCAAACATCAAATGGACTAACAGCACTTGTCACTATGTAATTGTAGAACGTATGGGAATTAAATTTTCCGAATGTTCCCTTTTTCTTTTAGAGTTTTCCGAAAATTTTCAATTGTCATGTTTGGTTGGAATACGTGCAAGATTTTAATGGGATCTCCTCTCCATTCCAGATGAGGGAGGGATATCATACCATCATAGAAACATTCCCCCCCCCCCTCAGAAAGGTGGGAGGAGTGTTGAATCAGTTTAGAAATGTTTCTTGCCCCCTAAAACCTCCACATGTCAAATTAGATTCAGTTTACTTGATTAGGTTTTGAATTATGCCGAAATGTATGTTTCGTTTGTATGGCAGTACCTTCCCCCCCCCCTCACTCAGAGCGAGGGGATTAGTGTCCCCTAAAACATTCGCAAGACAAATTTGGCTCACTTTGCTTGATCAGTTTTCGGATTATGCAGAAATTTGTCTTTCATTTGTATGGCAGCTCCCTCCTAGAGAGGGGGGTGTAGTGTATAACCACCGTAAAAACATTTATTGCACCCTAAAACCTCCACATGCCAAATTTGGTTTTATTTGCTTGATTAATTCTCGAGTTATGCGGAAATTTGGGTTTCAACTTTATGGCAGCCCCACCACCAGCGAAATGGGTCAAATATTGGGCCGACGTGATAATAAACCTAAAAAGGAAATGTCGGCTCATAGCCGAGGGAAGATCGAGAAAAACTGCGCCAAATCCACTCGAGGTGAGGATCCTTACAGCTGCCGGAAATTTCGATATTCTGGACTTGTGGAATAAAGCCATCGGACAACAAAGTGTTGCAGGCCTCGAAACACCAACTATGTCTAACGATCATGAGGAATATTTTCCAGATGATACAGGTGTTCAAAAAGAGGAAATTGTGATAGAACATTATTCAGAAGATCCCCTGGACGAGGAATTTGTTGCTAGTTTTTCGAAACCCGTTGTAACGGAACACACACAAGTGGATGTTGCATCGCAGTTGGAGATTCGAAAACCTACGAACGAAGAGCTGAAAACTATGGCAGAAGCAGCAGCGGTGACCACCGCAGAGTATGTCGAAATGACCACATCCGCGCTAGAAGGTACCAGCGAATTTCTCAAACCAAAAATAGTGCGACCATCCCAGGAAAGGCTGAGAGAAGATTTGAAACGCACGTCAGAGAAACTTGAATCTGTGATTAAGAAACGACGATTAGACGATTCCAAGTATGCTATTGCCCAAGCCCTGACCAATATGTCGGCTGCGCTGCTACAGCTCTCGAATGGTCTCAATGATCTGGCCAATGCCATCACCGATGATGCAATGTAGAATTACGAGTGAATTAAGGATTTATTTTAAGACCATGCTATTATAAGAATCTAAAGTGGAATATCAGTCAAAACCAGTGTATATGTATTGACCGACCGGCCCTTGTTCCAACGGGTTTGGATTAAAGTTAGGATGTGCTATAGTGATGAAAATTTTAATTGTAAATTTCCAATAATTAAACTGAAAATTTTACACGCTCACTGCCAATAAATTGAAATTGTTTATTGGCATTCTTATTTGAATCAATCAGAAAAATATGTGATTTTAATTTATTAATGATTTCGCGTCATTTCTACATCTACTTTTGCATATTTTGCAACGGGTTTTTTCCAAATCGTTTATTCGTAAGGCTCAATCGCAGAAGCTTTACGGAGCCGCTAATTCAGTTTTGTTTACATTAATTAATCTTAAATCTATGGTTAGAAGGCTTCGACCGATTACTCGCGGTTTACTCGAGGTTAAGGGGGTAACAAGTTTGTGGGACTGGTCAGGTTTGGGATATGAAAATTGGATAAAGTTGTCTCAACCGAGATTTGCCACTCGCACTGTAGAGTTGTGCATTAGGACTAGGGGTGGCATCTGGTATTCGACTGGCTGTCGAAGGTGAGATGAGGGGACAAGACAAACAAACTAATAACGAAAAAGAAAAATATAAAGGCATTGAATTCTTATACTAGGCCGTTTCACAAACATATAGATCGACTACATATAGCAGATGTCGCGAGTTCCCAACATGTCTCTGATAGGAACATAGGGTTGTCTACCTTGAGGCTCAAGGACATTCAAAAGGTACTTTCTGGCTGCGTAATTATCCGTTCATTGCCAAACCGCGTGATCGAACCGTTTCCACACCGACAGACATTGCTTCGAACAAGATTTATTCTGTAAACATGCACATCTAATGAGTAGTGGTTGGACATAAGTCTACTCATTACACGAATGGAGTCACGACTTACGTCCAAACCTTTGAACCACGCTCTCAAAAAAACATTTGGAATAATTGAATATAACCACCGCCCAAGATTTCCAGTGTCCCAATCGGTTTGCCAACTCAGGAGAGAACTTTGACGCAGTAATTGGAAAAAATCATCGTATGAAATTTGTCTACCAAACAATTTGCCTTCCTGGGCACTAGGGATTGTTAACCGGTTTTACCACTACCGGTCATTTTACATTACCGAATTACCGGTAAATTCACAATCAATAACCGGTTATTTCGGTGATTTTTATTTCTACACCATGAATAATATTTGCCTTTATGCCGCTATTTGAATTGCCTGAAGAAGTTCTACCAACATCCAGATCCAACGCCAAGAAGAGGACCATCATTAATAATTTCTCCAAGTCAAGCCCTCTGGATGCTGTTCTGGCTGAGTTGATGAGATAGTTCAGCTCTATTTGCAATTCGGAAGACATCAGTCAAGGGCTGCTAGCTCATGGGTTTACGGACCTTCCTCGAACCAGCAACGGAACTCGCCAACGATTCAAGACGTTTTTCGAAATAGTTGTTAACAAGAGTTATAAATTAAGCCTACCCTTAGAAGAATGAACGTCGACTAGAAATCGGCGTTGCATGAACGTGAACGCTCGTTCGGCCGATAAAACATGGAACCTCGATCTGTAACGTGTTGAAGGCTCATTGAACGCGGAACGGTGTATTGCCATACTCTCTAAGAAAACATTCCAATATGGAATATCGGTAATGAAGGACATAATGGGGGTCAAGACTGATGGCGCGTACGTCTTGAGAAAAGTTGGAAGCCTCATATCAGCTGCGCATCAAGTTCACCTCACACATGGCACATGGCTTGCAGTGACGGACGTGTGGTATCAAAAATCTAACTCAACATCGTCTTCGGGTAATACATGGTAAAAAGTAAGTAAAACGGTTAGGCTCTTCAAAAATTCTTCTGTGAAAAAGTTCTCACGAAGCATGTCATTACGGACTACGGAATGGTTATTTGTTAGATCCTTGATTACAAAACCAGATGGAACAGTCTTCTGACAATGTTGCGCCGATTCTATGACCTCCGAACTTCAGTTCAAAAATCGATGCTCGATCGGAGAACGAAACACAAGAAATATTTCAGCGATGAAGAACTGACAGCGAAAAAGGAATTGGTTGATGCCCTTGAACCGGTTCTGATAACTGTTGAGCTGCTATGCCGGAAGAACTGCACCCTTTAGGAAGCTGACGTAGAATCGCAATTTATGCTAGAACAGCTATTGGAGCAACCGTCAAAAATCTTGAAGCAGCTGCATGAAGCCCTGATTGAAAGGATTGCACAAAGGCGTTTCGTATATGCAGATTTGTTCGCGTATATGAATAATCATTCTGCTCTTGGTCGTGACACAATTAATGATGACTTTGGCATTTTCTATCAAACGTCTCGAGCTGTACTGATCAAGCAGGCATTTGAAATTGTTCGTGTCTTAAGGAAATTTGGAGATTGATTCAGTAGCTGGACAACAGGAAGACAACATCAAGGAAAAACTTGAACGACGATTGCAGCAATCAAAGGTATCAATGTCCAGCCCAAGCAAAACGTCTACAAACGGATTGATGAAAACCTCAGCCAAGAGTTTTCGTACTACGACGCAGGGGCATCAGAAGCAAATACATGGCAGTGGTATT
The DNA here is from genome assembly GCF_029784135.1 of Toxorhynchites rutilus septentrionalis. Classification (NCBI taxonomy): domain Eukaryota; kingdom Metazoa; phylum Arthropoda; class Insecta; order Diptera; family Culicidae; genus Toxorhynchites; species Toxorhynchites rutilus. The sequence goes on from NC_073745.1 coordinate 338,809,854, forward strand.
CGATACTCTTCGTTATGTACGCCCAACATCAGTGTACTCTGAACCTGCGTTTCCCTCTTCTGGAAATTTTGTTAATAAGATTTGATCTAGATTAGAATACAACACAATTATCATTCTTTGTGTCCTTAAGAATTACTTTAACCAAGAAACTAAGTAGCAAAGACTTCAAAAATGTTTTCTGTAAAGTAATTACTATCGATAAAAGCCGTTTCTTCAAGAAAATGATTTATTTTAAAGTATTTCTTACCGGTAATTCACCGGTTTTACCGGTAATGAAATTTTCATTACCGAATAACCGGTTATTGAAATTCTGTACAGCAGCTCGGCCACGATAAGATTTGCCAGTCGAATTGGAAGAATGTATCCAACGAGCGAGATGGATGAATGAGTTGGACATGACTCTGAGCCAACCAGGAAGGCACGAATAATCGGATTCATTGGAGGAATGATATAAAACATTATCTATTAAACTTATCTATTAAAAATAAAGGAATGTAATATCAGTATACATGGAAGAAAAACAACAAATATAAATCCGAAATGTAATTTGTAATACACATATTAGAGTGTTATAAATGTATACCATCTGATCCAGTTTGGCTTACTGAGGATTCTGTGGTTTAGACCATTCTACGTTCAGGATCAAATGATCGTAACCATGTCCATTGAGCAACTCGATGGCTGTAGCAGCATCACGCCGAGATTTGAAATGAACGTAAGCAAAACCTTTGCAAAGTCCGGTATTTTTGTCCCTAGCCAAGAACATTTTACTGTGCGGACCAATCCGCTTCACCAACTCTTCCAAATCAGCTTCGGTCATTGCCTCTGACAAGTTGGAAATACGAATAGCGGTGGTATCGTCACGTCCGCGTTGATTGCCACCTCCAATACCCATTTTCTGTCCATCGCGCATACTCGGCGGAACGTACTTTCCACTCTTGATATTCTCGTTCATAGTCATTTGATTTTCTTGTTCCATAGTTGGAGCAGGCTTAGCTTTTCCAGTTTCATATGTAGTTCCTTTGTATGGACATTGCACGGACCAATGCTCGCCCTCGCAAATACGACACTTGGCAACGTTTTTGAGAGAATCCAATGCATTGTCTGACTTCTGCTCCTCTTCTTTGTTGCTCACAAACTGCATATATATGTCTTCCGAAACCATTGTGGTTCCCGGATTTGGACCAGGTTTGTCATTTTCCGAGTTGCCGAATTTAGCCCAGCTTTTCCTTTTAGCCACGCTTTTAGGCACAACCAATCGTGTTATCTTGTACGTGCGCACCACTTTTATTTTCTTATCGTCTTTGTTGTATTTATACTCGGTGACAATTTTTTGACCAGAGAGGGGGAGGAATATCTCACCACCATAGAATTATTTATTGCATCCTAAAACCTCCACATGCCAAATTTCGTTTCATTTGCATAATTTATTCTTGAGTAATGCAAAAAATGGTGTTTCATTTGTATGGCAGCTCCCCCTTAGAGAGGGGGATGGAGAGTCTAACTATCATAGAAACATTTATTGCACCCTAAAGCCTCAATATGCCAAATTTGTTTTCATTTGCTTGACTAATTCTCGAGTAATGCAGAAATTTGTGTTTCAAGAGTGGGCGGAGGAGTATCTAACCACCGTAAAAACATTTATTGCACCCTGAAACCTCCACATTCCCAATTTGGTTTCATTTGCTTGATTAATTCCCGAGTAATGCAGAAATTTGTGTTTAATTTGTATGGCAGCCCTCCCTTTTAAAGGGGGGAGGGGGTCTCAAACTATCACGAAAACCTTCCCCAGCCCCAAAAACCCCACATACCAATTTTCATGTTGATCGGCTCAGTAGTTTCCGAGTCCATAAGAATCAGACAGACAGAAATCCATTTTTATATATAAAGATATTTTATTGCATGGGTAAAAATAGATGAAATTTTGGGTCAAACTAGTTTAAAGTGTAATGTTTACATGTACACAATTTTGTCACAATCTGTCAAGTGGTTATCGAAATTGCTTCTGAGCAAGAAGTGCTTCGACAAAAAACTATGGGTGCGGTTGTGGGAAATCCAGGACAGTTCAACAGATGGATCGCGAAACAGTTGAGGGGCTTAGAATGCAAGGGGTGTAAGTGACTTGATCGATTTCTCTACATCAACTCTCTCTTTTGGTCATAACTTAGCTGCAAACTCATTCTCATCTGTAATTAACAATGTGGAATATAGATCAAAACCTCATCTATCGGATTCTATAGCAAACTCAAATTGGAACGTTTTTGTAATTGAGTTATTAACTAAAGAAAAAGTTGATGAAGAGAAATCGATCAAGTCACTTACACCCCTTGCATTCTAAGCCCCTCAGTTGGGAATAGACCATTCGACCTCGTTCCGTGTGGTGAAGTCGTTCAAGGAGATCCAGACGACACAGCGGTGAACTGGCGGCTGGAGAAAAGCGAAGACGACCGACGAAGGCAAGGAAGGTTTACTTCGAGCGCAATCCGAACCTTTTCATTCGGGACGTACTAAAGAAGGTCAATTCTTCGGTCTGGTTCGTCCAGCAGACTATGAAGCGGGTCGGACTTCATGTCTTCGAGGTAAGGAAGGCACCTAACCGAATTGATAAAAAGAACACGGTAGCCAAATCCCGCACCAGGAAGCTGTACTTTGGTTAGTGCAGCTGAGATACATCGTAATAGACGACGAGGCGAACATTAAAGTGAACGATTCCCGGCCTGGCGTTTTTATCGCAAATCCCGCCTGGATGTCCCGGAGGAGTTCCGGAAGAAGAAGGTTGCCAAGAAGTACTTGGTGTGGCAGGCGATCTGTAGGTGCGGCGAATACAGCAAGCCGTGCATAACGATCGGCATCATTAACCGCCAAACATATAAAGACAAAGGCCACCAGAAGCACCTGCTGTCCTTCTTCCGGCCCCACGAAGGTGACACTTTGTTTTGTGCCACGAAACGTTAAACCGGTGATGGAGCGGTACGGAGCCAACGAATTCGTTTTTTTACCAAAAGAGGCAAATCCGCCAAATTCGCCAGAATTTTGTCCCATAGAAAAGGGCGATTATGAAGGACAAGCTCCGGAAAACAAGGAAGGTCTCCAAAAACGACCAGGATTTGAGAGAAGAGTGATGAAAGTGTGTAAGAAAGATGGTGCAAGTGTTGCACAGGATTTATTGGGCAGGGTTAAGTCCAAGATGCGGGGATTTGGCTTAGGTGAGGAGATTGAATAAACCACCTTTGTAAAAACTCTATTTTGCTAATATATGAGAGTTTCAAAAATATTCGACTCAAAATAAATTCTTGGTGATAATTGCTGCTTTGCTTTTTTTTCGAGTACGGTCTTTATACCTACTACTATCGTAAAACAAAACAACATTCGTTGTACACAAGTGCACAAGTGTAGAGTAGGGTGCCAATGAAAATGGTCATCTCTAATTTCAAAAAGTTATCTCTTCAAAAATTTTCACCACCTCGAAAAAACACCCTATGCAAAATATTAGCTCAATCGGACTTCAGGAAGAGTGGCGTAAGGCGGTCAAAGTTTGAGTTTTTTGAAAATCGAAAAATCAACCAAAGTAAATCGGCTTTTTCGAAAAAAAAAATTTTGATGCCAAATGCCAAACAATGATTCCAAAAAAATTGCATTACTCGTCAAGATTCACTGTTATCTCGAAAAAAAATTTGTTGCACGTGGTCATTTTTCGTCTAAAATGTCGATTTCTAACAAAAATTTTTTTTTATATAACTGTAAGTCTCGATGTGTCATGCAATTTTAGAACATTTGGCACCTAAACAATTTTTGATAACCTCGATTTCCGGTGATTTTTCGGTTGAAAAAAAAACTCAAATTTTAACGTCTGCAACACTAATAAAGGGTGTGTCACATCAAATTGCATCACGGAAAAAACGCTGTAGAAATTCGCCCAGTAGACCGATCCTTTTGAAAATTTTAGACAGTAAAATAAAAACTATTAAACAACTTTTGGCATTTTCTTTTTATTCATACTTCGAGCCCAAGCCCGTATGCTAACACCTTCCTCTTTACCCCGTCCATAAGGTTCTGTACAACGTCAGGTTGTAGTTTTTTTTTTAACAGAAATCCATTTTCTCTTGAAGTCCGCCTCCGATTTGACAACTTTTGGGTTCTTCCGGAGGGCCTGCTTCATAATCGCCCAATATTTCTCTATTGGGCGAAGCTCCGGCGCGTTGGGCGGGTTCATTTCCTTTGGCACGAAGGTGACCCCGTTGGCTTCGTACCACTCCAACACGTCCTTTGAATAGTGGCACGAAGTGAGATCCGGCCAGAAGATGGTCGGGCCATCGTGCTGCTTCAATAGTGGTAGTAAGCGCTTCTGTAGGCACTCCTGAAGGTAAACCTGCCCGTTTACCGCGCCGGTCATCACGAAGGGGCGCTCCGCTTTCCGCAAGAGCAGATCGCTTGCCACACCATGTACTTTTTGCAAACTTGCTTAACTACGCGCTCGTGATCTTTTTCACTGACGGAGCATCCATTTTTGCCGTTCTTCACCTTCCGGTCGATGGTTAGGTTCTCGAAGTATCGTTTTAGTACTCTGCTGACCGTGGATTGGACGATTCCCAGCATCTTACCGATGTCCCGATGTGACAACTCCGGATTCTCGAAATGAGTGCACAGGATTAATTCACGACGCTCTTTTTCGTTCGACGACATTTTTCCAAATTTACGAAAAATTGACAGTGAAGCATGGCCAACGTGATCTATACACTCTTATCTGATTATAAGCGAAAGCTGAAGATATAATTCCTAAAAATTAAATTTCTACAGCGTTTTTTCCGTGATGCAATTTGATGTGACACACCCTTTAAATGAAATTCGAATGAGCTAATATTTTGCATAGGGTATATTATTTTGCAAATAAACATTTCGCAACAAGCTCCGAACGAAAAATCGAGATAATTATTTGTACTGGCACTTAAAGTCACGTGTTTCATCTTGTACTCCGAAAAAAAACTTATGCCCATAGTGTCGATTTTTGACAAAAAAAAATTTTTTCGAGATGACACTAGATCTCGACGTTTCATGCAATTTTAAGACATTTGGCATCAAAAAAAAATTTCGAAACCCCCGATTTCCTGTACTCCCCCCTTGGGTGATTTTTCGATTTTCAAAAAACTCAAACTTTGACCGCTTTGTGCCACTCTCCCTTAAGTCCGAGCTAACATTTTGCAAAGGGTGTTTTTTCGAGGTGGTAAACATTTTGTATAGGGTAACTTTTAGGGTTTATTTTTTCCCATACATTCATTGGCACCCTAGGGTAGAGGTCAGCCGTTGACAGATCCCAGAGTGAAACCACAATGAATCCAAACACATTTTAGCATAACTGATAGAAACTCGGAAATTAAAAAATTAGTGTCACACAGCAAATTTTCTCCGTGACACGCTGTTCTTCCGCCTTAATATGAGATTTTATAACGTTGAACAACTTTCAATAATGGTAGGAAGCAAATGAACGAAAAAAATTAACAATTTTAAGTCGATAAGTAAGCAACATAATAAAATTATACCAGTGTAAACCTGGAAGCAGGAAAAAAACGCGTCGCGCAGTTGAGAAAAAAAGGCGCAGAACTTTACACTGACGAGAAAAGCTCTGGAGCATCAGTAAAAGATTTTCACCGTTTTATCATTAAACTTCGCACGCCTCCCACGGAGCTAAGATTTTTTCTTATTCCACCTCACGCCTCACGGTTCATAGCTTTCGCTGCTGCGGGGGAAGCAAACTTTCCGCTTCGATCCCATTCCAAAAGATCATTCGCCCATAGCATCGGTTGCTCTAGTAGAGATTTTCGAACTTTTTCCCCGCTTATGTACATCATTTTCAAAGTGATCAAATGGTCTCTGACAAATTACAAAAGCAAACTGGGAATCGAGCGATGTCGGAGGTGTTGGCCCGAAGGTACACACAACAAAGATGGGTAAATTCGTCGTACTTTATTCATTCCCTTCCCCCTTCCGCTCCCGCATCAGCCACCCAACCCTTGGTTCGGACCGAAGGATTTCAATTTAAAAAGTTTGAAATATTATTATGCAGATAATGAATAAATCAACTTTTGCCGTGCTCGTATCCCATGCTGTTGTCGACGTCGGTCCCCTTGATGGCGCACCGGGCAACCTCGTTCAGCGAGGTGGTCAAGTTCGAAAAACATGAGCAGCATGAAAAGGCAAAGATTTGCACTCGTTATTAATATAACATTGTTTCTAACAAAATATTCGGAGGTTTGCCGGGCTATACACAAAGTGATTCAAAACAGCTACAGAAACATTTTATATTGCGTTCTCCGAAACGAACAGAGCATGATGTTGATAAGTTTGTTAGTTTGTTAGTTGCTCTGACAGATTGTTCACGGGAAACTTTTTCCATCGGATAGCTGTTGGCTTAACCTTTCGGAAGCTAACTTTCTTCGCATACTATCCTTTATCGCTGGATGGATTCAGATTAATGTTCACGAGAAATTTCAAAGCAAACGGTCACCTTTTCCGAAATTATTTCACGTTCACAAAACATCATTGCGAAGAGTGGCGGCTGCAATGATGCATTTTGTGCACCCAAAAGAAACCCTATAATGCATCAACGGATGAGGCCATTTCACTCGGCCACAAATGTGTCTGTAAACAAACGAACTTTGTGCACAAACAAGTTAGTGGACAACAACCATAATGGTTCCCTCCGTTCCCCCACCGAGTGAAACCTAATGGCCAGGAAGAGGTTGTGGAAGCCTGCCACGTAGGAACACAAATTACGTAATTTTCGCGCTCGTGTTGTGTGCGCTGTTCAATAAGCCAACTATCAACTAGAGAGTGTGTACTCGTATGAATAAATCATTAAATTTAGAACCGTGTTATCGTGCCCTGCTCTTCGAGAGGATACGCTTTCACGCGAGGAGTGTTGGCAGATATATCGTGGGCTGCATTTTTGACGTAGGACTACGTCTTTCATTTCTATACCGGGGTGTAAAATCAAAGTTTCGAAAACGAAAGCGTTACGCCGGAGACCGAGATTTTGAGCGTTAATAGCTCCTAAACAACTGAACGAAATGGTATGATAAACACTTCATTCGAAAGATAAAATGTCTACGCGTTCTATACTTGTTACTTTTTGATCCAAAAACTTGTTTCAATAGTCTTAAAATTGCTTTCAAAACAGGCTATCGAAATCACCAATCGGTATATAAGCGAGCGCCGCTCGGAAATCCACTCAGTTCTAATTGAACAGCGATTGGAGCATGTTGTCGCTGTTGTGGTGAAGCTCTTCGTTTATCATGAAAGCGCGGATGAACGGTGTCACCAAGAGCCTGTTTGTGCACCCTAGGCCAGAAGGGAATCCATCAGGAGGAGAGTGATGCCACAGACGGTTCCCCGGGAAGACATCGCTACACACACATACACGCGCGGAATTCTTTCCGTTTGGATGCCATTCAGCATTGAGAAAGTTCCGGAAAGATCTAATCTTTTCTGGAAAATAATCTGCCAGTTCCTCTGGGAATTTAAAAATACATTCATGTGAAAGAGTTTATTTGAATGTTTTCTATCCATGTAACACTGTGACCAAATACATTTGGTTTTGTGATTTTTCAATCAATCGCAATTAACAGGATAGCTTCAGAAGATTATTCTTCCCCATCAGTAGGATATTTCCGTATCCAATATTGTATGCGCCCGCAATCGATTATTGCTCAGTCGCCGAAAGTTCCGAGCTCAGAGAGTTCATTCCCCTCTAGTTTGCCTTCCAAATTGCCATCGTAAACCACACCTTCTCTCGATTCAATCACACACAAAAAGCATACTTAAGCGATATTCTGGTGGTGAGACACATTCATTTTTCGTGAGGACATCGACAAGACACCATCGTTGCCTAACGTGCTGGAGGAGGTGGACGGCGAAGGATCGACACATACACGCGCAGAATTCTTTCCGTTTGGATGCCATTCAGCATCGAGAAAGTTCCGGAAAGATCTAATCATTGCTGGAAAATAATCTGCCAGTTCTTCTGGGAATTCAAAAATACATTCATGTGAAAGAGTTTATTTGAATGTTTTCTATCCGTGTAACGCTGTGACCAAATATTTTTCAATCAAGTACTATTAACAGGTGGTTATCGAGTTAGTATTAACCACTGGTGGGCTTCCAGTATCGAGGAAAATGTGGAAATATCTAATCGTTGCTGGAAAATAATCTGCCAGTTCCCCTTGGAATTGAAAATTACATTCAAGCGAAAGAGTTTATTTTAATGTTTTCTATCCATAAAATAGCCATATAATACATTTGGGTTTGTGATTTGTCAATCAAGTACAGTTAGCAGGTTAGCTTCTGAAGATTATTCTTCAGAACAAGGTTTTTCGTATCCTATATTGGATGCATAAAACCTTGTGCCTCCAACGTAACGCTCTCGTTTTCGAAGTCCCCCAAATATTCATTTTTTCATTCATTCAGAATGGATTTAGATTCAACTTCGAACAAATGATATCTAATTCAACGATAGTCCTACGTCACCCTTGCGGTTATACCATAGATATAACCCACTTCCTGTTTTTTGCTATCGGAAATGTTTACCTAACAGAAGAATTTATTCGTGCAAAACCCACTTCAACGTTTACTCTGATCATTCTCTCGCGCTCTAAGTGTCGAGAAAACCTTTCGATTAAAAAAAAAAAAAAAATGGTGGGTTATATCTACGATATAACCGCAAGGTTGACGTGGGACTACCTTAGCTTAGCAATCATTTGTTTGTTTTTGATAGAATGAAACAATTCCCGAATTCAGTTGAATTCATTATATTTGCTTTGAAAGTAAAAAGATTGTATAATGCCATGTAGGGTCAATTCATGCATTGTGATAGATAATGTTCCTCGTTACATTTTAATTTAATGACAGTCCTTTTACGGTTGGTATGATGCCTAGGACAAAATATGTGCACGGAAAAATTATCAAACGATTATTCTATTTTACGTTTCCTTCTGAAGTTTGCATCTCTCAAGTATACGTACTTCTCGAACCGCGAATTTCCTTGATTTGATGAACTTCAGGGACTCAGTTCTGATTATGACATGTATGTTGAACGCACGTTGTTTAATCAATAGGCGTTATCGCAGCAAATGGTTAACAACAGTCTGCCTAATCATCAAATGGTATGCATAGAAATTTAGTGAGCAGAAGATATGAAAGCATATCCTCCAATGCAATATGAATAACCGAGCCAAAGCGTTGTGTTCGTACCCGCTTTTGTAAACCTTGCTAGGAAAACATATTGCGGAGTGCAAACAAAAATGCGGGTGCAGAAGTACACCCGGCTTGCATGAATCAAAAACTTCAACTTCTTATTTTAGTGCCCGTGGCCGAGTGGTTAGCGTCAAACCTAACATGCCGAGGGTTCGGGTTCGATTCCCGTTCTGGTCGGGGAAATTTTTCTTCAAAGAAATTTCCTCTGACTTGCACTGTGGTCACGCGTATTCTACAGCTTGCCACTCAGGATGCAATCATGGCGTGTTATTTGGCATAGAAATCTCAACTAAGTACTAATGAAAATGACGCAAGTAATACTACGTTTAGACGGCGGAGTTCCTCTAGGAACGTTAGTGCCATATAAGAAGAAGAAGAACTTCTTATTTTTATACTATAAAGGATTTAAACTTGAAAGTTCATTAGTCTCTAGTGTCTGCCCGATTTTCTCAGGTTCCTAAGTTTAGGAGACCGTGTTAAGGAAACATATTCTAGTTTGCACAAAGGCAAGCGAGTACAGGCGGAATTGAAGGAGGTGGTCTAAGCTCCTGTACTAACGTGGTAATATTCAAACTCAGAGTGCTAAGGAGTGGTATATTTTTCTAGTGGTCAATGATTCTATACATATACTTCTTTTGAACTAGTAGTTATAGGCACCAAGCAGAAATTTTCTAACAAATCTTCTGTTTCAACAACATTTGCAGAACAGGTAATTTTGAACAGAAAAAAATGTATGCTGGTGCAATAAAATATTGTGCATCATTTTCATAGTGTGTTGAAATGATAAATTTATCATTACTTACTAAAATGCCATTTCATTCAAAAAGCATTAATACTGCACCATGTTTATTTTGAAATTATATTTAATGTAACTTTTAAAATAATGACATCATAATCTTTTTTATTATAAATGTCTGCTCATTTTGGTTACAACAAATAAGTATTCGCTCGATTAATCGAATACCGAAAGACAATTATTCGAATGAATCTAATATTTTAAAACGGCCCCACGATTGATCGATAATCGAATAAACGAAAAATTTGGACATCTCTACTTGCATGGATTTGCTATGCCAATTTCCTCAGACACCTTGGTTCTGAAGTCAGTGTTGGTGAAACACATTTCAGTCGGAACAAAAATCCCCCCGACATTCATGTATTTGCAATGCCGATTTCCCCGAGGCTGCTTGGGTTTGATGGCTGTGTTTGGAAACATGTAGATCGGGCCAATCAAAACGAGGCAGTTATGGCGTTTAGATAACGCTCAACATTTTACAGTTATTCATTTGTTTATCTAATGAAAAATAACATTTTATTAATTGCGATAGAAGCGTAGAAAAATTCCCTACTAATTGATGCAAACATCTCTCCGATCCAGTAAGAAATGTACGAGTTATAATCATTCGGAATCTTTCATTTTTTCCAGCATGTTCTGTGTTTAGGTTTTCATTTTACCCTCCCATATACTCCGGTTGGACGTAGTCCCACGTCAAAAAACTCCGGAAAAGAATACCGTTCCTGAATGATATTTCGGACGCATTTGATGCAGAAAACAGATCTAAACTCTATGCACAGGTAACATTTGGTTGATATTATTATTAAATTAGTTCAATATGCTTTTAAGCTTTCTATTGCCGGACCTATTTGATTGAAAACATAAAAAACAATCGAATAAAAATGTTTTGCAAATGAAGCGAATTAGAATCAAACTTCGGACACTCTGTTTCCATAACGTTTTGACGTAGAACTATGTCTTTCATTAAGAGTGCCAAATCAGAAAACAGGTCACGTTTTTATGAAATAAAGTTAACGTTAATAACTATTTTTGCCGCCAACGGATTTTTGCAATTTACATGCCAATCGAATCGGAACTTCCCTAAGATTTGTTTGATATTCTATATATTACAATCCCATAGTCTGTATATGGTTTAAATTGATGAAAATCGGAAACATTCCCATTTCCTCATACAGAACAAATGTACATTTGTGTGCTTTCCCGAACAGAGCTGTCAATAACGAGCAACTTATCGACGAGCAACGAAGGGGAAATCGTAAGATGTAAAGTCTCCGTGAACAAAGGAATAGAAGAAAAACGAAGGGGAATATTTGTCTAGAGTATAAACAGTGGATCTCGCTGAGGCAAACTTTCATTCTTCGTGAGGAAATCGACTGAACAACATCGTTGCTGGGCGAGCTGGACGGCGAGGGATCGAATGCCTTTCTCAAGACAATGGGCGTAGAGGAGTAATATTATAGATAAGTAAAGTTTTTCAAGGGCCTTTTTGAAGGTTAGAGACGAATGAACTAAAGAAGTTTAAAGTATTAAGCAATGAAGGAAGGCAAACTTTCAGTATCGTTCTGTATTCAAAGCAATGAATATCGCTTGTTCTTCCTTGTTTTGCGTCTTCACATGTCTTCGTTTCGGATTGAGCTGTAGACGCGACCAAATTACTCACTCGTTGATGTCTCTGGCATTGCAATCATTGCATAAAACTGACACCATTGCATTCAGGTTCTGAGCTACACAATTGTGTGGGGAATCATCAAGCTAGCCTATCGTCAGCTCACCAAGAAAATAAATGTTCTGGAATTTTGTCAGTGATTTGGATTCGCATGCAAATACTCTCCACAAAGGGTAACAGCTAAGCTAATCTAGACCGGGAATATTAACAGAAAGGGCTTCTGTTGGGAAGAGCGCAAAACGGAGATAAGTGTGTGTATATTCAGTTGCTTCAAATCATCGATATATGAATATTTGTGTGCATACGTGCGTGCTTCATAACCCTTACGTAAAAATATTGCATCTTCTCTACGCTAAAACCCCATTTGAATCTGCTCCCGTGGGCATTGGCCATGTAACTATGCAACAATCGCCTTTTTTTAATGCTATGATTGACGATTGTTTGGTGTTGCAAAATATGCAGTCGTAATGATAAATATAAACAAGTAGCGGAGATAGTGGAAGGGAAATATTTACGCTAGGGTATTGGTAATGAATCTCTAACAAATATGTAGCCTTTTTCCAAGCAGTTAACATTGTTTGTTTTCTGTCATCAATGCATTGAACTGACACTATGGTGAAGCAGGTGTTAGAGTTGTGCACCAAAAATTATTTGGGGATTACCAAGTTATTCAATAAGTTAGATTAAGTTATTGATTTATTTGGGCTCGCGTGCCAGTCACAAAACTGCTTTCAACTAGGATTGCATTTGCGCTAATCTAGATCATTATGAAGCAGTACTACTCTTTTCGATGTTGTTGAGATTAACAGATAGAGTTTATTTCGTTTATTTTGTCACTAAGAAAGTAAATGTCGTTCTGAAATTTTCTATGTGACTTGGTTTCGCTTGCCAGTAGCAAAACTTTCTCTACTTATGATTACAGCTGCACTTATCTCGAGCATGTATTGTTCTGCGAGCACAAGACTGAATCATCAAACAATTATCGTCAAATGATTCTACAATAAAAAAAAACATTTCAGGGCGACCAAACTGGTAGAATGGTTATTTCAAAATTTTCGTAGCATTATAAAATAATATCCGCAGTTATAAACAAGCGACTTGATTTGAACTACAGCGTAGTTCTACGTCAACATTGCGGTCGTGTCTTGAACATAACCTCCTATAATTTTTTTTGTCGTCTGAAGCTCAATTTATCTCCCTGTACAACTATTAATGCAATCAAATCATCAAACATGCGAAAATAACAACGACTTGCCCTGTCTAAAAATGTACTGTAACCTTCCATGCACACACAAATGTCTTAAAAATTGTCTACAACCATTGATGGCTTGTATACTTGTAATAGAACTTTTATCATTTGTTGTTTTTTTAATTAATTTCGAATAATTTCCAACAACCTCTTTTGTGAAGATTGCACTCATTTACCTCTTCCTCTATTGTCCTCCAAAATGCCTGTCGTTTATTGATGTTTCTCTATGCTGTAGCTTCATGGTTTAAAATAACGTAAGGGTTTTATTGTTTAAATGATAATTATACACTCGACAAAAAAAATAGAGGAACAGAGTGCGCAGTCGGAAATTTTAAGTGATTTTTGACATGCTATAACTCTGTGAAAAATCAACGTATATCGATCGGCTGCGCATCATTTTGAAGCTACAACTTTTGAGTATTAGAGTATTTTACGTAAATATTTTTATCTTGGTGTGTGTGTAGGTGTAGTGAGCAACAATATCAGGAAGAAATGAAACATCGATTTTTCTTTGTTTTTTTAAAATAATGTTCCTGACTAAAATTTTTTTTTCTAACCAACACAATAGCAAATCCAATTAACGTTATCAACCAGCTTTAATTTGGATTCAAGAACGTTCCTGTAGAACTTTCCCACACAGAGATATTTCGGTTTGAATGAAAAATTATCCCTTCGTCTTTGATGATGAATAATTCAATAAACAACCATCGCACCGCAAATCAAAAGGCAGTTTTGAAAACTCCAATAAATTCTGCACAAGGATATTTTGTTACTGTTAATTTTAATTTTTTTGCATCGATTTCAAAAAAATGCCAAAAACACGATTTTTATAGTCTTACAAAATCCACTATAGTTCTACAAATACCGCAGTAAGTTCTAATGTTTGCAGGCAAATTTTTAGCCTAAACATCTGTTATCGTGATCGTCATTATCCTTTTGTGCGGTTATTTTGCTTTAGAATTTGCAGCTTTTTTGTCTTTTTCAGTTCATCAAGTTTTTCTCTAAGCTTTATCCGTTCTTCTTGTTTCTTTAACTTAGCTAATGTTTGGATTTCTTCTTATTTCCGTTTCAACCCAGTTTTCCTTTTCCTTTCCTCAAGGTTTTGGCCCTTCGTCATTTCAATAAACATCTTCGCAGGTTCTACGTCTTTATTCAACATATCCCAAGACTCGCTTGTGGCCACTGCAGGAGTAAAGTTGAGCTTGCTTTTACCGTGAGTTGATGAGCTGCCAGAATACACGGCAGCATAGAGAGGAATCAACGTTTCTTCTGTTAGAAGTTCATCTAGTTGAACATTGTCCACTAATTATTCAGTTTCCCTCATATCTATCGGCTGGTCTGTAGTTGAAAAACATATGTATTATTTATATAAGATTTCAAAATAGTTTGGTGCGTTGTATGAATCTACGCTTTGCATCCATAGTAAGCCTGAAAACTCACATTGTAGTATCACCAATTTCAAGTGTCCGGAATATGAATCGCAGGGAAAAAGTTCGATTAAGCTTTCGGACATTTTATTTTGTAATTTTTGGAAGAAAAAATTTCAAAATATTTTTAATAATCAACCGCGAGACACTTATCAAGCAATAACAGTAACGATAATGAGAACTGATGAAACGCGAGAGAAATTTGAGTACAGGTCGGACTCGATTATATGTGATTCGATTATATACAATTTTGAACTCGATTATATACAGTCTTGAAATTTTTTTTTTTTTATTTTAAATACGACTTATTTAAAAACAAAAAGTGGCCCTTCAACGTTCAGGTGAAATTTAAGTGGCTATTACACGTACAGTGGGGTAAAAATCGTGATTTTTGAAGACGTTGCCTGAATTTTCACCAGGAATTGTTTATATCGATAATGTAGCCAAATTAAGAAAGATAGAAATTATGTGTCAAAGAACAATTTGTAGAGAAAATAGAGAGCTTCATTTTAATTGATAGAAACAATCTAGTTTAATATTATTTTTTAGGACCAAATTAATAATAACGCATAAAAAATTATAAACATTTAAGTTTTTCACTTCCAAAATGTTATTAAAATCCACTAAGTTAGATGTTCCTTCCTTTGCTAAATTTTCTCATCGTTTAAATGAAAGCAACAGAATTGTCTTCCGAAGCGTACTTTTTAATGTAGAGCCAGTTTGAGACAATAGAGTCCGAAACAAAAAAAAAAGTTCTATTACTCTGTCATTGTTGAAATTCTAACATATGCGTAGAAGGATTTTTTCATCAAATATGATCTTCTATCACCTTCTGAGAGAATTTGGAAAAAAATTGTTTCATATGAGAAAGATGTTTTCTGACTTTAAGGGGATGAATCAAAAATGAAATTGTGGAGGCGATCTGGTGTAGTGGTAACATCCATACCTCTCACGCAGAGATCACGAGTTAAATTCTCACTCCCGACATTCTTCCAAAAATGTAAGTGAAAGTGACGAACTAGCCGAAATGTGTTGAAAGTCACTATAATAGAGAAAAAAAAAATTAATTTCTTCTTTTTTGTTCAACAAAAGAAAAAAATTACAGGAGGTTGTGTCCAAGATACGACCGCATTGTTGACGTAGAACTACACAGTTATTTTATATAAGTCGCCATACATTGGTGGCTTGAAACTACTAGGAATATAACCACTTCTCATCATTTTGCGCTATTCTCAAAAGAAGCGCTTATGTTAATATTACTAGCCTCGAAAAAAGTTGCATTACATTACTGGAGGAGGTTTTGCTACTGGCAAGCGAAACCCAATCACATACAAAATTCCAGAACGACATTTACTTTCTTGGTGACTGTAAACTCTGTGTTCACCGTACACTACCGTACTCAATAACCGCACTCTCGCACTCGCGTCCGAACGTATCGCTCGCTCGACTGTAACTAACTTGCTTCGACCGGGTTGACATGCATGAACTCCGCATCGTACACCAATACATACACCAAGCGTATCTTTACTTGTCATCTATCAATACCATCGTTCTGTCTCTCGCACACACTGTTTACCGTTCCATGAAGTAATATCGTTACAGTGACTAAACAACTACTAAACGACCTCGAAAACAGTGGTAATGCTTCATTATGATCAATATTAGCGCAAATGCAATCCTAAGTTGAAGGCAGTTTTGCGATTGGCACGCGAACTCAAATACATAGTTATAACATTCCAGTAAGACATTCAAGATGCTAGGTATTCCCCAAATATTTTTTTGGCGCTCAACCTTATCGCCTGCTTTGCCATAACGTCAGTTTAATGCATTGATGCATTCTCAAAGGCACCAACGAAGCCCTTATGATGATGGAAAACAAACAATGTTAACTGCTTGGAAATATACTGAATTATGCCACACAGCTTGCGTTCCACAGCGTTCGTTTTTTGCAGGCCTCGAACCTGCCTTCCTCTTCGTCTTGCTCATCACACACTACGCGAAGCGTCCAATTTATGACGCGGAAAGAAAAACACACGATACGAATAACGTGAGAAACGAACAGAAAAACCACACGACTATATCCAAGTTGAATTACCACTGGTGGGGTCCAATCTTAGATCGAAGCGCAGCGAAAGCAAAGTGAACTGGATTGCTCAACTGTCCGATGCCGAATGAAAGTTTGCCTCAGCGAGATCCACTGTTTACACTCTAGGCAAATACTCCCCTTCATTCTTCTATCTTTTCCTTTGTTCACGGAGACTTTAAATCTTACGATTACCCCTCCGTTGGTCGTCGATAAGTTGCTCGTTATAGACGGCTCTGTTCGGGAAAGTACACAAATGGACAGAACAAAAGTATGGGGAAATGGAAACGCTTAAAGTTTTCATGAATTTAAGCTATCTACAATCCAGGGGAATCTAATCTATAGCATATTAAACAAATCTTACGGAATTTCCGATTCGTTTAGTATGTAAATCGCCAAAATCCGTTCGCGACAAAAATAGTTATTAACATTAACTTTATTTCATAAAAACGTGACCTGTTTTCTGATTTGGTACCCTTAATGAAAGACGTAGTTCTACGTCAATACATGAAAAAAACGAATAAAAAAGATTTTTTTTTGACTCGATTATATACAAGATTCGATTATATACAGTGAAAATAAATCAAAAACTGTATATAATCGAGCCTGGCGTGTATTGATCAACGGTTAAATTCTACATGCTCACGCTAAGCGAACGTTAAACACAAACGATAATGAGTAGTGCTGTTAGATTTTTATCTAGTATGTTTTAAATCAAATGTAATTATCATATAAAATGATTGTGAAACTAAGGGGTTACTCTGATGAATCGATTGGGATATTAATTCTATAGTTATATCATCAGGGAATTGAGCATTTCAAGATATTACGAAGTGTCCGAAATATGATTCAGAACGGTACTGTGATGCGTTACGTAAAGCATCGACTATAAACATTAGGTGTACCGGTAAGTTTCTGTGGTTTTACAACAGATGGCGTAACTTGATTATTATTCCAGTGAATCAAATTTCCAGACATTCGTTGGAAAGCTACTGTCATTGCGCGTCTTTTTCAGTATAGATCAAAAAGTTGAAGCGTAAACAACATAGTTTTTGGCCACTTCAAATATGTCGAATTTCGTACCAACGAGAGTGTTTTTGCGGGGAGCGTTACTTCATTACTTCAACATGAAGAAAAAAGCTGCGCAAAAGTCATCGCATTTTGGAGGAAGTTTATGGTGACCATGCTCCAACTGAGCGAATGTTTCAGACGTGGTTTGCGCGGTTTAAAAGTGGTAACTTTGACTTGGAAGATGAATAACGTTCCGGACCGCCAAAAAAGTTTGAAGATGAAGAATTGGAGGCTTTACTCGATCAAGATCCGTACCAAACGCAACAAGAACTTGCAGATACACTTGAAGTAGCTCAGCAAACCATATCCGATCGTTTAAAAGTAATGGGAATGATCCGACAGATAGGGCATTGGGTGCCGTATGAATAGAAGCCACGAGACGTCGAACGGCGTTTTTTCACGTGCAAACAACGGCTCCAACGGCATAAAAGAAAAGGGTTTTTTTTTGCATCGAATCGTTACTGGCGATGAGAAGTGGGTCCATTACGACAATCTTAAATGTCGGGCAATGTATGGGTACCCCGGCCATGCATCAACATCGAAGGCCGCGCGGAATATTCACGGCCAGAAGGTTATGCTGTCTATTTGATGGTACCAGCTGGGTGTGGTGTACTATAAGCTGCTAAAAGCGAATGAAACCTTACGGGGGACCTCTACCGACGAAAATTGATGCGTTTGAGCCGTGCACTGAAGGATAAACGGCTACAATACGAGCAAAGACACGATAAAGTTATTTTGCTGCACGACAATGTTCGGCCGCATGTCGCGAAAGTGGTCAAAACATACTTGGAAACGCTGAAATGGGAGGTCCTATCTTACCCGCCGTATTCTCCAGACATTGCTCCATCCGATTGCTACCTTTTTTGATCGATGCAACATGGCCTGATTAACCAGCACTTTTACAATTTTGATGAAGTCAAAAATTGGATCGATTCGTGGTTAGCCGACAAAACGGCCGGTTATTTCCGCAAAGGGATCCGTGAATTGCCAGAAAGATGAGAAAAAGTTGTGACTAGCGATGGGCAATACTTCGAATATTAAATTTGTAACCATTTTTACAGAATAAGCCACTAATTTTTGAAAAAAAACGAAGAAACTTATCGGTACTCCTATCAGGAATAAAAACTTAGTTGTATGTCAAGGAACTAGATGAGCTTCGATATATGTATATTAAGGTGCCAATAAAAATGGTCTTCTCTAATTTCAAAAATTTATCTCATAAAAAATGTTCATCATCTCGAAAAAGCACCCTATGTAAAATATCAGCTCAATCGAGCTCCATTTACTAGTGTCACAGACGTTAAAATTTGAGTTTTTTCGAAAACCGAAAAATCACCGAAAATCGGGATTTTAAAAACAAATTTTCGATGCCAAATGTCTTACAATTGTACGAAATGTCGATATTTACTGTTATCTCGAAAAAAAGAGCGTCGATTTTGGATAAAAAAAATTTGATAGATGATTTCGACAGAATCTTTCTGATTATACGCTCACGCAAAAAAAAAATCGAATAGCTCCTTATAAATCTTTTTTCTGCTCCGTCGATTCGGGACGATAATATTCGGCTACTAGTTCAGGTTGATCGGATGGTTTTTAGTGTTAAGATGTACAATTTACAAGAACGTGTATTTTTAGCGAAATCGCATTACTCGAGTAACCGAAGCCTTAATGAAACTTTGGTCTCATGGTAATAATTTCAACATTTCTCGTCATCGATTACTTCCTCTTAGGGGAGGGTGGATGTTGTCTGCCATACAAATGAAACACAAATTTCTGCATTACTCGAGAATTAATCAAGCAAACGAAACCAAATTTAGCAAGTGGAGGTTTTAGGGCGCAATAAATGTTTCTACGGAGGTTCGACATACCTATCCACTCTCTAGGGGGAGAAGGGAGGGGGGGGGCTACCATACAAATGAAGCATAACTCGAGAACTAATCAAGCAAATGGAGCCAAATTGGCTGCCAATTAATCGAGAAAACAGCTGGTGATGATCCAATGTATGTCCAATGCATTTAAACATTTAAAAAAAAATACTCTAGGAACATTTTTGTATTCAACCTTTAAACTAATGACCCGGTCCAGCGTGACCTGACAACGGTTTGACTCACTAAAAACAATTTTTTTCTCGTTTTCATGTATATATCACATTATTTCCAAATGATAAACGATTTTAAAGTGAAATATTCAAATGAAATATATGAAATATTTTGCAGTTGAATTCGCTTGTTTCCAGCCCAATACTTTTGTGACGTAACACCCGTCTTTTTGCGGGTACCGACTTTTGAATATTAATGTTGTATTCTCAGTTCCGTTTCAAAACATACAAATAAACTTTGTTCTATGATTTGTCAATGAAAGATGAACGTAGATTCCTGTATACTCAGTTTTTCAAAAAACTCGCAAGAACATGCATTTTGACGACATGCGTTTTGTGACGTGACAACGCGCTCTGTGCGAATAAACAGTCTCCACGAAGCGTTGTCACGTCACACAATCAATAAGTTTTATTAAATAAGAATTTCACCGTATTGTAGCAAGCGATCCATTCCAAAAGTTCATCCTATAGGGGAAGGTGGTCCTAACGCAACCAGTGGTCCTGAACCTACCCTCCTTTGTATCTCAGAAACGGTGCTTCCTACTGAATTTTCAATAGTGTCAAATGAAAGTCATAACGCTGACAATTCGATAATATGGTGACTTTTTTCTGGCTCTTTTCATTCTTGCGTTTTAGCGCCATTTTACGTTTTCATACCTTCAAAATCAGAGAAGTTTTCGGAACTGTTTGCAAAACGAGTTCTATGTTCTTTTAGATTGTGAAACATTGCGAAACAAGGCAATTTTAATTGCTATGTTCATCAAAATAAGCTATATAAATTGCATTTACCTGTTAACTGTAATACACCTGGTGGTCGTAAACTGACCTACAGTTTTTATATCGTGATTGTTTAACACGTTCAATCTGGAGCTTGCGATCGATGGCTACCACAATCCTGGTTCATCGAGTGGCGCTCACTACAGGGGGAACGCATTTGATTTTGCTATCAGAAACTTTTGATAAACTCTTTTTGTATGCATCCGCGCACATAACTGTGCAAGGGCGTTTATGTTTGCGTGTTGAAGATGACTTTGACTATGACGTTGACTTTGATCGTTGATCGTTGATGTTTGCGTGTGCATTTGTATGTGTACTTTCTTTGTATAACTCCACACACGTCGCTCTAAGGCTAAGTTCTTTCTACTCAAACATTTTCTGCCTCTCACTTAAATCCTATCTCTCACAATCAAACATAATTTCTTTTTTTCTATTTCTCTTCGCGCACCCATGGATATATGTCAACATCATATTCACGATCCCGTTCTTTCATATCCGTTTTCACGAACCGGAAGTTACCGTCCTCAATTTCAAAATGGCATCGGAATACGATATTCGACTTCCTCTGGTAAGCACATATCGTATGTTTCTCACTCCCGACATTCTTCCAAAAATGGAAGTAAAAGTGACGAACCAGTCAAATGAGTTGAAAGTCACTATAATACAGATAAAAAAAACATATCGTATGTGTTTTTCATATTTTTTTAATATTCAATACTACCATCAGCAAACCGTATACGGATCGTATACTGTTCGTGACGTGACAACAACTTCTGGAGACAGTTGATACTCCTCTATTTGTGGACCGATCTCAATCAAATTTTGTGGGTTGTTGACTCTCATTGTTTGCTCAGAGAAATCCATGTATAAAAATGTTTTAATCTATGTTCATCTGAAAAACTAAAAAAATTCTCTATGTTTGTGACGTGACAACGCTTCAAAATACCTGTTTTTCAAATGCTTGTTTCTCATGAATTACAAAATGAAACGTAGGTCTACCCACGGCTCTTCAACCACCCATTCAATGGTATATAGACATTGATGTTTGGTCGAGCATGTGCAGAGATACCCCAAGAAACATAAAAATAGTGAAAACCTAAAATATTTTAAATATTATTGTGTAGTTTTTTAAATTCACCTCTCTCAAAGGTTCGTGCATAAAAATTAAATTTGTTACAAAAAAATTATGATATAACTAGTACTTATTCAAATAACGTTTTCAATTTTCTCCTAAAACTAGATTTGAAATTTGGTTCTCTGGTGCATAACCTCATGGAATGGGTCTAATCTTGTTTGTTGATCCAGAAAGAATGATCGATTTCTGTCCAAATCCGTTAAGCCTTCAGAAGGAATTTTTTCAGCTAGGTTGAGTTGTACTAGGACAGACACAAATCATTGAATCAATTGCATCCACGGTGCTCACTTCATTGTGCAGTGGTGAGGGAAAAAAATCAACAAATACCTCCCAATTTGCGTGGGACGGAACATGAATTTGCTTCTATCTGGTAATGTGATATATAGAATATAATGGTCCAAGTTATCGAATGGTGAGTCTAATCAAATGTTCCCCTGTTAAAATTGGAAAGAGAATTGAACAACAAACGTTAGATTTTAAAGTGATGTTTTGCTTCCTGCTTTTTCAATTTCCAGTTCTCACACCTCATCTAGCGCTTGTCTGATTACGGCTAAGATTCATAGCTAACCGTCAATGTTCTCTTCGAAACTAACCAAAACATGCCTATATTGTGAATTGTAGAGTTGATAACACTGCCAGCCAAACGATCGCACAAGCGAATCAAATTCATCAAAACGAAATCAAAATTCCCAAACGAAACAGACAATTCATCGACGCAATGCAACGCATTGCCCTGCCCTGCGTTTGACCTGGAATTGCAGAACATTTGCACACTATAGTAGATGATAAAGCAAAGTGCTGTCCGATAGTAAGCTGCCAATGATGTGCATTTCGATGGAGATTTCACTCTTCGTGATAGTGATTATCATTATCATCACCATCAGAGGGGTTGTTGTTGTTCTATTTGTTTGGAGCCGGAGCGTAATTATATTCCAATCGATGAATGTCACGTGGATAAGCACAGGAAGATTGAATATCAATAACGAGGCCCTGTGGCGAAGCCGCAAAACATCATTTTTCACCCATTCTATTCATTCCGTTCGTCACCTCTACACATCGGTTCGTTTCCAGCAGAATTAACTCCACAATATCGGCGATATTCTCATAAACAAGCCACCATAATCCCGTCCATATTAGCTGACCAAAACCGCTCTGCACAACATCCCCAGTAAAGGTTCCCACAGCTGTGCCTGCGTAGGCTTTTCTGATGCGAACAATCCCTTACCCCCAAAACGGGAAGATTATACCACCATTGACACACAAAAGCTTGCCTGTCACATTTCGAGAAATGGTTACAAATTTGTGGCCATCTTCTCGGCTATCGCCATGCCGGCGTTATGTGTGATGGATACCCTTCCATAAGAATCATCCCGTGTGCACAGCAGTAGTGATGGGAAAAGTTTTTGCTTTCGTTCCTCACAATTTTGCTCACGAACGAAGCTGTTCCGAAAGGATCCACCGGCAGGCAGAATATAACTGGGCTAGATTAGATCTTAGTGTACGTGTGTGTGTGCGCGCGTCTGTGTGAGTTGTTTAATTCAATGTTCGTCATCACAAAACTTTTATTAGGCAACAACTGATTACATTCCAACGTTCTTTTGTTGGGTCATCTTCTGGACGGGACCTTTCGTACAATGTGTTGCCTGTCAGGGTTGTTGTCTTACGCAAATTCATCATTCGATATATTCACTCTGGGTTTTGTTGTTCAATGACAATCCCCAAAAGGTGTAGAAGTTTAGAATAACAGTTTTTTTTAAATAATCACCCGAACTAGATTTTCTTCAAACGCACCCAACGCACTCACCCCTGTCCGGTTTCAACCTGTGAGCAGACAATACAAATTGAATGAAAACTCTTACACAAAACATTAGAGTCCTTCTGCTTGGCTAATGGAATCATCGGCTAATCAAATTTCTCTTCCACCCAGTCCACACGGATAGATAAAATACTTGGATGTAAATTCAGTTACCAACATGTTATGAAAAGTTCGTCATCTTTGTTGCGAGACCCCAAAAGACTCCGGTTCGGCAGCCGCCCATTTGTAAAATGCGAGCATTGTCCTTTTTTCCCTCAGCCTTTTCGACGCAAAGAGTCCCATCTCTACCCCATTCATTACCGGGTGGCACTTCATGAAAAAATAAAAACCAACAAATGCTCATTTGTCATTTCCCCGGTCTCGTCCACAAATCTATTCTGTTTATTACTCCGCATGCCCAAGCTAATTTATTCCTTCGCTTATTATCGTGCAAATGAGCAAGGTTGTGTCGCCCTAAAACCGACCAGCATAATTCACTGAGGCAGTGGGAAAAGAAGTTGAGTGGACATACTCCGGAAAACTTTTGCCTGCCCTGCCTCCCACCTACCCGGTTCAGGGAAGAAGCAAAGCGCAAGCTTTGGAGGTAATGGAGGATTTCGAAAGGGAAAAAAAGATTTATTATTTTTATTAGATTAAGTACCTTCATTATCGGTCCATATCTAGAGAGAGTGAACCTCAGCCTGTCTACCTTCATCGTTTTTTAACGTTCTTATCCTGACGCACTTTGCGAGGAACCCGTGGGGCGAATGCGGACTGTATTGAGGTGAAAGTTTCTAAGAATGGAAAATTCTGTTCCAATTGGTTTGTGTTCGGTGGTTTTGTTGTAACAGTTTTTTTTTCTATTTTTAGGAATAATTGAATTTGGAATGCCATTTATTTGTTATTGTTGAAGCACCTATAAGACATGAGGGGTAGAAAAAATTTCTAATAAGAAACATGAACACATCTCGAGCCAACCCACTGGAAAATAGACCAATTAATCCAAATCGATTATGTTTCATCTTATTCACATGCGACCCATTCCAAGAGGTTGTGCACCAAAGAGCCAAATTTCGAATCAAGATTTAGGATAAAATTGAAAACGTTATCTGAATAAGTTGTGGAGGTGGGGGTAAAACGGACATGTTAAGAAGAACTTCAATCATATCTTTGGAAATTCATGTTTCCCAATACGTTGATACAATTTCTTGCAATTCAATGTACTGTTTCTTTACCTAACTGACCAAATATTTTACAAAAAAGTGTTTTTCAACGTTTTTTACTGAAATTAAAACAGACCGAAAAGTACAACTTTTTTTTTCGATATAGTGGGAGTACAAGTGATATCGTGCTTCTCAGCAGTATAAACGAACAGACCCTCAACTATTTTGCTTTTGATTCCAGTCAGCTTCTAAACAGTTCACATTTGGCGATTTGATTTCCATTTATAGACGCAGGGCATTCCTTAGGAACAGATTGAACAGGCTTTTCACAGTCCATCTCATTCCCACTGGCAACTGTCCGGTTTACCCCACCAGTAAAATTATTTATAAATAATTTAAATTTTCCACTCAAAAATGAATTTATTTTTTCCGTACATACCTAATATCGCTTCTCTGTTAACTCACAAACCGAAATACAACAATCAGCGAATTGAATTTTGTTATTAAACCACTCAAAATGCTTAATATCGAAGCAGCTCAAATTACATCCAATCGCGGAATCATGTATGATTTTCGGTTTTTGTTTCCCTTTTTCCATTTTTGATCAGTGTTAATTGCCATAGGGTGGCTTAAATATCATAAAATAACATGTGGAAGGTGTTCTTATTAACAGAAATCTGAAATTCAAAATGTAACTATACAAATCAACCACCTGTCCATACTACCCTCACTGTCCGTATTACCCGCGGTTCCCCTACTAGTTATAACAGAACTTCTTTGAAACGAATTTGATTTTGAGAGGGGCGATGCATAATTATACGTTAGTTTCTTGAGATATCTCTGAACTTGCTTCAACAAACTTCGATGTCTTTATACCATTGAATGGACATTTAAATATTCATCTTGTTTGATACCATGAATAGTCCTAGGCTTCATCTTGTAATTTATAAGAAACAAGCATATGAAAAACGGGTATTTTGAAGCGTGGTCACACAGCAAAACAATTTTTTTTGCAAAATTAAATTTTCTTATTCAACATAATTGCCTTCGAGGGCGATACAGCGATTATAGCGATCTTGCAACTGTTTCGATACCATTTTCATAATACTCTTTAGGTTTCTCCTCAAAATAGGCCTTAGTTTCGGTTTTTCGGTAATTTCGGTATTTCGGTAATTTTCCACAGTTGCAATAGCTGGAGCAGAGTCCGGATAACGTTTGTCAAGTCATGCTTTGCTTTGCACTGTATTTTTTTCCATCAAAAAGCAATGCTTTATCAATACACGAAATTCGGATTTTTCCATTTTTTTCCCAATAACCAAAGTTGCTTGTGTTTAAGCACTGGTTGCCGCAGTACACCTTATCGATTGCGGCACCATCTTTTCTTATCTTCACTAACTTTTCGGAAACGTAAAACGACTCCACAGAAATTCCAAATCACTTTACTTTCGCGAATTAAACTCATCAAACACTTCCGTTCGCTGTTAGCAATCCAATCTTGTCTATTTCGTCTCTATTTGTATATTGGTTTTGTTTTCTCTTGTGTTCATATTTACAATTCGTTGTTTTGTTGTGTCTGGTGGTTTTGTGTGTAGTAAACAATGCGTGTTTGTTGTCAGTTCTTGGATTCGCACAGTGTGTGCGGCGTGTAAAAACTGGTAAGTAATTCATTTCAAGTGTGTCTTATATTCTAGGTGTATGGTGAGTGTATCGTGTAGTGAGTATTTACATTTTTGTATAAATTTCATTTCAGGGTTCTGGTAAGTATTGAACAGCTTGACTCTCAATGATGTATCTCACGAACCAATCGGCCGATTGCTGTCAAATTTGACACGTATCCATTGAAAGATGGTGCTTTGGGATAGTCAAGTAGATTTTTGCATGAGGCGCCATCTAGACGTCAACCTTATGAACTTTTCAGCCGAACTGTTATAATTCAGAAAACGAGTCCTCAGAAAATAAAAATATTCAACTGAACATTTTACAGAAAAAATAAAATGTTTGGAACAAGCAACCGCAGCAAGTGGTTGCTGAACCAACTCAGTTTCAACAATCTAATTTCAATAATATTTTTTTTGGAATTGTCAGAAAACCCAGACATGTATGGAGGTCCTGCAAGGAACCCAAACTGGTTTTCTGTTATGCATGTGGTAACTTAGGACGAACCACTAAAATTTGTGAGTAGAATCATCCAAGTATGAACAGATATAATGTTTCGAGAATAACGCCCGTTAGCAAACTAAAAGCAGGGTGTTTGCCTGGGAATTCAACCATCTCGCGCATAGAAAAAAATCCCAGTTGGCAAGAAACATTTCTAAGGTGGTTCAACACTCCCCCCCCACCTTTCTGAGGGGGGAGGGCTGCCATAAATGTTTCACTCCTACCGCTCTCATACAAATGAAGCACAAATTTCTGCACAACTCGGAAACTAATCAAGCAAATGGAGCCTAATTTGTCATGTGAAGGTTTCACGGAGCACGAAAAGATTCTATGGTGAATACACTCCTCCCCCTCTCTGAGGGGGGGGGGCTTGCCATACAAACGAAACACAAACTTCTGCATAACTCGAGAACTAATCAAGCACAATTTGGGGTGTGAGGGTTTTTGGGTTTGAGAAATGTTTCTACAATGGTATATGATATTATAATTAAAAGGTAAATTCAACGGGGTTGATTAGAAGATCAATCAATGAACAGTTCTGCGATTGGACTCATGAACTTGCGCTTAGTAAGAAAACGTGAATGTTTGAATGTATTGATAACAAAAAACTAATTTTGGGCGGGACGAAGTTTGTCGGGTCAGTTAGTCGAACATAAAAATATGTACTGCTGATGACACAGAACATACATGCCTTGGCTACGTCAACATACCTCACACTTTTGGTACCGAAACTAAAGTAGTTTCAACTGTAGTAGTTCCACAGATTCGAAAACCACTAATATTGGGAATGGATTTCTTGAGAGTTTTCCAAATTCGTCCAATTATAGCCTCTCAGAATAAAATTGAAGATTTAGAATGCACATGAACATCAAATTTGACTGAAAACCCATCAATTAATTACTTACGAATTGAGCAAAATATAGTCTCGGAAAATGTAGACTTAATTTCATTATCATTCCATGGAAACGTCTGAAGATGAAGAATAATGAAATCTCATCCTGAAGATGATGATTCTCTTGATAAGATACTTTGGATTTTCCAAATGATACAGATCGAGTGATCGAATCGGTGGTAACTGAACATATGCTGTTAGATGAAGATCGAAGCAAACTTAGAGAAACCCTAAAATTTTTCGTCTGCACAACAGAACATCGTCTAGGTTGAACAACATTGATAACACATGAAATAGAACTTGTAGAAGGAGCTGAAATGTGGAAGAAAATTAAGCTTAAATTGTTCAATTATTTTTGACGCAGGATTACGTCTTTCGGGAACATTTTGGGGTACAAATTGAAAATCAAAAATCGAGCACATCGTGAAAATTGTCCAATTTCAAACGCTTATTGCTCAGTCAGTTCGTGATGGATTGATGAAATTTTTGCTTCAATCGTTTTCAGTGCTTCATAACAATTTTTTATATTGGAAAAAATAATATACGTCATGAAACTAACTATCGAACAATTGAAAAATCTCAACCCCTACCATAACGGAAATACCCACTTCTGATTGGTCGAAATTGACGACACATGCGGCGATTCTCTAACAGAGACATCAAAACCAAGCTGCCTGGGGGAAATCGGCATTGCAAATACATGAAAGTAGGGGGAACTTTTGTTCCTACCGAAATGTGTTCCCTAACAGAGATATCAAAACCAAGGTGCCCGGGGGAAAACGGTATTGCAAATAACGGGTGTTAAATAAAAAATGAGAATTTTTTCAATACCTTTCAGTACCTCTAATAAAGAGCGTAAAATTTTCTTTCTCCAAGAAAATTGCTCTTTGAGCTCCCTAGAAACAGTAGGCGTGTTTGGTTTTGCTAGTTTGAATTTAGTTAAAGCAAAGATGGCGCCGAAACAGCACGTGCTCCGCGAACGCATTGTACGGTTCTACGAAACACATTTCCAGCAAGGAAAAAAGTTCACGGTGACACATTTTAAGGAAGAAAATGTACCTGTCAGTACGGTATATCGTATCCTGGGTTCCCTAAACGTAGAGCGGAAGGTCGGAAGTGATCGTCCGGACCCTCAAGATGGCCGAAAGATCGTAACCCAACAAACTTGCCCCAGTGCCGCCCAATAGAGGATTTCATTGGCTCACTCAGTGCCCTAGTGTATAGAAACAGTTGGAGGTCCAAGGACACGAAGCAACTGACTACAAGAATCCGGAATTGTATCCGGAAAATGGACGTAAGTTCCGTACAACGTTCTTGTGAGAGCATCGCGACAAAGTTGCGTCGAACAGCAGACCACGGCCCTTACTCAAACATTCACTGACATTTTTTTGAAGAAAATACATTATGTTATCAATAAAAAAATACTGAAACCGATGAAAAAAAAAAAAAAAAATTATATGTGATTGAAAAAATTCTCATTTTTTATTTAACACACGTTATATGCAAGTCGGGGGCATTTTTATATTGCAAGTAAGGTTAGTGATACGATTAATTCTAGCAAATAAAATTTAAATTTGGAACTTGGTTGCTCCGTGAAATTTTATATCAATGACCATTCGTGTACTGTGAGAAATTTAGCATAAGCACACTCAGAAAGTGAAACTTATAAAAGAAAATTACATTTTCCATTTCAAATATGTTTTCTGTATATTAAAGTAATATGTTTTTACTGATGAGAAAAATTGATAATTGTGTTCGGTATTGGTAAATATGTTATATTACACTGGTGATTTTTTTTTCTTTAGTTCATCCATACATAACACAGGAGGCATCTCGTCTAGGATCACAGAGGGTGGTTTTCGTCATATTTCGTTCCACTTCGGTATCTTTTATCTGATACGCACCATCCAACGACTGTTTACCATTCCTCTGTCATCATCACTCGGTAAAAACTGGTGGAGTGAACAAACAATACCCAACAACCAAACAAAACGGCCCTTTTCAGGACCACCAAATCATTATCAAAGAGTTCAACGAGGTAATTCTTCAAACATATCCAAAATGAACAGATAGCCTAACGGAATCCTACGTCAACTATGCGGTCGTGTCTCGGACACAACCCTACTGTGATTTTTTTCCTAAAGTACTTATGCATTTATAAGGACATAGGGACAATCACACACGAAGATCGATAGCTTTAAGGAAAACATATATATGGGACATGTAACCAAGGTCTAACCGAGCCAACACATCTCTCACCGACACATTGGGCTGTCTTCCTCGGGCCCGAAGGGAGTTTTCTAAATTCGATCTGGCGACCAGATACACCTCGCACGACCAAACAACGTGCTCGATGTCGCGATAACCATGCCCACAAACACAGAGATTGCTGCTGGCAAGATTGAAACGAAAGAGTAGTGCATCTAAAGAACAGTGATTGGACATGAGTCAGGAGAAGGTGCGAATAAAGTCCCGACTCAATTCCAGACTTTTGAACCACGGATTGAGGCTAACCTTAGGGATAATCGAGTGAAACCAACGGCCCAATTCATCCTCATTCCACTTGCGTTGCCAGTTAGCGATGGTATTTTTGCGGACTAAAGAATAAAATTCATTGAAGGCGATTTGACGCTGATAAATATCGTCTTCAATTGCACCTACCTTTGCTAATGAGTCAGCCCTCTCATTACCCGAAATGGAGCAATGTGAAGGGACCCAGACAAAGGTAATGACATAACAGCGTCTGGATAAAGCACTCAAAATTTTTCGTATTCTCTCAAGGAAGTACGGCGAGTGCTTTTCCGGCCTCACTGAACGGATAGCTTCGACAGAACTAAGACTATCCGTTACAATGTAATAGTGTTCAACAGGTCGTGAGGCGACGCTGTCCAGCGCCCAATGAATTGCTGCCAATTCAGCAATATACACTGAGCAAGGATTCTGAAGACTGTGTGAGGTGCTAAAAAAGTCGTTGAACACTCCAAATCCTGTGGACTCATTTCTAGTGGACCCATCAGTAAAGTACATATTATCACAATTGATACCCCTATATTTTTCATCGAAGATCGTTGGAGCGATCCTCGATCGTTGGTAATCTGAATATCCATGGATATCTTGCTTCATGGACAGATCAAAATGCACAGAGGAATTGATGTAGTCAGGGAAACAAACACGGTTGGGAATATACGAAGAAGGATCAACCTGCATGGAGATGAATTCATGATATGAACTCATGAATCCGGAGTGAAAATTTAGCTCGATCAGCTGCTCAAAATTTCCGATCACCAATGGGTTCATAACCTTACACCGGATGAAGAACCGAAGAGATAATAAATTGAAGCGATCTTTTAGTGGGAGTAGGCCTGCCAAAACCTCGAGACTCATGGTATGCGTTGAGGGCATACATCCCAACGCAATACGGAGACAAAGATACTGAATTCGCTCGAGTTTAATGAGGTGTGTTTTGGCAGCTGATTGAAAACAGAAACTGCCATACTCCATCACTGAGAGAATAGTTGTTCGATACAACATAATAAGATCTTCGGGATGGGCTCCCCACCAGGTGCCGGTAATTGTACGGAGAAAGTTTATTCTTTGTTGACATTTTTTACTCAGATACCTAATATGGGCCCCCAAGTACATTTGGAGTCGAACCAGACCCCGAGATACTTGAATGACATAGCATGAGTGATCGGTTTACCCAAAAGTTGAAGCTTTGGTTTTGCTGGTCCATGCTTCCTAGAAAAAACCACCATCTCTGTTTTCTCCGTGGAGAATTCGATCCCTAGCCCAATGGCCCAGGTTGAAAAATTGTTCAAAGTATCTTGTAAGGGTCCTTGAAGGTCGGATTCGTTTGATCCTACGACAGACACCACTCCATCATCTGCAAGTTGTCTTAGGCTGTAATTTTGTGTAAGGCAATTGTCGATGTTGCTTACATAGAAGTTGTACAAAAGGGGACTTAAACATGAGCCCTGGGGGAGGCCCATGTAAGAGAACCGACTTACTGCCGAATCTCCGTGAGAAAAGTTCAAATGTTTCTCACAAAGCAAGTTATATAACATATTATTCAATAGAGGCGGCAGACCCTGAGAGTGTAATTTGTCTGACAAAACCTCTATTGAAACAGAATCAAAGGTCCCCTTTATGTCCAAGAATACTGAAGCCATTTGTTTTTTTTCGGCGTAAGCCATTGATTACAAAATATGTTTTTAGTTGATTTCATAAGCGTAGCTTCAAGATTTATCAGTGTGAAATTTTCAAGAGGATGAATCCAGACATTGAGTCTCACATGAAAATAATTCGCATTTCATACAATGCATGCCACTTTCACACACACGTATAAAGGTGAAACATTTCAGTTGTCCCACTTGACACTTCGAACATACTCTCAAACGAGATAATCGTGGGGTGATCAGCCCTATCCCTTTTATGTGTTTTTTAACTGTGTCCTGATCGATGAAGAATAAATTCGAATATATCGTCAACTGAACAGAGTGTTATGCGGAAGCACACCGGGGGCACATCCCGTCACGAGCAGCTACTCCATCCATCTGTTTATTCAATTTCATGCTTTTATTCGCCAGTGCAGGAGCTCGTGACACAGTTAAAGCTGGAAAGTGCCTATCTGCCTAGCCTCCGCAGTAACTTCCGCCTGAACCGGGCGTCGGAGCGCCGTTAATCCAACCCACGTGCCACGCGTAAAACCCGACCACCGTTGAGGCATATGCGCTTCCTGCCTCTTCCGTGGAGCTGGTCGTTGGGAGCGTACGTTTTGTTATGTGACAATGTCTGTCATATGCCACCCCCGGGTCCAAACTTTGGAACGTATTCCACCACTTACTGCAGAGTTACAGGGCACACGATAGCAATCCGGGAAACTTTGACGTAAAACGTATCCTCGGCGTGGGGAGGCGGCCGCGGCAAGCTCATGTGAAATCGTCAGCAGAAAAATAAAATAATACAGAAATTGACAATAAACGAATGAGTGTGTTCCGCACGCCAAAACAACGAAAATTGCTTCGATAAAATAATGAAATAAGGTTTCACATAATATCGCACTTTCGAAAAGAAGGGGGAGATAAGTGGAGCAGCGATTGGGGAGGAAATTGCAAACAGTTGCAGCTTTTTTTGCCCCACCGGCTTCAAAGTATAGTGGGCTTACAATCTGGGCACGTCCGGGTTATGTGTGTATTTCCGGCTACGAAACGTCCCAAAGTTGCACGCTTTTGATGAATTTTTCGGCGCCAACGAGTGCGACAGTTGGACGTTTCTGTGCGTCGCGAGATAATGGAAACAATAAATAGATATAACAGTTGGGGTTTGCTGGGGTGGGGGGCGGAGGATAACGACCGAATTGCAATAAATCAGAGTGGCTAAATCAAATATGAATTATTTAATCAGGAAACGAATTATTCGAGCGAGAAATTCGTTTTCCGATTCGGAAGCGATATTTTCAGTGCCCGATCGTGATGAGACTATTTTTGCACTCTTATCGGTTTCGAACTTTGGAAGCAACGATCGATGTATTGCGCTGCGATAGCATGAATGTTCTCTCATCTGGAATGTTACCTTATTTGAAACTGATGGACATGTTGCGAATTTGTCAGCTCGAATCTACTCGAATCCACAACACATGCTTCTAGAGGGTATTTTCTCGCCCGAAACAATGCCTTTGTCGAGATGAGAAGTGTATCACTATTAGAAAATGAAAAGTCGCAAAACAAGCTGAGTAGAAAATGGAGATGAATTAAATATTTCGTGCCCTAAAAAGGTTCCTCTGTCCACCAGTCACCGTGGATGACATTCCAAGCCAATCAACCCACATCAGTTGACAGAGGAGAAACCGTCCCTCCGCTTTAACCATCTTCATTTGATGAGAATGTGTGCTGAAACTAAGAAGACTCAACAACCCGAAACCAAGCTCCATCCTGCTCACATTTTCCTGTGCAATTTATCATATAAATTAAACTTTTTCCATGAATCATTTAACTAATTTCTCATTTCCTGTCTCGATAATGCAAATTTTCACTCCCATCCCCAACGTCACTGGCCGTTGCTAGTTGCACAGTTTCCGCTTTTTCTCTCTCGTCTCGCCCACACTCGATGCAATCAAGTGCTTTCATCAAAAGCACCGAGAAGAAACAACAAGCAGGACATCGATAAAAAAAAAACACGTTATGAAAAAAGTTGTTTTATTTTTTTCGCTTCTTCCCTGCGCTTTGCATTTCTGATGGACTAGTGCTACGATGTGACGCTTTTTCCGTGATTTACCACATGGCTCGGTCTCGGTCCCAGCGAACGGTGCAAGAATGTCCCTTGTACTACATTTTCTCAACCTTCGATGGTATCTGCTTGGGACCAGCGACAGTTCCGTGGCATTACCATCAATAACTGCGGAGCCTTCTCGTTCATATGACTGCCTCGTGAGTATTCAATGTATTCATTATCATTTACAATGAGTTCAGAGATCAGAGATCTTGTATCAGCTTGTAAATCAGTTGACAGGACGATGTTTAATCTACTGTCCGAAAACTGTGGATCACTAAATTACATGAGGTATGCGCACTCCTATATTTGGGCGTACAGTACTGGACAAAATAAAGTACGCACCCACCGTCTTAAAGTTGAACTCCCTGCATATTTTCTAATATAAGGTATATGAACTCGATAAACTCGTACAAATTGTTGTATTTTTGATAAACTAACGATCGCTGTAATAATTTTGTCAAAGAATTGTACCTGTTATTCACACTAAAACATAATTGTAGTTAAACTATTGTATCGCTTAGTTAAAATAAATACGCAGTCTCAATAACATAATCAGATTACTATTTCTCAACTCAATTTTCTGGTCGGAAATAAAAAAGCAGTAATACATGCACGATTATGAAAAATGAAGGTTTTATAATTTTTTTGTGAGCTATATATATATTAGGCTGTCAACAAAGTCCTGCAGTATTTTTTTTGAATTTTCATTTGTTCATAAAATTAGTTACAATCATCTGTTTTAAGTCAAATATGCGCCGTTTTGTTCGATGACTTGTTCCCAACGAGATGCCAACTTCATAATACCCCTTTTATAGAAGCTCGCTTCCTTATTGGCAAAAAACTCGGATAGCCAATTTTCACAGGCCTCTTTTGTGGCTAACTTCTGACTACCTAGCTCGTTCGCCATGGACAAAAACAGGTGGTAATCACTTGGTGCAAGGTCCGGATTATACGGCGGATGCAAAAGAACCTCCCATCCGAGCTCCCGGAGCTTCTGCCGCATCACCAAAGAAGTTGTGTGGCCTGGCGTTGTCCTGATGGAAGACAATGCGGCCTCTGTTTATCAAAGATGGCCTCTTCTTCATGAGTGCTACCTTCAAGCGGTCCAGTTGTTGGCAGTACAGGTCCGAATTGAGCGTTTGGCCATAGGGAAGCAGCTCATAATAGATTATTCCTTGACAATCCCACCAAACACACAGCAGAACCTTCCTGGCCGTTAATGAGGGCTTGGCCACCGTCTGAGCCGCTTCAGCGGGCTTCGACCACGACCGTTTGCGCTTCACGTTGTCGTAAGTGACCCACTTTTCATCGCCAGTCACCATCCGCTTCAGAAACGGGTCGATTTTGTTGCGATTCAGCAGCGATTCACATGCGTCGATACGGTCAAAGATGTTTTTTTTGCGTCAACGTGTGTGGCACCCATACATCGAGCTTCTTTGTGAATCCAAGCTTCTTCAAATGGTTAATAACGGTTTGATGACTTATCCCCAGCTCTTGGCCGATGCTACGGCTGCTACTATGCCGGTCTTTCTCGGCTAATTCAGCGATTTTGTCGCAATTTTCGACGACAGGCCTTCCGGAGCGTGACGACCTCTACACCAGAACGAAAACGTTGAAACCATCGTTGTGCGGTGGAAATGGAAACTGTATCGGGTCCATAAACTGCACAAATTTTATTGGCAGCTTGAGATGCATTTTTGCCTTTGTCATAGTAGTACTGTAAAATATGTCGGATTTTCTCTCTATTTTGCTCCATATTTGCGACACTATAACTCACGAACGACTTAACCAAACAAAACAAACTATATTATAGCGCGCAAAAATACCTTTCCAACAAGCTATAGTATGACTCGATACAATGAATACAAATGGAACTACGCGCTTACAACGACACCTCGCGGAAATACCGCAGGACTTTTTTGACAGCCTAATATATATATATATGTGTTTACTTAACAATGTGTTTCAATGTGATGTTTTTATATAAAAATTATGTTTTATAATTCGTCTTCGTGTGAAATCTTTCGAAACAGACTCCAATAGTACCGTTCTGAATCATATTTCGGACGCTTAAGATATATTATGCAGACAAAAGATCTAAACTTCATGCACAGGTATTATTTGATTGATATATACTATATTTTATAGTCAACTGCGCAATCACAGTAAACTGTTAACGATGATGAGAACTGATAAAACACGGGATAAATTTAAATATTAATGAACGGGTAAATTCTACGTGCTCACGCTAAGCAAACGTCAAACACAAACGATAATGAGTAGTGTTGTCAGATTTTTACCGATTATGTTATAATACCAAATGTAGTTCTCATATGAAATGATAGTGAAACCAAGGGATTACTTTAAAGAAGCAATTGTGATATTAATTTGATAGCTATATCATCAGTGCATTTAGCATTTCAAGATATTAGAACAAGATGTTCGAAATATGGTTCAGAACGGTAAGTCATGTGAAATATAATCAATTCATAATTTTATTTTTATTATACGTTGAATATGAGACATTTTTGCCATTGATGCAATAAATGTGTAATTAATGCCAGCGATGTGAAAGTTTTTTATACATGATATTCAGATGACATGAAACACTTATGCAAATAATTATTCTGCTCTTTAAAAATAGCTACTTCAACATAATTTAAACCAGTAGTTACTCAAATAAGGATCTCTGCGTATCCGAAATGATCCGAACTTTTCACTTTAGATAAACAAAGATTTTGTCACTCGAGACACCTATGCGATTATTCAAATAATATGAGACATTTTTGCAAACAGTAGTTCTGATACTTATGAACAATCTT
The DNA here is from genome assembly GCF_029784135.1 of Toxorhynchites rutilus septentrionalis. Classification (NCBI taxonomy): domain Eukaryota; kingdom Metazoa; phylum Arthropoda; class Insecta; order Diptera; family Culicidae; genus Toxorhynchites; species Toxorhynchites rutilus. Next base: position 338,846,501 of record NC_073745.1, read on the forward strand.
ATCCATCAACCAAACCAACCAAAGTGTTACAATGACTAAATTTTGCTGTTATGATTTTTATCACACATTCCTATGCATTCAACACACTGGGCGTTGTCTTGTGTGGGTGACTGCTTTGTTTGATACTGAGTACCGTTATCTATTACTCATTGGATCGCCATATTAATTCGTGAACAGGCTCACTAAACATCAAGCTTCGTTTAGGAAAAGCTAAAACTGATACTTGGTTGAGTAAAATATGAGATTAGCATGGTTTCATGCTGTGGTGGCTTAGAGCAGATAAACGACCACAAAGAGTTAATAGTGCCCTACCTCTCATAAATCTAAAAAGATTCCTATCCTCACAAAGAAACGTCAAAACGCATGTAAAACTAGGAAACCTAGCGCATTGGACCGGTCTTGTTGGAAATTGTAAGGGCTATTCATATATATATTTTTTAAGAATTTAAAAAAATACATTTGTGAAGAATAAATTTTAATTTTCAAAAGAATTTCTTCTTCAGAGAAATTGAAGAAATAGGCATTTTTCCAAAGAAAATTTCAATAATTTCCCACATTTCATCCTTTGACCAGAATTTCGTAGGTATTTTAGTTTCTGAGTCGTAATTTTTTTAAATCGAGAAAAAAATTCGTGCCCTTTTCAAAAAGCTGTCTAGTTCTTTTTTTGAGTATTACAAGTATGCAAAGTTGCTTAAAACACCCATGTGTTTACACCCACAACGTTTCACTGCTATCTGAGATGGTGCTGCCAACGAGTTGGCATGAAACTCGTCTTTTTAGTAGAGCTGTCATTTCTTGGTCGTCATTTTCTCTCATCAGATACTTTGTTTCGATGTCATGTACAACTAGTTCTATTATTGTTGTGTTTATTTTTTTATAACACTAGCTGACCCGGCAAACTTCGTCCCGCCCAAAATTTATTTTTCGTTATCATATCCCCGTTTTCTTACTGAGTGCACGTTCATGGGTCCAATCGCAGAACTGTTCACTGATTGATCTTCCAATCTACCCTTTAAAATTATTTTTTATTATAAAATTCAGATATCTACCAAAACTCGATATTATAATTTCAGATTATTTTCAAACACAATTCTCGTGCAAAATTTTGCATCCACTTGCAAATAACATGTTCCTCTGTTACATGCAACAAATGTTTGATTAAAAAAATATGATAGAATGAAGAAAGACCTAAATCCGACAATTCCTTTCTCGAGTTTTGCTCTTATCAACACATTCGGCGATCCATTTTTATTTATATAGATAGAAGACGATATATAGTGGGTTATATCACGTTAAAATCCAATTCCACTTTCGAACGAAGATCAATTTTGGTACCGCAAACATCAAATGGACTAACAACGCTTGTCAATGTGTAATTGTAGAACACATGCGAATTGAATTTTTCGAATTTTCCCGTTTTCCTTCAGAGTTTTCCGAAAATATTCAATTGTCATGTTTGGTTGTAAATATGTTTGGTTGAAATATGTGCATTATTTTTATGGTACCCCCTCTCCTTCCCAGAGAAGGAAGAGGTGTCATACCATCATAGAAACATTTTTCGTACCCAAAAACCCTTACATCTCAAATTTGGCTCCATTTTCTTGATTAGTTCTCGAGTTAGGCAGGAGTTTGTGTTTCATTTGTATGGCAGCCCGCATGCCCTTAGAGAGGGGGTAGGTGTATCAAACCACAATAGAAACGTTTTGTGCCCTCTAAAACCTCCACATGCAAAATATGGGTCAATTTACTTGATTAGTTCTCGAGTAATGCATTTTGGTTTCATTTGTATGGCAGTCCCCTCTTAGAGAGGGGGGTGGAGAGTCTTACCATCACAGAAAAAATTATTGCACCCTAAAACCTCCACATGCCACATTTGGTTTCATTTGCATGATTAATCCTTGAGTAATGCAGAATTTTGTGTTTCATTTGTATAGCAGCTCCCCATTAGAGAGGAGGGTGGAGAGTCTAACCACCATAGAAACATTGATTGCACCCTAAAACCTCAATATGCCTAATTTAGTTTCATTTGCTTTAATAATTCTCAAGTAATGCAGAAATTTGTGTTTTTTTGTATGGCAGCCCCCCTTAGAAAGGGGGGAGGGGTCTCAAACTATCACGAAAACCTTCTCCGAGCCCAAAAACCCCTACATACCAATTTTGATGTTGATCGGTTCAGTAGTTCCCGAGTCCATAAGAATCAGACAGACAGACAGAAATCCATTTTTATATATATAGATTAGACTGTTCTGTTACAATCTTGCTCTGAGTTAAATGAACAATCGCTATATATTGTTGAGATTTTGTATTTCCAGTGCCGAGATCTTTGGAATAAGTTCAAATATTTAAGACTAGAACTTTGTAGTTTTGAATTCTCTTTGTATATAAATGTGACCTCATTGCTAATCTGGACAAAAAAAATGAATATTTTCTTATGCTTGGGTTTAATGAATTTATTTTTTACATATAGGGGCGGCGCGGGTAAGACGAACAGTGGGGGTAAGATGAACAGGTGGTTGATTTGTATAGTTATACTAGCTGACCCGGCAAACTTCGTGCCGCCCAAAATTTGTTTTTTGTTATCAATACCTTCAAACATTCACGTTTTCTTACTAAGTGCAAGTTCAAGGGTCCAATCACAGAACTGTTCATTGATTGATCTTCTATTCGTCCCCGTTGAATTTACTTTTAAAATTCCTAAGTATTCCTAACAAAACTCATCATTATAATATCAGATTATTTTCAAACACAATTCTCGTTCAAGATTTTTCAATAACAAATAACATGTTTCTCCGTTACATGGAATAAATATTTTATACAGAAAATATGATCGAATGAAGACAACCCTAAACCGGACAATTCCTTCATCGAGTTCTGCTCTTATCGAAACATCCGGCGATCCCTTTTTTTGTAGAGATGGAAGAAGATATTTCAGTGCGTTTCATCACATTAAAATCAATTTCTAGTTTCGAACAAAGATCAATTTCGCTAGCGCAAACATCAAATGGACTAACAGCACTTGTCACTATGTAATTGTAGAACATATCAGAATTTAATTTTCCGAATTCTCCTTTTTTCCTTCAGAGTTTTCTCAAAAAAATTTGAATTGTCATGTTTGGTTGGAATTTATTGCATCTTATAACCTTCAAATGCCAAATTTGGCTTCGTTTGCTTGATTAATTCTCGAGTAATTCAGAAATTTGTGTTTCATTTGTATTGCAGCCCCCCTTAGAGAGGGGGGTGGAGAGTCTAACTATCATAGAAATATTTATTGCACCCTAAAACCTTCCTATACTTAATTTGATTCCATTTGCTTAAATAGTTCTCGAGTTATGCAGAAATTTGTGTGAATTTCAGTGGCAGCCCCTCCCTTCATTTGAAAGGGAGGAGGGGTCTCAACCTATCATAAAAACCTTCCCCGGCCCCAAAAACCCCTACATACCAATTTTCATGTCAATCGGATCAGTAGTTTCCGAGTTCGTAAGAATCAGACAGACAGACAGAAATCCATTTTTATATATATAAATTAGGGTGCTCATCCTCATTTTAGGGTGGTTCAAAAAATCAATGCTTTTCTGTTTTTCAAAAATTTATAACTTTTGAACTACTGAACCGATTTAGATGATCGACATATCTAATTAAAACCAATTAGTCTTCTTTAAACAAAATTACACACTTTTTTTAATTCATTTTCATAATTATTGATTGAATTTGTTTTTTTGCATTTGTTTTTCTATAAGACCAGTTACATTTTTCGTTGTTTTAGTTGTTTTGATCAATAAATCTGGAAAAGTGCTCACGGAGAGAGAAGAAAGACAAATCGATGCATTTCACCAATAAAATGTTGATATCAGAGAAATTTCTTGGGCGATCTCATCCAGTAGTGCTCAATTATTTTGCGAATTCTCAAAGATAAAGTAATAAAGAGAGAGCTCCACGTAAATCGAAGCTCTCTGATCGGGATAAGCGGGAAATAGTTAGTACAACAACAATATTACAACTACTCGGTTGACAATTCGTTAAATTTTGGTAAAAAATCCTCACATAAAGAAGTTAAAGCTCCACATCTTACACAATCTCACATCGGAAGACGTCTGAGTTTTGCCAAATTATATTTATAGGCTATCTTGACTGACGAAAAAAAGTTCAATTTGGATAGTCCTGATGGTTTCAACGGATACTGGCGTGATTTACGGAAGAAGGAACAGTATTTTTCAGCCAGGAATTTTGGTGGAGGCTCGTGCATGGTTTGGGCAGGATCCTGTGCAACCGGAAAGCTTATCATATCAAGGATTACAGACATGTTCTGGAATCCTCTCTCCTACCGTTTTTGCGTGGATATCGTCACAAATAATTCACATTCCAGCAAAACAATGCATCTATTCATATCAGAAAGTAAACTAAGCAATGGTTTAAGAACCAAAAACTTAATTTTGTGGACTGGCCGGGTCGATCTCCAGACTCGTATCCTGTTGAAAATCTTAGGAGGGATTCTTGTACGCAGAATTTACACTGAGGGAAAATGGTACACCACGATTGGAGAGCTCAAGGTTGTAATTTCAGAAAAATGGAAAAATATCGAGAAATCCGTTCAGCAGAATTTTGTTTTCCAACACGAATTTTCAAGGCTATTAGTCGAAATGGCAAGGTTGCCAATTATTGACATGTAAATCAGTCGATTGTTTTGAATTTTTCATTGATAATACTTATGAATTTAGAAGTGGTCTTATAGAAACTAGACAGCTGAAATTATCATATTCAAGCCCAATAAATAAACAAACAACTCTGAAGTTGTTAACTCTCGATGAGATGAGTGTTCCGGAGTTGGATGAAATCTTTTGATTTCATCTAACCGGTCACTCCGAAGACGGCGTGCTCTGGACAAGGCTTGCCTTCGAAAGAAGTTTACTCTAGGAATGCTTGATGAATAATGATATATTTCAGGAATTTTACAAGTATTTATATGCTTTTGAAACTGCTCCGCCCGTTGTTGCTGGCCGTACCTCTGGCCCCTAACCCTCGTTGATAGATGTGAGTGTACTGTTGTTGATGCGTTCGCTTGCTCGATGATATGATGGTGCGTTGCTTTGGAACAGGGTTAATTTAACTTACTCCATTTTCTCCCCCCCTTGGGGCGCAGTCTGTCGCCCCAAATTGTATCTGCAGCTCTAGGGGGCGGATCTTCTTCGACTTCTTCTCGCAAGGAATCTTTAGACTGCAATGATACTTCAGATATTGGCTGTGATGAGTTATTCTCGCTGATACTGCCGGCTTGGGGATTTGATTCATTATCGTAGTCTATTGGTAATGGGGCCAGCAGCCGAACATTTCTCTTGTATGTACCAGAGCTGGTCTTAACTGTGGCTATCCTGATGATGTTATCGGGACCCGCGAAAACTTCTCTTACAATTCCGATGGGCCACTTTGACACCGGAATATTGTCATCGCCGATTAGAACTATTTGTCCCACCTGGATGCTCGGATTGGCCTTGATCCACTTGGCATAATTGCGGAGAGTGTGAAGGTACTCGGTCCTCCATCGGGTCCAGAATTGCTCCGTTTGATTTTGTATCCTCTTCCATCTGACTAGAAAGTTTGGGTCAGCCTCTTCTTGTATTGAAATGGGAATTGCTGTCATTGGTCTTCCTATGAGGAAGTGCCCGGGTGTTAACGCCTCGGGCGTTCCTGGTTCTGTCACAACTGCTGTTAGTGGGCGCGAATTCATGATCGCTGCTATCTGGTAGAATACGGTTTGTAATTCTAGTATGTTGAATTGAGCGCCTCTAGCTGCGCCCTTAAAAAGTCGCTTAGCAATTTTTATATTTGACTCCCACAGTCCACCAAAATTCGGACTCCTGGGAAGTATAAAGGAGAAGTGGATTCCTTTTTCTCCAGCCATAGTTGTAATTTTATCCTGCTCTATTTTCTTGTTGTACTTTCTTCTGAGTTGCGTAAGCTCTTTGCTGGCTCCTATAAAGTTTCTTCCGTTATCTGAATATATAACGTCTGGTGTGCCTCTCATCGACACGAACCGCAATAGAGCAGCAATGAACGCGCTTGTGGATTGGTTTTCTACCACTTCCAAGTGCACCGCCTTTGTTGAGAAGCACACAAAGATGCAAACGTAGGCTAAAGTTTTGATACGAGATTTGCTGTTCAATAAAACTTCGAATGGACCACAGAGGTCCACTCCTGTGTGTGTGAAAGCGGGTGAGGGATTCACTCTGGCTGATGGTAGTTGGCCCATTCTTTGGGTCAGTTGTTTAGGTCTGTTTTTGGCACAGATTACGCATCTACTTAGAACTCCTTGTGTGATTCTCCGTAGGTTCCGCATCCAAAAACTTTGTTTGAACTCCGCTACAACAGTTTCAATCCCAGTATGAAATCTCCTCTCGTGTATGTGCTGGATCAATGTTCTAGTGAACGGATGTCTACTTGGTAAAAGCATTGGTTCTTTACATGTGGGAAGTACATTTGCCTGACTCAAACGTCCCGATACGTGAATAACTCCTTCTTTCATTGTCAATATAACGTGTTGAAAATGTCCCCTTTGATCCAGTGATCCACCCTTTTCTAGTGTATTCCATTCGTCAGGGTATATCGATCGTTGCATGGTCGTTACAATTAATTGTGTGCCTCGTTCAAGATCTTCGGATGTGAGAGGACCCGTGTGTGCTTGCCTTATTATCCCTCTTTCTTTGAGAGTTCTAGATCTGCTTGTGAAGTTGAGAGCAGCTCGGCCTAACCATGCGAAGTGTCGTTGCGTCTTCATGAATGAATTATGATGCTTGTACTGAAACAAGTAATCCTCGGTTGCTATCACCTGTACGATATTTATGATTCTTTCTCTGTTGACTTCTTCGTCAGTCTGGAAATTGTGCTCCTCGTTGGGCCATGCATATCTATCTTTTAGGTATTTTGGACCGTACATCCAAAACTTTTGCTTTGAGGTAATAAATGTTTTCACAGATATACCTCGTGATATTATGTCTGCCGGATTATTTTCCGAAGAAACATGTTGCCATTGTTCAGGCTTAGAATGTTCGTGGATTTTGTTCACTCGGTTTCTCACATATTGTTTCCAACGATCTGTTGGACCTTTAATCCAAGCTAATGTTACTGTAGAATCACTCCAATAGTACTCTGAATGGATCCTGCTTTCAAACACGTTTCTGATTCTGTGAGCTAGTTCTGAGAGAAGCACTGCGGCTTTAAGTTCGAGTCGTGGTAGTGAAGTTTCTTTTATGGGCGTAACTCTAGATTTAGAGCACAAAAGATCTGTGCTTATATTGCCTTCCTTGTCAACATGTGATAAGTATATGCACGCTCCGAACGCTTTAGTTGACGCGTCACAAAACCCATGCAGTTCTAACTGGTGAGGCTTGCTTGGAAGTCTGGGAAATTCGACTGTAGTTAGTGCTGGCAAGTCGGCTTTCAGTTTGAACCATGTTGATGCCATTTCTTCGGGAATGAGGTCGTCCCAATTCAGTTTGTATCTCCACAACTGTTGAAACAGAATTTTTGCTGTTATTATAATCGGTTGGATGAGACCCAATGGATCATAAAGCCTTAGTATCTCAGAAGCCAATTGCCTTTTAGTAAGAGAAACAGTCGAAAACGTTTGATTTTCCTCGGGCTTGAACGAAAATGTATCGTTTCTAGGTGCCCAGTTGATACCTAGCGTTTTTATCGTTTCTCTGTCGCCTATTTGAACGGTTTGCTCCAGATCATCAGATGGTATACCTTCTAGAAGCTCCTCTTTGTTCGATGCCCATTTTCGAAGTGGGAAGCCACGTTTCGCAAGAGCGTTTGTAACACCTTCTTTGATTTCCTTCAGCTCTTCTACGGTTGCAGCCCCAACCATCAAGTTGTCTACGTAGAAACATTTCCTTATTACTTCTGCAATTTTCGGGTGCTTATCCTTGATTTCTTCACCGACTTCATGTAGAGCCCTACAGGCCAGATAAGAAGAGGATGCTTCACCGTAAGTCACGGTGAGCAGTCTATATGTGCGAATTTCATCATTCTCGCTGAATCGGTACAATATACATTGTGCCCAAGTTTGGGTCTCTTCAATCATTACCTGTCGATACATCTTCGTTACATCCGCGCTCAGAACTACATCGGCTCCGCGAAACTCGATGGCTAGGTCAACGAAATTGACGTTAAATATACTTCATTCTAAGCATTCACACAATGTATGAATGTATCTTGTTGAAATCCTAACTGTTTGTGTTGCAACGAAGTAGAATCAAGGTGGTCTTATAGAAGTTGGACAGAGTGTAGTTGTAAAACATCTAAATTAGTGAATTTGAATTACATCTTGGAAGTGAAAAACTCAAAAGATAGTGTTTATCAACCAAAAATTTATAATAAACCTGATTGTGACTGTTGGGATACTGAACCGCAACTTCCTGTGAGTTCCGGTTTCTAGCAGGTTCCTTCGATGTCCTCCTATCGTCGATCCAGCAGGTGAACTTTTCGAAGGAATACAGGGCCAACCCACACAGTAATCCAAACACAAGAGTAGCGATTAATACAACGTTTATTCTCCAAGGTTTATAACGAACTGTACAATTTTTATTGAACTTAAATCTAACTACACTTTAAAGAACAAAAGTTGAATTCATTTGAACATTAGGATTTGCCTGCCCCTATTTTATGATATTATCTGCTCCACTGTCAATTGCCAAATTGTTGTTTGAATTCTATGTGCTACCAATACATCTTAACAGTATTTCTACCTCTGTCATCATCGATGATTTGTGGATGCTGATAGTGTTGCCAAATACGACAATTATTTGCCATAATCCAAAAAGAGTTGGCAACTCTCGTACAGTGTCTATCAACAAAATTAATCTTTCAAACCGCTCTACAATTTGTTCTTTGGCACAATACATCTATTTTCCTTAATTTCGCTACAATATCGTTTTAAACAATTCCTGGTGAGAATTCAATCAAAATATTCAAAACTGACGTTTTTTTACTTCATATACAAATTAATTCCACTTTAACGCTGAAATATTACATTTTTTTCTCGAAATAAGTCATATTTGAAATTTTTTTTCAAACTGTATATAATCGAGTCCGACCTGTATTAGCAAAAAAATAGATTTTGTATTCTCAATTATTGATTGCATCTGATTTTTTTTTATAGTTGCCATAGCTTAGAGATAGATGGCGCTATATTTTTTATATTTTTTCTTAAAAGCTCAGGTCTTTTCGCATAATATTTCCAAAATTCAAAGAGGCGTTCTTTGGTTTTTTTGTAATGATTTCTCAAAGTTAACATGTTTTGGTTGTATTCCTTTTTTATATTCAAAAAACGAAAAATGTACGTAGAAAAAAAACAAATAAAAAACATGTTTTTGACTTGATTAATACAGGATTCGATCATGCACTTCGTTTCATAACTATAGGACCATTCCATTTTCATGAGTTTCCAGAGATATGTAAGAAGTCGGTTGAATTGAGGTATATAGTGTTGAATACAATAACTATCTTTATTTATATGATTTGAACTTTTTTGTTGTGTCCAGATGCGAAACATTCAAAAAATTAAAATTTCAGTGTTTCATAACTATAGAACCAGATGGAAAAACTCTTACTCCTTTACAAAATTAACGTCAATTTTACAAGAAATTTCTTATTCGTAGGACATCTTTAGTTCGGAATCAGTTCAAATAACCCATTCGGGGTGGTTTTGATTGAGTTGCGTCATGTGTTTGTGTGTACCTCGTTCTTCGCAGAGGATACTGCTTGTTTAAGCTCTTCAAATCACTCATACTGCATGTAAGCTGCATCTACTATTTGTACGATCACTCCTCGTTAGTTCTTGACAGGGTTTTGATTGGGTAAACAAGCTGAAGACCCTATTTATTAATCCATGTCATGACTTTTCGGATTTTATGAATTGATGTCAAATTACCCAATTATCACGTTGTTTTGACCAACGGAAAACGGAAGTAAATGATTCTGAAGTACTTCATTGCACTTCTGACTGTTCATTCGTGTTGATGGTAAGCTATCTAAACCAGCGATTTAGTTTTTGAATGTTTCGCACCTGAACACAACAATAAAATCCAAATGGCTAGTCTTATAAATGAAGATATTTATTGTATTCTGAACTATACACTTCAATTCAACCAACTTCTTAAATGTTTCTGGAAACTCGTAAAAATGGGGTGGCTCTATAGTTATGATACGCGGTGTATACAGTGAAAAGAAATCGGAGACTGTATATAATCGAGTCCGCCCTGTACAATCAATAATTACGAAAACAAAATACAAGTGTATTGCGAGTGCAATATTTTTTTTATATGTTTTTTATATGTTCCAACATCAAACCAAATCTTCAAATAAATTGTATATAACCCGCGAAATTCAAAAATTATTGTCACTTCTGGAACAAACCCTTGCCTTAGTGCAGACAGAATCACATAAGCATATCGTCCTCGGAATCCGGATGTACCCTTCAACTTTCTACTAATCAATAAGCTTCCATTTTCAGTGACACTAAATTATTCTCTAGTAACATAAAATGGAATCGATAATCATAAGATCACATACTCAAACATAATTAATAAGTCAGTCTCGTCATTTCTATTTTCGGTTCTCACAGCATCCTTTGTTCACTCACCTTGGCTTTACGTCCTGTGTTATCGGTCCAATAGTACAGTCCTGTCCGCTTCGTTTAATGACGAGTTAAACTCTGCAAAACTTCTCCTACTGCTGATCATTAGTAGCAGCTTTGACGGTTCGTTGGTTACGTTCGGTGTCAAAACTAGGGATGCAAAGTAAACTCTGTCTGTCGACAAAACCACCCACTTGACACTCACTGATAGAACCCTCACTCGTTATGAATTGAAAAGCCCCAGCCAAAGCTCGAAGACAGAAACGTTTCATCGATTCCAGTTATCGGTTTCACTGTAACTGCTTTATTTCTTTTTTTATAAATATATTCTCGGCTTATTCCGTTTCCATCCATCAAGGCTTTCTTCTTCAATTGAAAATAAACGAAGCGAAGAGGAAACGCACTGATGAAAGATTATCATATCTGATAAAATTCAAATAAAATTTCATTTCCCGTCGAGTTTAAAGTTTATTAGCATTTTCCTCCCTTCCGTTCAAATTGAGCAGATCCGGAGCATTTGATCCGAAGTTAACTGGTAAAATTTTCGAGATGCTCGCTCGGAGGGAAACAGAAAAAAAGAGGGAAAACTAGCACGAGCTATTGTAAGTGTTTGGATTGGGTCATATTCTGATGGGATCACCTCCACTATATATTCAAAACGGGAAAAGTTTGATTCCAATCCTCTCCGAATCACCGACAGCGATTCCGCCATTAGCTCTGGCGGGGAAGTGAAATCGTTTCCTCGCAGTAGTATCTGGACGAACTCTTGACATGGTACGGTTTCATCACCACGACCGACCAACTTTCCAGCGCGATTGTGAATGGATGGATGGAAAGTATCGCCCGGTAATGTCGGGGAACATTTTCCACGATAGGAAAAGTTTTGTGGCAGCGAGATATGATTGGTTGTGATATAAGTTGTGTGAAAGAATTGCAGCATCGATTTTTCTGTCTTCCAATACCATTTCAGTTGGTTTCGAGTAATGTGTGCAGTGTTACTCAAATACTAGTAACTAGATCATTTAATCTGGAGATATCCCAACGGCGGCGTTAATTTGCCCCATGTCATTTTATGTGAGATGTCCGAACAGGTTGTTTCCCTTTTCAACCTTTCAACTGTTTACTTGCGCGGTAGCATATTAGCTACATAAAAACACCCAATCATTAGCTTATCCAATGGAGCAACAAAAAAAAAAGAACATCACCTTTCCAGACCAGTGTATAATAGCTCAATTTAATTCAGCTTGTGCACTTTTTGCCCCCAACGCTAATAACGAGCTTTTAATGACCTTACGGACTCTCGCCCCCTCCAAACGACGGTCACCGGATTGGGATTGTATGCTTCTGCTGCTACTGCTCCTTGTTGAGCTTCACTACAAGTCAAGTACCGGATAGCTACTTTCCGACTGTTTTACGATTAGTAACAGATCCCATCGGTATATCTGCTTTTTATATCACCTCTGGCGGTGACGGTGCGCTACGAAATAATGATAATATTGTAGTAGTTCTTTTACTGTAGCTCCTAGCCACTCGTGGGGTACAACAATGTGCAACATGTTGGGGAAATGGCCAAGTGGTTATTCGACGTGTGAATTTACCGCCCATAACGTGTCCGTAACTTGAAAATGGAAAATGAACCAGTTAATTGTCCAGGAGCCAAAGAAATACTCTTAGCAATTAAGAATCGCAAATTGAAAGTTTTTTCCTTCGTAATATTCTATGAATTTTACTGAAGCCCTATAAATACTACTGCCTTCAATACAAGCTTCTCACCATTCGGTAAGCAAGGCGAATCCGATTCCCACCTAACTCCGCTTCTCAGTAGCAATCAAGCATAATACTCGGGCTGATATAATTCCAGCAACTCGTTTGACGATTGATCTCATCAATGATGACGAAGAGGAGCGAGTTCCTTGCGGCTATTGATAAACATTCGTGAGAGGTTAATTAATAGGAAAACGGTTCGATTCTTGGAATCGTTTAGCCGTCGAATCAATCAATGTTATCAATACTGATGTTTGCCAGCATCAGTAGTGTCAGCGGTTGTCACCTCTTCTAGAACATTCGTTCGACATCGTATACACATGGAAATAGTGTTCCGAACGTTTTTTTTTAAGGGAACCTAATCCAACTTCTTCGAGACTATTTACAATCAAACCAATATTTGATAATATGGGAATTATTTCAACAGGATGTCCTATTTTCCCTTCAACAACGACAACACACATTCATGTCAGATTAGCCTGACTAGTTTAAAAGAGTTTATTCGCGCTGTCGATTGTGATTTTCGAGGCTAGTTTTTTGTATTATAATTCGAAAGACGCGCCAGTCTTGTGCTTCAAAATTGAATTCACTGCCTGAGTAGAATATGGGTTATGATCGCACGTTACTTCGTTTGATGGGCGCTCAAGGCCAACCAATAACGTCAATAGAATTTCATTTCTGCCAGATAGACTATATCCAATTTCAATCGTTAAAACCAAAAGGGCACTCAGTCATAAAGATACGGAAACGAGTTAATTCGATCACCGTTTTCTACTACATCGATAAAGGTGGGGAAGCCGGGGAAACAAAAATCGAACAGTCCTTCGCTGTGCACTTCGCTGCTTCCTGTTCCTCGTATGACGATGTGTCAGGACCAGTAAGAGAATAAGAGAGATGGCAGTGTGGGAGTTTGGTCTACCTTTCATGTTAGAAATATCTCGATTTGTCCTTTTATTGTCAGTTGTGTGAAAGAAATGGGAGCAGGAAACGGAGAAAAAGTGGCTGGAGGCTTAAATCTTTTTCCCGAACATATGCTGTAGGGTGTGAATTTCCGGCTTGTCAGATGAGTGGGGATAAGCAATACCAGCCTTCAGGTTCAGGAATATCAAATTAGAGGATGCACATGATGGAATTACGAATTTGTGGGGCGGAACCCGGAAGAATCGGAATTTGATTCCTATTGATATTCAATTCGGAGTTAAAGTGGATTCGAAGGAGCAGAATGGATGTAGAATGGATGTAGAATGGATTCACTAATGATTGCACCTTTTTTACTTCCCGGAATGTGTGTATTTCTGGCAATCGTAGTACCAAGAAAATTTAAGCTTAAATAGATGTGAAGATGCTTGATAAAAAAACAGAAAGTGGGTTATATCTATGGTATAACCGCAATGGTGACGTAGGACTATCGTTGATTCAGTGATTCTTTGTTTGAAGTTGAATCTGAATCCATTCTGAATGAATGAATAAATGAATATTTGGGGGACTTCGAAAACGAGAGCGTTACGTTGGAGGTACAAGGTTTTATGCATCCAATATTGGATACGAAAATATCCTACTGATGGGGAAGAATAATCTTCAGAAGCTATCCTGTTAATTGCGATTGATTGAAAAATCACAAAACCAAATGTATTTGATCACAGTGTTACATGGATAGAAAACATTCAAATAAACTCTTTCTCATGAATGTATTTTTAAATTCCCAGAGGAACTGGCAGATTATTTTCAGTAACGATTAGATATTTCCACATTTTCCTCAATACTGGAAGCCCACCAGTGGTTAATGCTAATTCGATAACCACCTGTTAATAGCACTTGATTGAAAAATATTTGGTCATAGTGTTACATGGATAGAAAACATCAAAATAAACTCTTTCACATGAATGTAATTTTAAATTCCCAGAAGAACTAGCAGATTATTTTCCGGATCTTTCTCGATGCTGAATGGCATCCAAACGGAAAGAATTCCATGCGTGTATGTAGCGGCTGCTTCGATGGTCACCTTCTCTTCTCCTAAAGGATCGGCTTCTCTGTGCTCCCTCACAGTTTCAAACAAACTGCTTGCGTTTCAGGGCAGATCTCGATCCTTCGCCGTCCAGCATCCTCAGCAACGATGTTGTCTTGTCGATGTCCTCACGAAAAATGAATGCGTCTCACCACCAGAATATCGCTTAAGTATGCTTTTTGTGCGTGATTGAATCGAGAGAAGGCGTGGTTTACGATGACAATTTGAAAGGCAAACTAGAGGGGAATGAACTCTCTGAGCTCGGAACTTTCGGCGACTGAGCAATAATCGATTGCGGGCGCATACAATATTGGATACGCAAATATCCTACTGATGGGGAAGAATAATCTTCAGAAGCTATCCTGTTAATTGCGATTGATTGAAAAACCACAAAACTAAATGTATTTGGTCACAGTGTTACATGGATAGAAAACATTCAAATAAACTCCTTCACATGAATGTATTTTTAAATTCCTAGAGGAACTGGCAGATTATTTTCAGTAACGATTAGATATTTCCACATTTTCCTCGATACTGGAAGCCCACCAGTGGTTTATGCTAACTCGATAACCATCTGTTAATAGCACTTGATTGAAACATATTTGGTCACAGTGTTACATGGATAGAAAACATTCAAATAAACTCTTTCACATGAATGTATTTTTAAATTCCCAGAGGAACTGGCAGATTATTTTCCGGATCTTTCTCGATGCTGAATGGCATCCAAACGGACAGAATTCCGCGCGTGTATGTGTGTGTGTGTGTGTGTAGCGGCTGCTTCGATATCTTCCCGGGGAACCGTTTGTGGCATCACTCTCCTCCTGATGGATTCCCTTCTGGCCTAAGGTGCACAAACAGGCTCTTGGTGACACCGTTCATCCGCGCTTTCATGATAAACAAAGAGCTTCACCACAACAGCGACAACATGCTCCAATCGCTGTTCAATTAGAACTAAGTGGATTTCCGAGCGGCGCTCGCTTATATACCGATTGGTGATTTCAATAGCCTGTTTTGAAAGCAATTTTAAGACTATTGAAACAAGTTTTTGGATCAAAAAGTAACAACTATAGAACGCGTAGACATTTTATCTTTCGAATGAAGTGTCTATCATACAATTTCGTTCAGTTGTTTAGGAGCTATTAACGCTCAAAATCTCGGTCTCCGGCGTAACGCTTTCGTTTTCGAAACTTTGATTTTACACCCCGGTATAGAAATGAAAGACGTAGTCCTACGTCAAAAAGTTTAGCCGTAAAATTCAATGTCATTTTTTGCTATTAGGTTTGTGTATATGACTCCGTTCT
Source organism: Toxorhynchites rutilus septentrionalis (assembly GCF_029784135.1). Taxonomy (NCBI): domain Eukaryota; kingdom Metazoa; phylum Arthropoda; class Insecta; order Diptera; family Culicidae; genus Toxorhynchites; species Toxorhynchites rutilus. Next base: position 338,862,201 of record NC_073745.1, read on the forward strand.
TCTAAATACATATATTTAACCCTTTTCGGTCGTATTAAATTTTTATATGGGTGTCGTACTGGTCGGAATTAATTTCACATGAAAGAGCATACATTACTGCATGTATCATGTAAGATTATGAATAAGATCTGTTTATTTCTTGTGAATTTTAAATATGCATTTACTGAACAATGTTTTTTTTATACAACAGATATATTTTATAATTCTCCTTCGTGTATATCACACGAGAATAAACTCATATCTTACGAACCAGCCAACGGCTGAAGGTCTCTCGAACAAAGGCAGTGAACCTACAAGACATTCCACCAACTTTCGTACACACTTGGGTATTCCTCCCCTATTCGTATCGTAGTTTAAAATAAAATTTGGATTACTAACGTAGATGGTGCCGCCTCGTTTCATTCATTTTACTATAACTGTTGTATTCGATGTATCCTAGATATTCAGCAACGTGACTATCCTCTTATGTTCGCTAATTACACTGAGTACCGTTATCTATTCACCAGACATTAAGATTCCTTAAAAAGATTAGTATTATTCTTTGTTGTGGTGGCTGAGGGCAGACAAGCGACCGCAAACAGTTAATAAATGTCATCACTTATCACTTCTTTCTTATGTATAGCTCGTGGTGCGGCCTTGGGGATCTCAGGGTGGGTCACGAATGCTCTTTCGGAAACTCTGCATTAAATACACCAACTGTCTGGATCGACCCGATCCACCAACGATAGCTTAGGGAATTTCAATTTCACTTTTGAACCAGCAATTGAAAACGCTTGGTACTTGACGAACTACACGGATTTATTAACAGGAAATACATTTATTTGAACATGTGAACGGATTGATCGCTAGACTGAGACTAACTAAACTTTCAACAATTTTCCCTACCTTCCTTTCTCAACTCTATATATATTTCCTATTATTTCCTTTAACACATTAGGCCGCAATTTTTTCTTGCTGCGCTTTCCATTCAGCCCGCATCAAGAGTGTTTGCACAATATCAGTGTCGGTCCCAGGTCCCAGTTCCCAATGACAATGTTTAAATAGAAAATAGTCAGCAATTCGACTAGAAAGTAGTCACACATCCGAAAACAAACCGTATATATTTTTATTTTATTATTTTGTAGCTGTCAGTCCCAGTGAGTCAGCGCTTTCCTACCAAAAAGCTCAACGTCGGCCCCTAGGGGCTGACGCTGGGCTCCACGTGTTAAATCTATACTTTCTATATAATTTATACCACCATTTGAAATTCAAAAAACACAATAATACTCTACCGACAACAAAAAAACATCAAACTGATAACTACCCTATCGCCTTCTCACACATATATTTGTCATACTTTTCATCATTCCAGTGCACAAAGGTCCAAGAGATTTAAGGGGAAATTAGCAGTTAGAGCTCGACAGTTATTCTCTAGACAAAAGCTGTCTTCGACAAAGTTGCTACATATGATAGGGCGCTCATTATTATGTTATCAAAAATAACCTTCCAGTTTTTCCTGTATATTGCCAGTTTTTTCGAGCATGCCAGCGAAACAGCCAAAGGCCAAAAATCTCCAGTTTTTTCAAATTTTCACAGTTTTATCCACCCTTTTCATTTTTTCGGCGTTTTCAAATTTTCTACTCCCTAAAACTATATCCTTTTCTTCTAGTTGTGAGAATCCTACTCCGCTTCACTCACTTCGAAGACCTTTATGACGATTATCGTCTTTATCTGTATTTTTATATACCTTGTATAAGTACACAGAAGTACGGCACGATATTTTCTCACTAATTTGCCTCTCTTTTATTGATATTTAGTTCAATCAGCAACATTATTTCAGTATGGATAATGTTTATATAGGTGCTGCTATCAAAATGTTGATCAATGAATATGTTGTGTTTCGGATTTGGTCACCAACTGTCTGTTTTTAGCAACACGATGTTTTTCTGTGTACGCTGAAAGCTGAAATTATTTATTATTAACTAGCTAACCCGGCAAACTTCGTCCCGCCCATTTACATGATTAATTCTCGAGTAATGCAGAAATTTGTGTTTTATTTGTATGGCAGCCACCCCTAAGAGAGGGGGAGGGGTATCTTAACACCATAGAAACATTTATTGCATCCTAAAACCTCCACATGCCAAATTTGGTTTCATTTGCTTGATTAATTCTCGAGTAATGCAGAAATTTGTGTTTCATTTGTATGGCAGCCCCCCTTTGAGTGGGGGAAGGACTGTCTAACCATCATAGAAACATTTATTGTACCCTAAAACTTTCACATGCCAACTTTGGTTTCGTTTGCTTGGTTAATTTCCGAGTAATGCAGAAATTTGTGTTTCATTTGTATGGCAGCCCCGCCTTAGAGAGGGGGGAGGGGTCTCAAAATATCACGAAAACCTTCCCCGGCCCCAAAAACCCCTACATACCAATTTTCATGTCGATCGGTTCAGTAGTTTCCGAGTCTATAAGAATCAGACAGACAGACAGACATCACTCCATTTTTATATATATGGATTATGGATTATAGATTATTGTACTTCATATTTTAATTCAGTTACAAATTTGGTGGGCTATGGTTGCAGAAGCGGTATTGGGCCTAAATATTTCCAGAATCTAAGTTGAATGTACGCTTTAAAGCTTTAAATCAATTTGGATAACACTGCACGGTTTGTTTCGATGAGAGCTAAAACCAATATGGAGACTAACAATGAAATTCAACTACAGTTTCTGGCAGGCGGTTTCTGGCAAGCGTGTTCCCTTTGATTGGGCGAAATAAGCCTGTCGCTGGTACCGATATCAACAGTGGTAGTGTGTTGAGGGGTCCCGTCGTGACAAAATATTTGTCAGCATTTATAATTTCACACAACGCCCTGATTTCCCTGATTTCGTAATTTTTATTGCAAACATAAAAAAAATTGACAAAAAAAGATTCTTCCAACTTTTTCCAATGTTTTTCGGAATTTTACAGCTTTTCCAAAAATTTGGTGGGTATTTCTGAGGACAGCATGGAGAATTATGTGAGCACTTAAAACGGAATTTCTTTACACTGATAGCAGACGAGACTACAGACGTTTCATCGAAGAAGTCGTTAGGGGTGGCTTTCTTATGGAAGGACTGCACTCCATGTTATACTGCTTCCACGATTTGATTGAGGTTATCGAAACTGACTTAGCAACGTTTTACAAAACTGTGGATATTGTTGTAGAATATTTTGTCGAAGGAGCTAATAACATGACCGGTACCAAGAAATAACTAAGAGCGTATCTAAGGAAAGACTGCTCAGGTCGATCTGTAATGGTTTAAATGATCCTACGACGATTATTTATTTAACCTTCTTATCTTATGCATGCATGGTGAACAATATCACTAGATTATTTCAAAGTGGACGTCCGGAACTATTTACTTTGCGTTCGAGCATTTCAAGATTATTCAGGACACTTTTGGATAACTTTTTTGAGACAGACTATATGAAAATGGAACCAATCTGAACAACGCGCAGTTCGATCAGCAAAATTATGTCAGTTTGTATAACGTTTATGTAGGTGCTGCGACTGAAATGTTGATCAATGCATATTTTTCCGCATGTAAAATTTCAGAAAACGGCGTAGCTGTATACAAGAACGGTTCGATAAGTTTTCACATTCCACTATGCAATCAAGTTCTTAAATAATTTAATTTCAATGATCCTTTGATTATCAACATGAGGAATATAAACTCATGTCATAGAAAGGAAGCATATGTCAATTGTTCGAAGTCTTCCTAATATTTCCGATCGGAATTATATTCAGGATATCGATAACGAGTTTAGGGAGTTCCGAAATCTGGATTTTACTGACTTCACTGTGAACGAACGCAATGATGCTTCTTTCGTTAGGGGTTAAATTTTGCCACTAAGAAGGAATGACAATTAGTTTTGTTTATCCTAAATTGATTCAGCCGCATTACTCAGCAACTGTTGAACGATTGCTTTCAGAATACAATTTGAACAAAACAAAACTAAAAAATAGAACAGGTTAAAGAAGAACTTCATAAAACGAGGAGGAAATATGCGGAAAAGTTCAAGAATCATCCAAACCCATTAGCAAGGAGACTCAGTCAAAGTATGGTTTCACGTATGAAGAAAAAAACGTTAATTATTTAAAATTGTTAAACGTTATTGTTGTGCTTCAGCACACATGCTAAATTTTAACTATAAGATTTGATAACAGATGTAATTCATTATTATGTTAAAACCAAATGCATAACCAAATATTGTTATTTCCACATCATGGAAGATTCAATAAATAATTGTATGGAAAAAAAAAGAACAGGAACAAAAATTATGCGAGGAATTCTAGCTTCCAAAAATTATGTAGACATGCATAAAGAAGAGTCAGGATTAGTACGAATGACACAGAATGTAAAACAAAAGCATAATGTTAAAATGTATGAACACATACAGATTGAGGAAATTTAGAAATGCTACGGTACTTATGTATTAACGTCATTATGTTCTAAAATTTATTCTAAGGGTGACGTAATAGGGTGGCGAAGTCCCCATCTAACGATGATAAGGAACCGAGACGGCCCCAATCCGTCGAGGTGACACAATCCCAGTCGGCCACCGACCCGCTGTCAGAAGCGACGGTATCTCGCAAGCAAACCTTTTATCACAAATTGTTAGATGAGATTTTCGCTCCACATTGGCCTCACAATAAATTTCATTACGAAAAATAAATTCATTATGAAAATAGCGCTCTGGTGGCAGTAATACGTAAGTACCATTGCTACATACTGACACTGTCTCTGAATACCCTAATTTGTATTGTTAATATATATATATATATATATATATATATATATATATATATATATATATATATATATTTTTTTTTTAATCTTTATTTTTGAGACTTTCAGCCTCCTGGGCTGGTTCGTCTCAGTATTGTTAATATAAAAAAAAATTGAGGCAAATAAAAAAAAATCTTACAGCTAGTTTTTTTCAAATTTTCCCAGCTTTTTCAAAAATTTGGTTGGCATCTCTGGTTGTACCTCCAATCATTTTAAACAACTTTGTAGAACAAAGCTTTTCTCTATCTTTTAATATAATCCATTTAGCGCATCTTTTCCAAGTTGCATTAGGGTGACCATGAAAAAACGGGGTTCTTTTCTTTAACTTTTATATTTCAAATTCTACATCAAAACTGTGTTAGTGTTAGCTTATCAATTCCAATATTTTGCGATGCAGAAATTGTCAATATCTTAATCCTAAATACTTAAAGTTATTGATGTTTTTTTACCCAAAAACTCATGATTTTAATTTTAATTTACTCAAACAAAAAAAAAATAACAGTCGGGTATCAAAATCACACATCATGTAGAGCGAAATATCCTATTTCAAATGCCGTCGTCAAACTTCGTTTATGTTTGCCCCAGAAAGAATGACAAAAAATTGAAGAGAGCGTATTTTTTGGGAAGAAATATCAATAACTTTGAGTGAAGTTGAGATATTGACGAGTTCTGCATCGCAAAATATTTGTATTAGTATGCTCTAAAAGTCTTTCGAAGACAGTTTGTATGTAGAATTTGAAATATAAAAGTTAGAGCGAAGAAACAGTTTTTTTCATGGTGACCCTAACGTAATTCAGAAAAAAGGCGCTATATCGGTTATTTCAAGAGATAGAAAAAACTTTGTTGCACAAAGATGTCTCAAATAACTGGGACAACAATATTGTCGAACTATGTTTACCTCTATCTATAAAGATAAAAAAGTAATTTTTTTTATTTCATCGGCCATTTTGTTCACCATATTTTTGATAATATAGAAATGAGCGCTCTATTATATGTATTATATGTCGAAGACAGCTTTTGTCTAGAGAATAACTGTCGAGCTCTAAATGCACCTCCTGGACCATTGTGCAATATTATGGCAAATATTTCGCCAGAATCGAATGAATCAGTCTCATTTACCTTTTATTTTGCGACAGGACTCCAAACGAAATTTGCTATCGTGTGGTTGTATTCTGTTTTGTAATTTTTTTTATGGTTATCTGGTTTTATGGCCGTCATCTTAATATAAATTTTTGAGGAGTGAACCCTTTGGGTTAGAACACCATCCCAGCAGCTGGCCTATTCAACACTATGACGGACTATAGAATATAGAAGACTATAGAAGCCTAACCAGAAAACTCCAGTTGCCTCTGTGTCTGCCTTAGTCGAACATATATTCTTGGATATCATATATTCGTGGAGAACTTAATCATCTGTGATAGATTCGCTCCTTATCGAATCTGAGCAAATTGCAAATAATTGTCGATGCAAAACATTGTTAATTCTTTAGCCTTCTTTTTCTTCTTAAATGGCTCTACAGTTCCTAGAGGAATTTACCGTCTAAACGTAGTATCACTTGCGTCATTTTTATTAGTACTGAGATTTCTATGCCAAAAACACGCCTTGAATGCATTCTGAGTGACAAACTCTAGAATACGCGTGACCACAGTGCAAGTCGGAGAAAATTTCTTCGACGAAAAATTCCTCCGACCAGAACGGGAATCGAACCCGAACCCCCTGCATGATAATGTGTAACGCTAACCACTCGTCCACGGGAGCACAAATTCTTTGGCCTTAGTACTAATGAATTCCCCAAAGAAAAGGTAGCACTTATCTCATTGGATTAGCAAAAAAAACTTCAATAGCGACAGAAATTAAATTCAGCAGGAAAAAGCCGCTTCCGTTACTTGTACAGGTAAACCTATTTTTGTGCGATTTGTTTAGTGCGGTTTCATTATTAAATCGGAACTTGAAATCAAACACACAATGAAATCGCACAAAAATAGGTTTGCCTGCATCTATTTCTATACCCGAATAAGTATTTTGCACATTTTTTGGCATCCTCATACATTACTTCAAATGAGCTTAAAGGTATCATTAAAAGTGCTATCACGTATACATACCCATTCCACCCTCCCCAAAGTAATGAAAACGAATGTTACGAATCGTTGATTTTGAGGGTACACATTAGAGATGGGCGAGCGCTCACGAGCCGCTCATTTAAGCCGGTACGTCAGAATGAGCGTACGATCCACGGTTCTTTAAAAATGAGCCGCGGCTCTCAAATGAACGGCTCTTATATGTACGGCTCTTGAATGAACCACGGTTCAAAAAAGACCCACGGTTCATTTAAGAGCCGTTCATTTGAGAACCACGGTTCATAAAAGAACTGCGGTTCATAAAAGAACCGTGTTTCTTTTGAGAGCTGGCTTATTGATAAAGAACCGTGAATCGTACGCTTGTTCTGACGAACCGTGGCTTGCGACAGTGCGGAAGGAATATATGTTTCCCATGCTGCTTTTCAAGCGGTTTCATTTATCTGTTTGTATGTTTGTAAATTTTGGCGGATTACATATTTTCTCGAAACCCTATCAATATGAGTATCTAATGAAAGGACTAGACTAGTAGGACACAGTTATTTATGTAAAATGGAAATCCAAGATGGCGGACGTTATAAAATGACAGACTACTAATTTCGTCAAAACCCCATCAATATGGATATCAAATGAAAGGGTTTGCCTAGTAGATCACAGTTATTTATGAAAAATGTAAATTCAAAATGGCCGCCACCCCAAAATGGCGAAATATGATTTTTTCTTCCAAAACCCCCTCAATATGGGTATCTAATGAAAGGACTTGACTAGTAGGACACAGTTATTTATGTAAAATGGAAATCCAAGATGGCGGCCGTTTTAAAATGACAGACTACTAATTTCGTCAAAACCCCATCAATATGGGTATCAAATGAAAGGGTTTGCCTAGTAGATCACAGCTATTTATGAAAAATGTAAATCCAAAATGGCTGCCACCCCAAAATGGCGAAATATGATTTTTTCTTCCAAAACCCCCTCAATATGGGTATCTAATGAAAGGACTTGACTAGTAGAACACAGTTATTCATGAAAACTGTAAATCAAAAATGGCGACCGTTACGAAATGGCAGACTGCATTTCTTCTGAAAACCCCATCATATGGGTATCAGATGAACGGGGTTGACTAGTAAATCACAGTTATTTATGATAAATCCAACCCGCATATGGGTATCGAATGAAATGATTTGACTAATATTCCATTCCATTCCATTCCATTCGAAATATTTTAAAAACGTTTGGGATATAAAACGGGGAGAAAACTGTGTCGTTATCGAAAACTGCTATATTCTCCCGACTGATAATTCGACATGATCAACATTATATGGATCAATTGAAATCAGTTCTAGTGATTAAAAAAAAGCTCTGTATAAATTGATTCCGGAGCTGGTAAAGCGATCTACAAATCTTGAGTCAGACGAATTAGTAGCCTAACAAATACTGTGAGATCCTCGCTTCAAGCAGCAAGGTTTTGGGGATAACAGAAAGTACAACTATGCACACCAGTCGTTGATAAGGAAGCTAAAAATGACATTCATAGAACACACACCTACGAAACTACCACAAATCGTTGGTGATGAAGCGCTGTCATCTGTATGGGAGGAGTTTCATGCATTGGTTGGCAATCTTCGATCCTCACATGATCCAAAAGCTGTTGCAACATCTATTGTAGATAAACATTTAGCGGAACCACATTTGCTGAGACTAAGCGATCCTTCGTTTTGGTGGAATGAAAGGAAATTTATCTCTCCGCGGCTGTATCTTTTTTTTTGAATTTATTATGTATTCCGGCGACTTCAGTACCATATGAGCGAGTTTTTCCGAAAGCAAGACAAGTTTGCAGTGAAAGATGTAGTAGACTTCCATCATATAACATTGGAAAAATAATGTTTATAAATTAAAAAAAAAGAATATCATTGTAATGGAAATATTTCAGAGAAAACCTTTAGTAAAGTAATATTTTTATATTTCTCTGTACTGATTATTGTTTTAAACCTTATTTTTTACGTCTTCCATTCTTTACATATCCGGATAAACCAGTTCTTGCCGTCGAGTCGCTCAAATGAGCCGGCTCTGTTCATTGAGCGCACGGCTCTGAGCCGCTCACTGAAATGAACCGTTTTGCCCATCTCTAGTACGCATAGCATTTTATTGTCTTGGCACGGTTTGCGATGGAGAGTTTCTCTAATTTACTAAAAATTTTGATCGTTCGGCTAAAAAAAAAAAACGCTGAATGTACCAATATGAAACGTTCACAGGTGTTTTGGGAAGAAAATAGGCTAAAAATTTGCCTGCAACCATTTGAATTTACTTGCAGGATTACAGATTGTTCTCTAAAACACTAGAAAAACCTGTTTTAGCACGTTTTTGAAATGGATGCGAAAAATTAAAATATTTTTTTTTTCTTCGACGCAATACATTAACCTTGTATATATTGAAGTTTATTGAAGTTTTCAAAATTATTTATTGAATTATTCATCATTGAAGACGAAGGAACAATTTTACATTTGAACAGAAAAATCTTTGTATGAGAAGGTCCTACAGAACCGTTCCAGGAACCAAATGAAAGCTGGTTGATAAAGTTGATTGTATTTGTATCGAGCTAATGGGAAAAATTGTGTTAGTTTATACAATCTTTGAAAAAAAAACAGGAGGAAATCGATTTTTTTGTTTCTTCCCGAAATTTTTGCCCACTACACATACACACACCAAAATAAGAATATGTACATAAAATATTCTAATACCTGAAAGTTTGCGCTTTGAAATGATGTGCATTTCATCTGAATGCGCTGATTTTTCACGAAGTTACGGTATGTCTAAAACCACTTAAAGTTTTTGACTTCGCAATGTGTTTTTCTAATTTTTGTCAAATGTATATGCCATAGTAACAGTAAAAGATAACAAAATAAGAGACACTTTGCAAATAAGACACATCAGTTAAAAATGAATTTCAAGGAGCTTCGTTCTGATCCATTTTACGTGTCAATTTCTCTGAATGTTCTCTACGAAGTATTTTCGAAATGTTTTTTTTTATTTGTACATTTAAGTATTCCGTAAACATTTCACCATAAATTCCATTTTTCGATGATGCGATGATATAAAGTCACGCACAAATCATTTTTACATGTCGGTTACTTCTCAGTCGAACTTCTAAAGCATTCCACGCTGATTTGACATTCACTAGCCTTCGTATATTGTCTCATTTGAAAATGTTTCATGCCCTGGAATCATATTTCTCACAGCAGAAACGAACCCTTTTTTATGAACTGTTCCAATTCCCACCAGGCCAGCGACGGCAAAAATCCCAATCATGATTTACGCTTGCGAAAGTTCCAAACATTATAACTCAACTCGACACAAACAAATTCCAAATATATGGACAAAGTTTATAGTTGTTAACCGAAAATATTGTTTTCGAGCCGATAATTCGTCGGGCCTTTTGCCCGTTTGGGAGGTCTCCGAAAAAGGCTTTGTGTTTGCTCTTACCTCTGTCGCAGCACGAAGAATAACTCCGAAAAATATTAAAACTTGCTAGCCTAGTATACTACTCACCTGCTTTTCACCATCGACTACGGCTTGGCTCTTAAAACAACACACATACCTATTTATGGCCAAAGTTTTCCCTTCTGGCAGGTCGAGAATCTGTGCGCGAAACGGTAATCGCAGTGAAACACGCGCTCATATTTGTTTTATATGTGTGATTATTTTTCTGCCTCGCTCCCGGTAAGCGAACCAACGCCTCCACCCACTCCTAGAAAACCACCGGTCGTTGTCAATTTTCACAGTGCAATCTTTTGCCTGGCACACGAAGAAGAAGAAGAAGAACGGATGATTTTTCGCCTAGGTCCTCACGATGGACGCATCTGGGGTATGCCCTTTTTGTGCCGTCCGCCCACTTTCGGCACCAATGCCAAACTAGCTTTCGTTTCTGCCATAAATTTGAATTATACTTTTGGAAATAAATTTCCTGCTGCCGCCTTTCCGGTCGGAATGAAAAAAAAAAATTATGAGGCGGAGACGGAGACGGGCCTCTTCTTTCCGTGTTTGGGTCCGCAAAAGTTGGGCGCCCCGATACTGATGATGTTTCCCTCAAATAAATTGGGAAACACATTGCTTTTCCTGACGGACCCTATAAATGTTTCGGGAGATATATATTTTTGGACTGTTTAGAGGAAAACTTTATGCGATGAATAATGATTTGGGAGGAAGTTAATGCGTGAACTTGCGATTCGGGAATTGGAATTGAGTTTTTCGGAGAAAGTATCAAAACCAAGGGAACTTTTCTTTTATAATCAATTAGGTTTATTATCCTCCTGTTTTGTAATAATCGATTAATGACCTTCCGTTTCAATTGTATAATTACTAATTTATTCAAATAAGTGGTATCTTACATTGACAGCTGTATTTTCTCACACATGGCTCACACAATCTTCCACAGCGTGTTAATATCCTCGCACATAAGAGAAACACTTACATTATATTAGTCTCTATTAACAGAGTTTATTAATTACGCTTTCGGCTTGTCTACACGTGCTTTCCTTGTAACCATTGAAGTCATTTTAAAAATCTTAATCACAATTACTATTATTACACCACTTTTTTTCAATTTTCTCTCCCTCCATTCGCAATTTCCTCAAATCTCTAACAACCACTCGTACACATTTATGGGCTTGAGAAAAAAAAATCCCTCTACCAGAAGCATTATATGCTCTTCTAGCCGACGTATTCCTTCGCACACACGCGCTAAATTTCCCCATAAATTTTTATTACACGCCATTTTGTTGCCTTAATTAGCTCTGCTTGCAATCTCGCTCCCCTTTGCACTTGGGGCGGAGGGAAACCGGCGCTCGCCTCGTTCTGCTGTTAAAAAAGTGGATGTAATTCGAAAGAAATAATTATCTTTTAAATGGTAATTTTTAATCGTCTTGCTCATTCCCTCTCTCTCACCCTCTCACTCCTTATCTTTGTCGTTTTCGCTCTACTCTGTAATTGTTTCCGCTGCTGCTGCGTTCGCTTTTCATCTTTTTCCGACCTCCCCCCCTCCCTCTGTCTCTCTCGTCACAATTAGTCTCATTCTTTCCTCCTACACAACTTTGCTAATTCGATTTCATTCTTTGCTTAATCGCTTAGCCTTCGTGTAGAAAGTGAAAGAACTTTCAATTTGTGTTGTTACAAGTTTGATTGAAAATTTATTGCATTCCTGGCGGCGTCGGATGCTTGCGCTTCGACCGGTGCTGCTTATGTACAGTCGTGAGAGTTTCGAGCGGCGGAGGTATGTCTGTCCTGTCAGTGCCTACGTTTGTACACCTCCCCCCCTCCTCTCGAGTGGGTGCTTGTTTGATTGACCTGGCCGATCCGGTATCTGCCTGGCCACGGTTCATCGTCTTTTTTATCGTCGTTCGTCCGTCGACTGCAGCGACTCGTGTAATGTTTCTGGAAGTCGATTCGTTTTCTCCCTCGATTGTAGAATTTTATCTCTCTCTTTGAGATGAAAAATGACACATCAATCCCTTTATCTGCAAGCTCACACAGTGATCCATCCCATCGGCTGCGATTTGTGGTGTACGAAAACGGGGAGACACTGCGGAATGGCATTCGAGATTGTCGAAATAAATTACCCTGTAATACATTTTGCTGTGTGAAGAAGGCTGATATGTTGGACGGCGGCACTCCTCAAAATTCGGCGTCATTGTCATCACTTTTGTGTCGGAAACGATGTATTTCCTGCCAGAGATAATGGGTGCAAAATGGGTGGGAAAATTTGTGACACAACGAATAAGGCTCACAATTATTTGATTTGAAATATGAGTGGGCAGTTGGTGCTAGGCGTTGTGATTGAACTTATAAAGGGTGTGTCACATCAAATTGCATCACGGAAAAAACGCTGTAGAAATTTAATTTTTAGGAATTATATCTTCAGCTTTCGCTTATAATCAGATAAGAGTGTATAGATCACGTTGGCCATGCTTCACTGTCAATTTTTCGTAAATTTGGAAAAATGTCGTCGAACGAAAAAGAGCGTCGTGAATTAATCCTGCGCACTCATTTCGAGAATCCGGAGTTGTCACATCGGGACATCGGTAAGATGCTGGGAATCGTCCAATCCACGGTCAGCAGAGTACTAAAACGATACTTCGAGAACATAACCATCGACCGGAAGGTGAAGAACGGCAAAAATAGATGCTCCGTCAGTGAAAAAGATCACAAGCGCGTAGTTAAGCAGTTTAGACGTGATCCGAGAAGTTCGGTCCGGGATGTCGCCAATAAGCTGAATTTGTCAAGTTCATTCGTCCAGCGGACCAAGCAGCGGGAGGGCCTGCGTACATACAAGGTTCAGAAGGCTCCTAACCGCGACGAAAGGCAAAACATGGTGGGGAAGACGCGAGCCCGGAAGCTGTACACCGAAATGCTGACGAAGCCGCATTGCCTGGTAATGGACGACGAAACCTACGCCAAAGCGGACTTTCGTCAGCTGCCGGGCCTGTTGTTCTTCTCCGCAGAGGACAAATTAAGCGTTCCGGAGGAGATTCGTAAGCAGAAACTATCCAAGTTTGCCAAAAAGGACATGGTGTCGCAAGCGATCTGCTCTTGCGGAAAGCGGAGCGCCCCCTTCGTGATGACCGGCACGGTAAACGGGCAGGTTTACCTTAAGGAGTGCCTACAGAAGCGCTTACTACCACTATTGAAGCAGCACGATGGCCCGACCATCTTCTGGCCGGATCTCGCTTCGTGCCACTATTCAAAGGACGTGTTGGAGTGGTACGAAGCCAACGATGTCACCTTCGTGCCAAAGGAAATGAACCCGGCGCGTGGAGCTTCGCCCAATAGAGAAATATTGGGCGATTATGAAGCAGGCCCTCCGGAAGAACCCAAAAGTTGTCAAATCGGAGGCGGACTTCAAGAGAAAATGGATTTCTGTTCAATAAAAACTACAACCTGACGTTGTACAGAACCTTATGGACGGGGTAAAGAGGAAGGTGCGAGCATACGGGCTTGGGCTCGAAGTATGAATAAAAAGAAAATGCTAAAAGTTGTTTAATAGTTTTTATTTTACTGTCTAAAATTTTCAAAAGGATCGGTCTACTGGGCGAATTTCCACAGCGTTTTTTCCGTGATGCAATTTGATGTGACACACCCTTTATCATTTAAGGATATATGTATATAAAATATATATTACGGAAACAGGTAAGCAAATATAAATCCGCTGTTTTTCGTTTGGCGGTTCCTGTAGTAACTTTTAGTCAAGAAGGTCACACAAAAAAACGTCACATTGAAACTTGTTTAAAGGAAATGTGCTAGTGAATTGAATTACAGTTATACCTCGATATAAGGCAACTTATTTTTTTTCCTCGTTACGTTATATCGAAACAGAAACATTTTTTTTTAATTGTTGCAACACTCTTCATGATTACTTAAAAATGCGCAAAAACTAATTTTATATCAACCAGCATTAATTATAAACCTTTCTTATGTCCATTTAAGATAATTTTTGTAGTCAAACAAGATCACTCTCAAGTAGAGGAAAAGGTCTGAAAAAATTGAAGTGAAATTTGCATAAAATTGGTGATGAAACGGATAGTAGTTTGGCCGGATACCGGGAAACCGTATACCCGGCAGCTGGAAATTCGGCTTTTTATTCGCGAATACGAAACTGGAAGACACTGTATGTGTGCATGGAGCGAATGAAGGATTACATTTTAGAAGAAATAAACACATTTTTACATAAAAATAATGAACTATGTATAATTTTTCCGTTTCGAATGGATATCCTTTAATAGAGTATTAAGTTTTCTGCAAGGAATCTTCAACAGGGTTTTTTTCTGATAAGGATTCAATTAGAGTTTATTATACTATAGTATTATATATTACTATAGAGTCACTCTCCCATCGATGACAGGCATTGAAGTTGTCACTTGCCAGACACGAATCAATGGCAAAGGACTCTGCATTGCTTCGATATATATTCCTCCCAGACCTACGGTAGGCCGTCATCAGTTCTTTGATATTATCGAGGCATTGCCGGAGCCGCGGTTAATCTTAGGTGACTTCAACTCCCATGGAACAGCATGGGGGTCACTCTACGATGACAACCGTGCCACGTTGATTTATGATCTGTGCGACAACTTCAACATGACAGTTTTAAATACTGGGGAAGCAACTAGGATAGCCAACCCTCCTGCACGGGCAAGCATGCTAGACATATCTCTCTGCTCTTCTTCATTATCCCTGGATTGCACATGGAAGGTAATCCAAGATCCCCACGGTAGTGATCACCTTCCAATAATTTTATCGATCGCCAATGAATCAAGCTCTCGTGAGTCAGTCAATATTTCGTATGACCTCACGAAGGATATTGACTCGAGAAAATTTGCGGAAATTATTTCTGAAGCAATTCTTTCAATGCATGAACTTCCCCCACTCGAAGAGTATAACTTTATATCGAGTTTGATTTACGAAAGCGCACTTCAAGCTCAAAAGAAACGTGTTCCTGCTACCACTTTCCGACGTCGTCCTCCATCACTTTGGTGGGACAGGGAGTGTTCAAAGGTCTACCTTGAAAAATCATCCGCTTTCAAAAAATTCAGGAAAACTGGATTATTGGAATGGTTTCGAAAGTACCAAGCTCTAGAAGCCAAACTAAAAGGTTTGATTAAAGCAAAAAAGCGTGGATATTGGCGGAACTTCGTCAAGGGAGACCGCTATGAGCACTCTTCGGAATATGGCTTGGAAAATGCGTGGCTGGAACCATACAAACGAAAGTGAGGAATACTCTGACCGTTGGATTTTTAACTTTGCACGGAAGGTTTGCCCAGGCTCCGTTCCTGCACAAAACGTCGTACGCGACATTCCACTTCAAAGCGATTATGAGAATTTTTCGATGGTGGAATTCTCAATTGCCCTTCTCTCATGTAACAATTCAGCTCCGGGGTCGGACAAGATTAAATACAACTTGTTGAAGAATCTTCCCGACTTGACTAAACAGCGTTTGCTGAACTTATTCAACAAGTTTCTGGAGCTGAATATAGTCCCTCATGACTGGAGACAAGTGAGAGTGATAGCCATACGGAAACCCAACAAGCCGGCTTGCGATCACAACTCGTATAGGCCGATTGCAATGTTATCCTGTATTCGTAAATTGTTAGAGAAAATGATTCTACTTCGTTTGGACAAGTGGGTCGAAACGAACAATTTGCTGCCAAATACGCAGTTTCGCTTCCGTCGAGGTAAACGGACGAATGATTGTCTCGCGCTGCTATTTTCTGAAATCCAAATCGCATTTGCTCGCAAAGAACAAATGGCTTCCGTTTTTCTCGATATCAAAGGGGCATTTAATTCAGTTTCCATGGAAATCTCCCAGAGAAGCTTCATAATCGTGGACCGGAATCGTGGATCGTTCACCAATTCTGAATTATTTCCTATACAACTTACTGTCAGAAAAGCACATGATTTTCTCTCATGGCATTTCGAAATCTTCTCGTTACAGTTTTATGGGCCTGCCACAAGGCTCATGCCTAAGCTCCTTCTTGTACAGTTTTTACGTCAGTGATATGGATGATTGTCTAACTAGAGACTGCAGTCTGAGACAACTTGCAGACGATGGAGTTATTTCCATCACGGGCACGGGTACCGTCATTCTGCAAAAGTCGTTGCAAGATACCCTGTACAATCTGTTCACGTGGGCCCTTAAGCTGGGTATCGAATTCTCTACGGAGAAAACTGAAATGGTCGGGCCATTTGAGCATTCCTGCAGTGCATTTCTTTAAATCAGTTTTCTTCTTGCGGGTCCCGTTAAAAATCTTGTTGAAAATATATTATATAATTTTTCTTCAGAGCAAAACGCCAATGTCAGCAATTTTTGGACTAATCGAATCTCTTGAAGCTCTTGAACTTTATCACAAAAACGAATACGCACTATCATCTACTATAGAATGAAGGTTTCCTTGACAGTGCTGTTTCGAACTTTCCAGTTATTTTAGGTAAGTAAATATTTTTGATAAAATAGCCGGAATCAAATAAACAATGTTCAGAATCGACAGAAATGATTCTTGGAGATATTGTTGACAAATATGACCGAAGATTTTGGTGTGACCGAACCATTAACTCAACTTTGGAAAAATTAAGCTTTCCACACAGCTATCGAATATTCTATATTTATAGATAACACTCAAAAACCATTTGATTATGAATTTGAGGAATTCTCTGATTACACTGAAGCAAATTACCAATTAGGTGTAAGCTTAACTATATCAACTGGCAGGATTTATTTAGAAGTGTGGAAAACATTGAAGTAGCAGTGACGACTTATTACTCGATGATTACAGGAGATACCAACAAGACGAAAAAGGAGAAATATGAACAAAAAATATCCCATTTGGTTTAATCAAAGCATAAAGAATCTAAAAAATAAAAAACAGAAGGCACATAAATTTTATAAAAAAATACAAATCTGACGCTAATCTTCAAAAATATCTGAACATTTGCGAACAGCTCAACTCAACTGTTAAAAGCGCTTTTGAAGATTACTGCTTAAAAACTTCAATTCTTTAATTACATAAAAACAAAATTAAAAAGCAATGGTTTTCCATCACGTATGCATCTTGACGATACCGTGGGGAATGACCCAGAAAAAATTTGCAACCTCTTTGCAACATTTTTTCAAGAAGTTTATATTGTAACAGCTGAGGAGGCTTCTTGACTCCGTGACTTCTTTGCATTTCTTCCAGAATTTCCATGTGAAGTCAGAAAACTAACTTATATTGAAATTTTTGACGCATTAAATAAGCTCGATGTCTCGAAAGGGCCAGGTCCTTACAGAATTCCACCGGTTTTTATATTTTTCATTGGAATCAGAAAGGTTCCCAGAAATATGGAAAAACTCTTTTCTTGTACCAATACTCAAATCCGGTAATAGATCCGATGTAAGAAATTATCGGGGAGTAGCAATTATTTCTTGCATTCCAAAACTCTTTGAAGCCATAATAAACCAAAAACTTTTTCAACAACTAAAGACACGAATTACGAATAAGCAACACGGTTTTTTCAAAGGACGATCAACAACAACAAATTTGCTGGAATTTGTCACATTCACTTTGAATGCAATGGAAAATGGTAATCAAGTTGAAGCTCTATACACTGACTTTAGTAAGGCTTTCAATCGTGTTGATATACCCTTACTCCTTCTTAAACTTCAAAAAATAGGGATAGAAGTCAAGCTATTGAAATGGCTGGAATCATATTTGACTGACCGCACCCAAATGGTAAGATTTAATGGGGAAATTTCAAGACCAATATTTGTTACATCCGGAGTTCCTCAAGGCTCTCATTTGGGGCCACTTTTGATCATTTTATTTGATAATGACGTTTACGTTTTTCTTAACAGTGTTAAGGCACTTACCTACGCAGATGATATGAAACTGTATATGGAAATAAAGAATGAAGAAGGCTCTCAAACATTCAAAAATGAAGTTGACATAGTTTATAATTGGTGCACTAAGAGTTTATTACAGCTCAATGTTAGGAAATGCAATTTGATTACTTTTACAAGAAGAAGAACACCATTGAACAATGGTGTTATACTGGGTAATCAACCCATCAGTAGATGTCAACGAGTAAGAGATTTAGGTGTGATCTTAGATTCGAAACTAACCTTCGTGGATCATTATAATACAATCATCCATAGAGCAAATAATATGTTGAGCTTCATTAAACGCTTTAGTTACCATTTCCACGATCCGTACACAATAAAAACATTGTATATTACATACGTCAGATTAATTCTCGAATACTGTAGTATTGTATGGTCCCCCTACATAACTTCACATGAAGACAGAATTGAATCTGTACAAAAACAATTTTTGTTATTTGCACTTCGTAAACTAGGCTGGTCTTCATATCATCTACCTCCATATGAAGCACGCTGTATGCTAATCAATATTAAAAGCCTAAAAGAACGTCGGAACTCTGCCATGATTCTATTTATTATTGATTTCATATCACAACGAGTGGACTCAGAAGAAATGTTAGGAAACCTAAATTTTTACGCACCGATTAGGAACCTGAGAAACCCTAACATTTTTTACATAGATTATCGAAGAACGAATTATGCCAAATATAGTCCTATTAATCGTATGATGAGCCTCTGTAACGAACACAGTGAAACAATTGATGTAACCATGTCAAGATCAATGCTCAAAGACTATCTGAATAGAATAAGATATCGTTAAATTTCACTATAATATTTGGGCAGCATATTTAGTCTACGCTGGTTTGACGAAATAAATAAATAAATAAAAAAAAATGATTCTGTAACTTGTTAAAATCGTCTTTTAAATTGAACGGATAAATTATCCAGCAAGCTCTCTTTAGATTTTTTGTTTTAAGTAAGTAGTTTTAAGTAGTATTAAGAATGTATCGGTCTACAATTTAGATGGACGACAATAAAATAAAAAATCGTCATCTTCAAAACTGAAAAAAAAAGATCAAAACATCGCAAAACTCTTTTTACCTCACCTTTTTACCTTTTTGCCACTTTCATGAAATGTATCTTTTTTCATTTGTGTGAGCTGCTGATGTAAGAATGTATCAAACGACTACACTGTTGTCGAAATTTTATGCTCGTTTGCTTCAAAATGGCCAATGCGCACCTTCGCCCTGCATTACTCTACATGGATTGCACCTCTTTAGGTATAGAAATAACCATTAAACGTTATTGCCAACATTTCATGGCAATCTAACATTTTATTCACAGTTCATTCTACTTTTAGCTTCAGTTATTTTCAAAAACGAGTAGATAAAAATTCTATGTTTTACAGAAACAAACCAAACATTGATTTTTGTGGATCAATTTCATCAGCCTTTCTGACAAATCTGACAAATGAATTATCATAGATAGGTAAGGTGAATTTGAACGGGGTTTTGTTGACGCCCAATGCCGGGATTTGATCATAAAAGCATAAAAAAGTCAACAAAACAGTTTTGAATCGTATACCGATGTTGCGTGAAAACATCTCAATTCAAAAGAGGTAAATTACACTTAATTATTTTTTTACGTGAATGACGCGTGCAAACAAAAAAAGTCGCGTAAAAAATCTCGTAATTAAAAAAACGCGTAGTTTCGATTTTTGCGCCGAATAAAGCGATTTATTTTCATTATCAGATTTAATTACAATTGATTTAGAATCATTAATTTTTTCGCCGAAAAGCATAAACCAAAATATACATGTCTGACTGAAAAATAATGTATAGCGCAGTTATTGTGAAATCATTCAGGAAAAATGACGATTTAAATACACTGTCAAAAAATCTTAATCAAAAACTGAATTGAATATTAAAAATGTTCATAGCTCAAAACATGTTCCCTTCAATACTTTTAAAACTATTTTTATCGGAAAACACTTTTAATTAAACAAAGTTCAACGCATGGTGGAGCCGTCCTGGATCCACTTAAGGGAGCAGTACACTATAGAAACTTGGAAAATTTAGAAAAAGTGTTGGCCTAAAATTCTCTGGGATGTCCACTTTACTGTAGTTTTTGTCCCTTTTGTGTGGTTTTGATGCTCCGTTCCAGAGTGACAAGCAAATTAGTGGACCTAAGTCTTTGTGAAGGAGCGCGGATCCAAAAATTTAAAACGCGTTTTTCTCGAAACTAAGTTTTGCAAACTGGTGAGAGTTCTACCTCCAGAACGGTCCATCCGATTTTGATGAAATAGTTTTTCCCAGATTTTCCACAAATTTTCCTGTCATCGTACGTAGGATTTTTCTGATACTTTGAAAAATAAAATTTTGGTTAATTTTTTTGTTTCGATTTTTAAGGCCAAAACGCATTTTTTTTACATAAAATGTCGCCATTTCGTCAAAAATCAACATTTTGAAAAAATCCTACGTACAATGACAGGAAATGCATCCAAGATTACGTGAGATTAGTTGGAATCGGTCCACTAGAAAAACTTGTAGAACTCCCACCAGTTTACAAGGTTTCGGCTGCAAGGGTTCACAAACCGGTAGCGGCTATTCAGGGACAGTCCAATTACACCATTTATTTTTTATTTTTTAAGTAATATATACTTAATAAAAGTGTGACGTTAGATTAATCATAGTAATTTATTGTCTCATTGAAAAAATGGTGAAATCTATATATATAAAAATGGAGTGATGTCTGTCTGTCTGTCTGATTCTTATAGACTCGGAAACTACTGAACCGATCGACATTAAAATTGGTATGTAGGGGTTTTTGGGGCCGGGGAAGGTTTTCGTGATATTTTGAGACCCCTACCCCCTCTCTAAGGGGGGGGCTGCCATACAAATGAAACACAAATTTCTGCATTACTCGAGAATTAATCAAGCAAATGAAACCAAATTTGGCATGTGAAGGTTTTAGGATGCAATAAATGTTTCTATGGTGTTAAGATACTCCTTCCCCCTCTCTTAGAGGGGGCTGCCGTACAAATGAAACACAAATTTTTGCATTACCCGAGAATTAATCAAGCAAATTAAACCAAATTAGGCATATGGAAACTTTAGGGTGCAATGAATGTTTCTATGGTGTTAAGATACTCCTCCCCCCTCTCTTAGGGGTGGCTGCCATACAAATAAAACACAAATTTCTGCATTACTCGAGAATTAATCAAGCAAATGAAACCAAATTTGGCATGTGGAGGTTTTAGGATGCATTAAATGTTTCTATGGTGTTAAGATACTCCTTCCCCCTCTCTTATAGGGGGCTGCCGTACAAATGAAACACAATTTTTTGCATTACCCGAGAATTAATCAAGCAAATTAAACCAAATTAGGCATATGGAAACTTTAGGGTGCAATGAATGTTTCTATGGTGTTAAGATACTCCTCCCCCCTCTCTTAGGGGTGGCTGCCATACAAATAAAACACAAATTTCTGCATTACTCGAGAATTAATCAAGTAAATGGGCGGGACGAAGTTTGCCGGGTTAGCTAGTAACATACTATTTATTATGTTCATAATGTACTACCCCCTTAATTTGGAGAGGGTACCGTCAACTCCGCGACTAACTATTTTGATTAATGCAGCACTATTTTCTGGTTTATCCGACTAATATTCACAACTCGAATCGGATTGCTGTGAAACGTAGTGGATGTGAAGACATTGGTCATTTAAACTACTTTCTATACTTTAAATCTCCAAAAAATAATTATACAACTTTTTGAAAAGGGCCACAGTTTTTTTTCTTAAATTTTTACAAAAAATCTTAACTCAAAACCTATATGATTTTATGATATATAAAATTTTGCTCGTAAGGAATGTAGGAAACTGTTTTAATTTTATCCACAACGTTTTACTTCAATATCAGATGGTGCTGCCAACTCCTAAGACGAGTTTGCATGAAATTCGTTTATTTTACTATGATAGTAGAGGGGCTGCATATGAGGATGGACATTTTTTTCGAATTCAGTTGGCTTCATTTACCAGAATAATCGACTGTATTGATTATGCTGTAAAATGAAGCACAACAAAACATCCACCTACGACATGATATTCTCATTGTTTCTGATTGTTGCAATGATTTTTCTTCCAAGTCTTTTTCTACCCTTAGGAAACAGATGATAGTTACTGAGAGATAAATCTGGTGAATATATTGGTTGGAAGGAGCAACTCGAATTCATATTTGTTCTCTTAAGCCATCGTAAACATCAATGAACATTGTCATACAATTTGTAAAGAAAATGAAAAAGTAGCATTTTTTCCAGGTTTACCCGACAATAACTCTATACACACTAATTTTTGCAACTTTCATATACTTCTTCTGCTTCCATAAATCTAATATTTATTTCATTCATCTCACGCTACATCTCATGAAAAGATTGGGTCTTGTCCACAACATTACGCTAAAAAATCTAATGTTACCCTTCCCAAAATATATTTGATATATCAAATCGTTTAAAAATTTTAATCAAAAAATTTGCACGATGAGCGCAAAACAAAATGGTTTAAGAAAATCAATTAAAATTCATTTTTGTGCACCGTTTTGTTGTGGAATTTGTTGCCATTCTGAAGATAGCTTCATAATGCCTCTATCATTGTGGTCTTGGTTCTTATTGGAGAAAAAATCTGGCAATAGATTTTTAAAATCTTCTCTAGATCCCCATTTTTTTATCACTCTGGAAATTTTGCAATGCGAGAAAAAGTTAGTAATCGCTTGGTGCTTGGTGGATGTATTAAAACTTCCCGACCAAGCTCCCGGAATTTTGTGGCTTTGCGTTGTCCTGACGGAACACAACACCTCTGCTGTTGCCCAATTCTAGAAGAATCTGATCAATCGCTAGCTCCAAACGGTCAATTTTTTTACTGCGGAGATCTGAATTTCGTGTATTGCATAAACAAATTAAAAAGATTAAAAAAAATAATTAAAAGTTTAAAACAAGATTGAAATATAAACACCATTTACAATTTCAGCAGCTTGTATTGTAAAATGTACCGAATTTCCTCTCTGTTGACCTCCTTTGTGAACACTCTGTAACTCACAACTGAATGGAACAAACAAAAAACAGCGAAACCATTTTTTTAAGTGTAAAATGTCAACTTTACAACGAGCCTAAACTTGAAATTGTATGATCGATATTTCGCGAGACATTGATCACTAAAGCCAGCTAAAGAGAAAATAAGGGATAACATTTTCCCCAACCTAATATTTTGATCTTGTATTACAACTATACCCACAACGTGCACTATGTCATTTGTAAGCTACATTTGTACACTCGCATCGTTATTGATTTGAAATTTGCTTCACAGCAAATTCAACAATATCAAATATAGATGGAAAGGTGGCAATCATTTGCTTTTTGTGTTCGCTTTCTTTCCTCGGAATAACCCTCAGTGGCTCCACACAAGCATTGGTAACCTGCACAAAGTATACTCACGAAATCGGATAATCTCCGGGCCGATCCACTTATGCAAATCACAACAGAAACTTATCCAATTCGGTAGCACGAGCATTGCACTGCACAACAATGCTTCTCTCTCACCTCGGGAAGAAATATTGCGTCTTATCCAATTCTCTTCCCTAGAAATCCAAACAAAATCTTCAACCGTAAGCTCCTCTGCTGCTCCTGCTGCAAATTTCTTTTTCGGCAAAACTCACTCGCACGCCCCCCACTTATCCCTCCCGTATGCACAATTCACTGAGCTTGGGGTATACTCGATAATAATCCAGCATATTCCGAACTCGCGTACGGCTGCTGTCCCTCCACATTTTTTTTCCTCCGAGCCGAGCCCAGATTATATACCGGCAAACCAGGGCAGCGAGTAGAGAGTGCAGTCGTCCTCTCGAGCGTGAAACAAGAAGCAAACAGAGAAAATCCACCCCACTGCTCCCACCCCCGCACACACACACACACACACACACACACTGACGGAACATGAATGGCATGATGGCATGCTTGAACCGTTCGCAGAGTACTTTCCGGAATGTGAAATTCTGTATGGTAATATTGCATTTTGATGCTTACTTTGCTTCTTTTGACGTGGGACTACGTCTAACCGGAATATATGGAGGGTAAAATGAAAACCTAAACACAGAACATGCAGGAAAAAATGAAAGATTTCGAATGCTTATAGCTCGAACATTTCGTACTGGATAGGAGAGATGTTTGCATCACTTGATAGGGAATATTTCTACGCATCTATCGCAACTAACAAAATGTTGTTTTTCATTAGATAAACAATTGAATAACTGTAAAATATTAGGCGTTATCTAAACGCCCTAACTGCATCGTTTTGATTGGCCCGATTTACGGTTTCCCTGACACAGCCATCAAAACCAAGCAGCCTTGGGGAAATCGGCATTGCAAATACATGAAAGTAGGGGAACTTTTGTTCTCATCGAAAAATGTTCCCTAACACAGACTTTAAAACCAAGCAGCGAAATCGGCATTGCAAACACACGAAACTAGAGGCGAATGAACTGAAAAGTTTAAACCTTCTTAAAGCCAAAAAGAAGAAGAAGAAGAACACACGAAAGAGCCTAGAGGCGAGTGAACTGAAAAGTTTAAACCCTCTTAAAGCCAAAAAGAAGAAAAAGAACACACGAAAGTAGGGGGAGCTTTTGTTCCCACCGAAATGTGTTCCCTAATAGAGATTTCTAAACCAAGGTGCCTGGAGAAATCGGTATTTCAAATTCATGCAAGTCGGGGGTATTTTTGTTCCGACTGGAATGTGTTTCCCTAACACAGACTTCAAATCAGTGAAGCGTGGGGAAATCGGCATTGCGAATTCATACAAATCGGGGGTATTTTTGTTCCGATTGAAATGTGTTTCCCTAACACAGACTTCAAAACCGAGGTTTCTGGGGAAATCGGCTCTGCAAATAAATGCAAACAGCGAGTACTTTTGTCCTCGCTTGCCTTTGTGCAGAGTGGAATATGTCTGTCCTAACATGATCTTCTAAACTTAGGAACCTGGGAAAATCGTGCAGCCACTAGAAGCGAATGAACTTCCCAGTTTCAAGCAAATTCGAGATTCGAGAAGTATGTACACTTTTGGGATGTAAACTTCAGAGGGAAATGTAAAATAAAATAATCGTTTGATAATTTTTTTTTGTCTTTATTGGAAAGATTTTCAGCCTTAGGCTGGTTCATCAAACGTTTGATAATTCTTCCGTACATATATTTTGTTCTAGTCATCATACCAAACGTAAAAGGTCCGTCATTAAATTTACTTGTAACGAAGAACAATCAATCACAATAAATGAATTGACTTTACACGGCATTTGTTCATTTTTTTCACTCACAGAGCAAATATATTGAACTCAATTGAATTTGGAAACTGTTTCATTCAATCAAGAATTTAATCAATACAAACGAATGATTGCTAAGCTAAGGTAGTTCCACGTGAACCTTGCGGTTATATCATAGATATAACCCACTCATTTTTTTAAGAAGACCGAACCGAGAGAGACGAGAGAGAGAAAGAAAAAAAGATATGCTGTTTCCATGCAACGTTTCATTTGGGGATGTTGGAAGTTTGTCACATGTCAGTGTAACTGAAGCGCCCGGTTTGAGGTCCGTCCCATCAGGGACGGAAAGATTTGTGTTGGGATAAGAAGGTATGGCAAATTTTACCATTCTCGTGGTTGAGAGTGTACTTTGTTAGATGCATTATTAGAGCGAATTTAATGCTCACGAATTTCGGTATGAAGCATTCATCTTTCTTCAAACTTTACGACTTGGTACGAGATTAAAATTTAAAGTATGAATTAAAGTTTCTGGGAAGGGTCGAATCCATTATTCTTTTTTCTCGTCTGCACTTGGCAATTAAGACCGGATATTTACCTTCATTATGTGGAGGCCATTAAAACTGGCTTGGCTTATTTGAATGCTCCCGAAAAATATGATTGCCACAAGAAGGGAAGGAATTGTCTATCGCACGAATTTTTCACGATGGTCGGTAAAACGTTTCTATCATTTGCATTTTTAATCGTCTATGCAAATCTCATCAATGTTGCAGACGATGAGACGAAGGCGAATTTCCAGAGAGCTGTCGGGTTTTTTTCCCACCATCTCCCACATTTTTCCTACAAAGGTTTTTCCGCATAAAAATTCAAACCGCTCATGCTGCACAAATGCCATTTCAAACAACTTCCACTTGTCGTAAGCGCATTCCACAACTGTGGGAAATGACAAAATAGATGAATGTGTTTTATTCATGATTTTTTATCTTTCATAGCAACGAGACGAAAGCGATGGTTCGTCCGATACACATTGATCGCCACCAGCAAAGCTCCACCACCTGCTGCTACCGTGTGTGTGTGTGTGTGTGGGGGTGGGGGTGGAGGTATCTCTCGCAAACCTCTGAGTGTCGATTTTGTTCCGCTTCGCCGAACAAGCACCGGAACCGGACCGAGAGGGATATTTAAAGTCTTGATGGACACCCAGAGGAAGGCATTTGGCCGCGCAGTTCCTCCCGTACTTTTTGTTTGTTTAATCAATACCCGATCGACCGATAGCCAGAGAGAAAGAGCCGGAGAGGGAAGCGAAAAGTTCCTGCACTAAATCAACACGAAAAGTCTTGCTAAACTATCGCTGTCAACTGGGGTCGGGACCAGGACCAGGACCGGGGGACTGGGCAGGATGAAGTATAAAGCTCAGAAATAGAAGAGAAAAGTTCCGCGTCGCGCGGGAGTGTTTGACTTGTGTTGGTGGATTGGATTTTCGGCCTCCGTGCACAAGTTCCACTCACTCGCTGGACGATGTTTGAGTTGTTTGATTGATGTTTGAGGAGATTTCACGATGCAGCAGCGGGAAGCGGTTACGAAACGAGAGGGCGCCGGGTTCACGGGTTTTTCCCTCCGATAAGCTTTTTTTTCTTCCTCGGTCGACCCCTTCACGAAATTGGGAGGAAAACGCAGAGTGAATAAATTATCGGAACCGGAGCGATACTTTCGCGAACTGCTTATTTGCACTGCTTTAAGAGTGTTCAACTTTCGGGAATTTGGCACCGTTGAATATTTTATTCGTTCACAATAGCAGTGTTTGATTCGTTCTTCGAATCGGAAACGTGTCCAATTACGGTACACATCGAAATTTGTGATCGGTTGTTGTTGGGGTATTTTTTCCTTTCCAAGCAAAAATGGTAGGTTCCTAAAATTTGTTTTTCTTCTATTCTACAGTGAAGGATGACTGAATCGAGTTTAATCTGCAGATGTCGCCGATGATTTTTGGAGTGTGTTTTTTTCAATTTTGTAAATTCAATACTGTCTAAAAGATAATAAAAAAGGATCAAATTTCATGATGTTGATGAGAAAATACAAATTTTATCACCGTCTTTTGAGAATCGATTATCACCGCTTGTTATTTCTTTTTGACGTAGGACTACGTCTTACATTAAGGGTGCCAAATCATAAAACAGGTCACGTTTTCATAAAACAAAGTTAACGTTAAAAACTATTTTTACTGTAAACGGATTTTAACGATTTGCATACCAATCGAATCGGAAATTTTCTAAGATTTGTGTGATATGCTATATATTACAATCCCATAGTCTGTATATGGTTTAAATTGCTGGAATTGGAAGCATGGAAGCATTCTAATTTCCCCATACATTAATTCTGTCCATTTGTGTGCTTTCCCGAACAGAGCTGTCAATAACGGGCAACTTATGCAGTCGCTAGAATAGAAACAACGAAGAAGGATAGCGAAAAGAGAATATTTGCGAAGTAAACTCCACCCTTGCATAGTAAGTAAACTGTCGCTAGCGTATAAGTATTGCATCTCCTCTGAGGAAGAATCTTTCTGTGCCCGAAACAACAAAGGTCGTTTATTCTGATCGTTTTGTTTTTTATGTTTCCCCTCGAACTGTGAACGCTAGCGAATATTTCAGCGAAGAAATCACGAATACCAATCTTTTCTTTGAAATCTTTCCGATCTTCTTGATCGTAGAAATTTTTTTTTGTAAATTTGTTTTTCAGTGAACATTGATTTTAAACTCATCAAAAACCACCTGAGAAATTTCATAAACATTGGATCCCTTTGAGGATTATCAAATTACTGGTCGAAAATTTAGGAGAAGCATTTGGTCATTACAAAATAAGTGGTCACAAGTTATATTTACATCATCACATTCACTAGGCGGTCAGTGGAAATTATGATGAAATCGGATGGTGACATCGGGTCAAGCCGAAGCGTTCTTTTCTAGAACTGGAACTACTACCAATATTTCGACTAGTTGCCACGGTTGGATTTTAGGGGATTATTTTCAGCGGAGTTCTGGAAGAATATCAGTTATTGAACTAAACAAAATTATTTTAAATTAATTTATTTTACTAAATTATTCCATGACGGTAAAAGATGAATGCCCTGAATATATATATATTTTTTACGACCTTTCTGCTGATAATCAAAATTACATGCCTTCGATGTTTCAATAGATATATGAAATGCAGTGTTTGGATTTCGATCAAAATCAAATGATACACAATGTGTCATGCAAGTAAACTCTCACGAACATATAACCAAATATGAGAGGATCATTCAGATACTTGTATGAATGTCAGCAATCACTTTTGTAACATTTAGTGATTAAACTAAAGGCTGATTTAGACGGTGCCAGTCAACGCGATAGTAGAAGAATCCAATCACTAGAGTCTAGTTATTAGAGCCATGTAAACACCCGGCTCCAGTTACTTGCGCAAGTATCGCAAGTAAGTAATTGGCCACGCCAGCGAATAGAAATTTTTCTAGATACTGGCGCCAATAGATAAATGACAATTTCTTCCAAACAGTGCGTCATATTAGACATTTGTGTGAAGTCGAAATGCCAGGCAGTTTCAGTGGTGCCATATATTTATTTGTACTGGAAGGGAAAAATCTTTTACGGCTATGGTGAAGACAATTATTAAACGGTGTTATTTGGCTTGCTCTGTAATTTGTATGTTTGTATGTTTGTAACATGTTTGTTTGTAGCGCTTTACCACATTAAAAGAAATTTAACCCCCTTCCTGTTGACCGATTGGTCTGAAATTTGGAACACACCTTTATCTCTGCAGTCATTATAAAACTGGGTATTTCATTATTTTAAAAATCCAAGATGGCGGCTGCTACAAAATGGCGGATTACATATTTTCTCAAAACCCCATCAACATGGGTATCAAATGAATGGACTTGACTAGTAGAACACAATTATCCATGAGAAATGCAAATTCAAAATGGCCGCCACCACAGAATGGCGGATTACATATTTTCTCAAAATCCCATCAACATAGGTATCAAATGAAAGGGCTTAACTAGTAGAACACAGTTATTCATGAGAAATGCAAATTCAAAATGGCCGTCACCACAAAACGGTGGTTCACATATTTTCTCAAAACCCTTCAATATGGGTATCAAATGAAAGGGCTTGACTAGTAGAATACAGTTATTTATGAAAAATGCAAATCTAAAATGGCCGCCACTACAAAATGGTGGATTACATATTTTCAGAAATTTATGGAAAATTATGAAAAATGCAAATCCAAAATGACCGCCATCATAAAATGGCGCCATGTTTTTCTCAAAGCCCATCAATATGGGTATCAAATGAAGATGCTCGACTGTTAGAACACAGTAGATCATGAAAAATCCCAACAAACATCGAAACATACTTTTAATTCTACTGTCATTATAAAACTGCATATTCCATGTTCATGGAAAATTTGATTTGGCCGCCGCTAAAAAATGGCTGAATGGTTTGATTTGGAGAGTACACTACACTATGAACAACATAATTTCGAAAAGGTCACCGCCATAAAATGGTCCACTATGTATTTTTTACAATCCCCTCAATATTAGTATCAAATGAAATCATTTCATTAATAGAATACAGTACACCATCGAAATATTCCGAAGAAAGTAAGGTAAGAAACAAAAATTTAAAAAACACAATTTTTTTTAATGGTTTTAATGTAGAGAAACTATGAAATAAAATAAGTAAATTATCACATCCTTTCTTTCATTGATCTAGGGCAATGATGAGATTAAAATAACATCGTGGGGTATATGATGAAACAACTAACTGTGGATAATGGAAATCCAACGTTTATTTCTTACCTAATTTTCTTCGGAATATTCTCATGATGTATTGTATTCTATTAGTCAAATCATTTTATTTGATACCGATATTGAGGGAATTGCGAAAAATACATAGTCAACCATTTAGTGGCGGCGACCTTTTTGAATTTATGTTGTTTATTATGTTTCGTGTTCTTCATGCCAAGTCATTCAGCCATTTTCAGCGAAGGCCAAAATAAATTTTTCAAGGTCATAGAATACGTAGTTTGATAATGGCAGTAGAATTAAAAGTACGTTCCATATTTCAGATCAATCAGTCAATAAGAACGGGGCAATTTTCTATTAATATGGGACAACCCTACAAACATTCAAACATACATACAAACAGGTCAAGCTGAATGAAACCATTTAAAAAGTAATTAGTTGTTTGGGGACTGCGGTCATTTTGGATTTGCATTTTTCATAAATTACTGTCTTCTACTAGTCAATCCCTATCATTTGTTATACATATTGATGGGGTTCTGATAAAATGTGTATTCCACCATTTTGTAGTGGTCGCCATCTTGGATTTGCATTTCTCATGTATAACTGTGTTCTACTAGTTAAGTTCTTTTATCGGATACCCATATTGATGGGGTTTTGAGACAACGTGTAATCAGTGATTTTGAGATGGCGGCCATTTTTGATTCGCATTTTTCATAAATAACTGTGTTCTACTAGTCAATCCCTTTCATTTGATATCCATATTGATCGGATTTAAAGAAAATATGTAATCCGCCATTTTGTGGTGGCGGCCATTTTGGATTTGCATTTCTCATGAATAACTGTGTTTTACTAGTTAAGCCCTTTCATTTGATACCCATATTGAAGGAGTTTGGGAAAATATGTAATCCGCCATTTTGTAGCGGCAGCCATCTTGGAGTTTTAAAATCATGAAATTCCCAGTTTTATAATGACTGCAGAGATGAAGGTGTGTTCCAAATTTCAGATCAATCGGTCAACAGGAAGGGGCTCAAATTTCTATCGATGTGGTAATGCGCTACAGACACACATGTTACAAACATACAAATTACAGGGCAAGCTAAATAAAACCGTTTAAAAACAGTTCCTATCGGTGCTTTATGAGAAAAATATGTGTTCTTACTGTACAGAACAAAACAAAAAAAACTGAAAAAATATACCTTTCCGGATAAATCTGTACATTTGCCAACACTGGATGGTTCGACGGTACAAGGAATATCAAATTCAATTCCCTCAACGTATACATGGAAGAATCTCCATTCGCGTTGACGGCATTGTGCTTCATGTGTTCGATTTGTGAAGCGAAAATGATAATAGACAATGAAATCATGGAAATATCAGGAAATTTATATAAAAACAGCTGATGAAGGTTCAGTACGACGTGTTTTAATTAGTAAATTAACAAGAAGTAAAATTTTTAATTCAAATTTTGACAATTTAAAACTGCCTTCGGGCCTACAAAACCGATAAAGATTAATTTGCCTCCCAAAATGGTTATCGCCACCAGATGTCGCCACTGTCATTCGTCATCGAGGATAAAGTGACAGCCAAGCTGTTCAGTTGCTGAAAATGTGTATAAACGCACAGCACCAGTCAACTGGTAATCTAAATATGGCGTGCCGTTGACGTTCAAGTAACTGGCGCCAATTACTGGTCAATGTGTAAATCAGCTATCAAAGAGGAACGAAGACTGTTGTTTACATATTCGAGTTGTATCAAACATGGCACACTATTTTCGAAGCCTGCATACAAGTTTGAACCGCATATATCGTCTCATTTTACTATAGCGAAACCCACTGCACAGACAAGTGTAAAGCAATAAATGATACAAGAAAAATTACGTCACCATTTGCGGAGAGCAGCGAATGGGAAAAGAGATAAAACGCGAGAGTTTTTGCTTCTCATTGGAGCGGTGTTGCTAGTAAAACTATGCGGTCTATATGAATATACACATTTCAAGGGATAGCGGCGTTAAAAATGAAAATATAATCTGACTACCCTTCCCTTAGCCTCTATCGAGCTTAATAATCATATAGTTTGCACTCTCTGAGACTTAAAAATCAGGATCTGCTACATTAGCTGAATATGAATCTTTCGCTTTGCGTTGTCCGTATGATCCTGCTGTTTCATGATGCATGGAGAGGTCGGTATGCATATGTTAGAGGCAAAGAAGAAAATAAGCTTTCTGCACCGAAAGCGTATATGATAGCTTTGCTTGCATGCTGGTGTGCAATGAAGTGCGAGCCGATGCAGAGTTGTCTCGTTCTCTTTTGTGTCGTGATTTGCAGCACATAACAACAATAGAATACCGCTGGGGGAAATGTTTCCTGAAAGATCATATTTGAACGAACGAAAGCGATTTTTTCAATGAGTGGATCATTTGGCAAACACTGATGAAATGTTTATTCCATGTTTACATGAAAAGGCAAAACTTATATTGTTATTATTATTATTATATAGAGTTATGGCACTTCTCAGCATTGAGCTGGAATATTCACCTACCCCCGGGCTTCTTAAATGCCAAAGGGGGATTAGGCTCTGTGGTATCTTTTTTTTTTCTTTCTTTTTTTCTCTTTATAATAGTGTCTGCACAATCATCGTGTTCTAATTATGGTGATTCAGGAACCGTCGCACTATGTTACACGTTCCAAGAATCACCGCTTTCTGCATAACCGCAAGCTGCTCTGTTACTTGCAGCTCCTCCAATGACTGCGTGAGAGAGTGTGGAACTAAACCAGTAGCAGAGATCACTACTGGTATAATACGGATGCCTTTCAAATGCCACATTTGTTTTAGTTCTTCTGCCAAGTCGTGATACTTGGTTATCTTGGCAGCAAACGTAGATTGTAGATTGTGGTCTAACGGTACTGCAATGTCTATTATCAGCACTTCTTTCTTATTTTTATCGTAGACCACAATATCAGGGCGATTAGCTGGTATTCGGACATCCGTAATAATCTCGCGATCCCAGTACAACTTGTAGCAGCTATTTTCCAAAACCGGATCCGGAATATACTTGTAGTAGGGTACCAACTGATTTACCAAGTTGCGTTTTGATGCTAGCTGTTGATGAACAATCTTGGCAACCGAGTTGTGACGATTGAGATAAGCTGATTCGGCTAGCGCTCCACAGCCGGCTATGACGTGTTCTATCGTCTCTCCTACTTTATTGCACTTTCTGCAACAGTCAACAACGTTTTCGTGCAAGATGTACTTCCGGTAGTTTTTGGTCGCTATTATCCGGTCCTGGATGGCTACCATAAACCCTTCTGTTTCAGAAAAGAGTTCACCTCGCACCAGCCACGTGTTCGATAATACTTTGTCGATATGCGCTTGCTCTAAACGATGGGGGTGTGTCCCATGAAGTTCCTTTTGCTTCCATGATGTTGTTTTTTCTTCTATGGTCTGCAAATTGCAGCTAAGTTCGTACTGCTCCTGCGCCAGATGCAGGGCACTGAATCCACGGTCCGCTTCACAGACAGCGCGATAGATATCGTGACGGGTCTGACTTTCCACGAAGTAACTCCGCAACTGCTGGATCTGGGAACTGCAAAGCGTTCTAATGTCTAATAAGGTGAATCTTTCTATGGACGACTTTGGATGGTGCATGCGGTGCTTTGTGAACGTCACTCTCATTGCTCTTTCTATTGTTTCTAAATCGGTTTTCGTCCACTTCAGCACCCCGAAACTGTACGTGAGTAAAGGAACGGCAAACGTATTGACGGCTTTGATTTTTTTGCCGCCGCAGAGGTTTATTTTCAAAACCTGGTTAATTCTGATCAAGAATTGTTCCTGGAGTTCCTTCTTGATTTTTGTGTGACAAATCCCTTTCAGTTGCAGAAATCTCAGGTACTTATAGGATTCGCCTTCCACCAAATCTTGAATCACTTCACTCTCGTTAATGCGGAATCCTTCAGTCTCCACCAATCGTCCACGGTGGAGCTGTACTGCCTTACACTTTTCGATTCCGAGTTCCATCCGCACATCGGAACTAAAGTCGCTAACACACTGTAGAAGACTATGTAGCGCTTCTGTTGATTCCGCAAACAGTTTCAAGTCGTCCATATAGAAGGTATGGTTTATTGTCGTTGTTCTGTTGATATGGTAGCCATGGCTGCTTCGGTTGAGTGCTCTGCTCAAGGGGTTCATCGCAAGGCAAAACCACAAAGGACTGAATGTGTCACCTTGGAATATTGCCCTGCGAATATTGAGAGTTCTGGATTTCAACATAGTTGTTCCGTCGGTGATACTAAGCGAGGTGCTCCAGTTTACCATTGCGTGTTCCATCAACCTGATGACGCCATCATTGTACATTTTACTGAGTACTGAGGTACTGAGTCGTATGCTTTTTTATAGTCAATGTACGCCATACTCAGGTTCCTTCTGTTTCGGCTTGCTTGTCCGACGATGACTGCATCGATAACGACTTGATCTTTGCAGCCCCGCGTGTTCTGTTTACAGCCTTTCTGTTCTTCTGTTAATATTTCGTTAACATCGCAATGGTTTTGTATCTTTTTATTAATCACCGACGTAAGTAGCTTGTACAGCCTCGTTAGACATGTTATTGGCCTGTACTTCGCCGCATTCGCTGTGTCTTGATCCTTTGGCATTAGATGAGTAATTCCCCTGGTCACGAACTCCGGTGTTGTTTGGGGATTTTCTAATACCTTATTGAAGCACTCTGCCATTCGCCCATGAGTTGAAGAAAACTTTTTGTACCAGAAATTGTGCACGAAATCTGGTCCTGGCGCAGCCCAATTCCTGGAATATCGAATGGTTTCGTTGATATCATGGGAGGTTACCATAACGGCAGGCATTGCTTCAAGTCCGTTTCCATATTCCTCTTCTTCTGCCAGCCACATCCTGTTACTTCGGTGTTGAAAAGGGTTCTCCCATAAGCCTGACCAAAACTGGGTAACTTCGTCAATCTCAGGAAGACCACCATCGTAATTATTGCGTTTCTTTTTGATGCGGCTGTAGAACTCCCTTTCGTTCATACTGAACATACGATTATCCGCATGCCTTTTCGTACATTCCGTATAACGTCTTAACCTTTTTGATAGAGCACTCAACCGTTGTACATGGGTGTCGAGGATCTCAATGAACCGGTTTTCATTAAGATCAGAGAGCTCTGCCGGCTTCACAATTTCAGCAACTCCACGAATCAGCTTTCGCGACTTCCCCTTTAGTACTGGGTTAGTTGACCGATTTTTACTCGGAGCGTTTGGATACGACCTTCCAGGCGTCTCATCCAAGCAGGTTTCGGGTTTTTGGTGAGTACGCGGTTCTGTCTATCGTCTTGGTGAAAGGTGCGCATCCCTAACGTCCGTACAACAGCTACAGTTCCACAATAAACGATGAATTGCAGCTCCTCTAGGTTCTCTACCACTTCCAGGTACACAGGTAGAACTTCCTGGTCGAGTACTTGGACGGCACTCGTTAGTCGGTAAGAATACTGCAACTTCGGAATCTTGTGTCGGGTTAAGGGGTCCGTTCCGTATGCCAACCGATATAGTGGTTCTCAGATTTTCTTCAAAAGCGGTAGTTTTGTTCTTCATCGAAAATTATTAGACCCGTATTTTTTTATTTTTTTTTTGTTAGGGTGACCATTTCCATTTTAGGGTGGTCCGAAAAATAATTTTTTTCGCATTTTTGCCAAAAATTATTTTTTTCTAAAATTCATAACTTTCGAACCACTGGACCA
This sequence comes from Toxorhynchites rutilus septentrionalis, assembly GCF_029784135.1. NCBI lineage: Eukaryota > Metazoa > Arthropoda > Insecta > Diptera > Culicidae > Toxorhynchites > Toxorhynchites rutilus. Next base: position 338,898,314 of record NC_073745.1, read on the forward strand.
ATCCAAATGTTCGACATATTAAATTAAAGCCAATTAGCTGGTCTTTTTTGGAAAAATACTACAACTGCGGAAAATATGATTTATGGTTTCGTTATTATTGATTTTATTTGTTTTCTATAGTTTTCATGGTCTCAGGATCAAAGGCGCCATATTTTTTTATATTTTTTCTGGAAAGCTGAGGATTTTTCACATAACATATCCCGAAACCAGAGAGGCTCTTTTTTCGTTTTTATGTTACGATTTTTCAAAGTTACCCGATGGTCCAAAAACTCATTTTTCCCTTTTTTCCCAAAAATGATTTTTTTCAAAAATTTATCACTTTTGAACTACTGAACCGCTTCAGATGATCGACATATCAAATCAAAGCTTACTACTACTTTTATATTTTTTCCTGAAAGCTGAGGTTTTTTCACAAAATATATCCGAATACCAGAGAGGTGTTATATTTCGTTTTCAAGTTATGATTTTTCAAAGTTAACATGTTCTCAGTTTTCGTTCAATATTTCTATGCGACTAGACTGGATGTATGTGATTATAATCCAATTAATTGGCAAATGTGTTATTTTTCCAAAAAACGCCAGCTAATTGGCTTTAATTTAATATGTCGAACATCTGAAATGGTCCAGTGGTTCGAAAGTTATGCATTTTATAAAAATGTCATTTTTGGCAAAAATGCGACAAAATGGATTTTCCGGACAACCCTAAAATGGAAATGATCACCCTAACAAAAAAATAAATAAAATAAGGGTATAATAATTTGCGATAATGAACAAAACTACCCCTTTTGACGAAAATCTGAGAACCACTATATCGGTTTGGCATGGAATGGCTGTATACATATACAGAATATATACAGTGAAAGCTCTCTATAGCGACATCGCAATTGGATCGTCGTTATAGAGAATTGTCGCCATAAAGGACTGTCGCTATAGAGATATAGGATGTCGTTATGAAGAGAGAAACGCTCAAGTTCACACGAAACAATATAATTACATCATTAACAACAGAAATTAATTTCTAAGAATCTTGAAACAAAAGAACAATAGAACAATAAATACAAAATTAAACTCGCTTTTGAAATGCTGTCCTTTGGTAAATTTGTTTTAGTTAATAAATCAGCATAAATGGCTTGGAGAGCATCTTATAGCTGGTTTTGAAAGGATGCGCTTATAGTACCACTATAAAATACTTCGTCAGACACTGAATGAGTTTCATTATCACACGATTACTCTCGCATTGTTTTTTTTTATTATGTCATCGTTAGACAAAATTGCTCCTTCGTATAAGTTGTTGTCAAAACTTTCGCGATTAAACCTTATATGATAATTGAAAATAAAACCAAACCTTCAAAACCTTGTTCTTTATCGTTATCAATGCTGTTTTAGTTGATGCATTTCAAATTGTCTGATTTCGCAAAATCAGATTTGACGAAGCAATTGACAATAGTGGATTGTCTGAGATGAGTTTGTGTTGAATTCAGATGTCTGGCATCTGAATAGAGATAGGGGAAACTGACAGCATTCCTTTCGCAACTCTCTCTAGAACTGTTTTAGCGAAATGGATTTTGCTTGAGACAAAATCATTTTTAGTATCTTGATCCACAACAGCTAATCTGTATTGCGTTCCTTTTTACCCACACTGTATCGTTTAGATTGTTTCCTACTGCGCATCAGAGAGCTTCAAAGCGATCTCGTTCCTTTAGAGAATTATTTTTTGGATTACTCTTTCGCTATACGAAATGGTACAACTGATTAAGTGCAGTACAATTTTTAACAGTATTTAAAAATGTACCATCAGAAGAACTGCACCTAAATATGTTTCTAAATAATTTTCTAAAGATCGCACAATCCTACTTGGAATCCCACATATCATCTCATCCTTCCACAGTCGAGTGCAGAGCAATGCGAAATTTTGTACTAGAGTAGATGATGTTTTTTTTTTTGTTTAATTTAGGGTATTTTCGCGCAACAAGTGCAAATCATGGAAATCACATATAATCAAAACGAGTTTGAGTTTGTTGAAAAGCCCCAAGTCTCTTGTTGCTAGTAATACCATAAAGCGTTCAAATTATCGAAATTTTTATAGTAACACTTTATGGTATGCATGAGTGAAATTGTGTCACAAGTGGGATACTGTTGTCTGTGGTTCTATTACCTGGCACGTGAAAATCAATTTGCGACATTGAAACCCGAGTTAAATTGTTTTTTTTACTAGTGATAAGCAGCTAACAGCACAGTATAAATCAAAGTGATTCATTCCTAATCATCAAAATGATGTATTCCGCATCATTTTACTGTTTGATCCATTTCAATTTCGCTATCGCTATCAATTTTCTTGAGTTTGTTTTCGACAACGTTGAAAAGTACGTTGAAATTTTTAAGGCACGATCTCCTTAAAAATTTAAACGTACTTCTTAACGTTGTCGAAAACAAACTGGATACGTAATATGTACGAAATCGACACTCAAAAAAGGAGAGAATCAGCAAACATTACTAATTCTATTTTAGAGGCGAATAAACGTCAAAGTTCAAAGCTTCTCTAAAACAAAAAAAACTAATTAACTTATTCTTTTTAATAAACGCATCTTTCATTGTTTCATTGAAAATTTGTAGTTAGTTGTTGAATTACTTTTCAGTTCTCTCGCCTCGGAAAATTTGTATTTTCGCCCCTTCTCTCATATAGGCGTTGTGCTTCTGATACAAAGTGACAACGAGAAATAAATCATATCCTGTAATCTAACTCTCGAGTTGGATGGAATGGAAAAATGTTGCTTGTTGCATTGTAATGCATCTGCGAGTAAAATCGACCTCTTTTATTCGTTATATTGTTTCCTTATTTTACTATATCCACTATATATGTCTCGGACAAAATATAGGCGGGGATATTTTCTCTTAATTTGTGCATTTGGAATCAAAATCCATCTATTGTTTGAAGATATAATAACGTTCAAATCTTTTCTAACCGAAACATTGGAATAAGCCCCTATATTGAAAGGAGAAAGAAGACATAGTCCACCGTCAATAAAGTAAACGTTCACTTCTAACTATTTTCATCACCAAAGAATTCTGAATATTTGCATACCAATCGAATCGGGAATTCTCTAAGATTTGTTTGGCGTGGTCAAATAGAAAAACCGAAAATCAGTTACATAATGGAAATTGTTTAATTTTGAGTGCTCATTACTCAGTTATTTTTTATGGATTTTGCATCAATCGTTTTAGTCATTCACTAAGCATCTTTTGCTACATAGAAAATTATACATTTTTCAAAAACGCACTTTTTTAATACCTGTACCACTGCCAAGTCGAGGTGAGAAGGGAAAAATTGCACCTTAAACTCTGCTCGCATGCAGCTTATTGTATCGGATAAGGGTATAAAAAAGTCATTTTTCGAATACTATTACTGTATCGCACCAAACAGTGAGTAAAAAAAAGCTTTTTCCAGGCTATGAAAGGGATCTTTATACCCAAGATGTTACTCTTCTGCTTACTGAGCGAGAAATCGTGGATTTAATCTCATGGAGAAGACAAGAGAATTTCTCAGGAGGCGTGCGAGATGCAATTTTGTAACCGATTCCTATTCGTTAATTTCGAAAGATGATGTGTTGAATGAGAGAGTTGAGAGTTGGAAAAAAAAGTTCGCCTCTAGAACTAAATTTCCAAATTAGCTTTTTAAAGAATGTTTTTGATTTGGTTCATGCTTCATGGACATTCATTTCATGGACACGGTAAGCAGTCGGCTGATATTTGTCGTATCCATGAACAACTCACTGCGTAAACAAATCTACTGAAGAGCCTATTCTCACATTTTTTGTATTCTAAAATAATCATTCTCATTCGGGGATCCGATCAAATAAAAATTATCCGAACGGAACGTAATGTCACATTTTGCGATCCTATCAGAATTCAAATTTATTCCATCATTCACGTTGGAAGGCTTTTTCGTGTACCGTTTATGTGATGGAAAGGTGTAATGGGTTTTCAGGTGAAAAAGACACAGTTTTAAAACAAAATTATGAATGAATATCAACATTTCCATATCGAAATTGTATTCTACGTAATAGAGTAACAATGTAGTAGTGCAAACATCGGAAATTGTGACTGATAATGATTTTACATTACAATCAGAGATGCCAACCAAATTTTTGAAAAAACTGGACTGGAAAAAAGTTTGTTGGTTGAACAACCAAAATAAATTCATATCGGTTCATAATGTTCCAATATACGTTTGACAACAATTCCCAATGTAATTCCCTACGTGGCTGACGATTGTAGCATTTTCAAGGGTTTCAACTCTCAGAAATTTTGAATTTCAGCAAGCTTACTACTTCGTAACGGATTATAGCAGAGATAGAAGTAAATACCCTTACACAGGTGCTCGATTCTCTCAGGCATGTGTTTATATGCATGGATTGCACACAGGGCCATTCTAGTGTAAACAAGTCTGGGCACAAAAGAGTATAGACGGATTTCGCGCTAACTCGTCTATGGGATCGGCATGACCCTCTCAGAACTTAATGAAACTTTCTGGGCGTGAAGACCTTACCTAATTAAGCAACCTGGCATACTTAGTTTTCCGAAAATTTATCTAGACTAACATATGGAAAGGACCAAATATTTTTGACCATTTTTTTATAAAACTGTTTACTCGAAAATGAAGGGAAGTCCTACAAAAAAAGTGATCTATGGAAGAGTTTTAGGAAATTAATTGAATTGCAAAAAATATACTGAAAAAATATTTTTTTTAAATCCCACAATGAGAAATATCGATTCTAAAAACTAATAGTCGATTTTCTCAAAATGGTCATTTCAGATTTTGATGAAATGGTAGATAAATATATACCCTACAACTCTTCCATTCATCGCAACTTGTGCTTATTTAAGGCAAACAAGTTTTTCTAACGAAAACTTTTTCAATTTTATTGAAATTTATTTTTTTAATTTTTTTCAGTGCAGCAAGCCAACCCAAAATGAAAAAAATCAATAATAATAATTAAAATGTTGAATGAGTGTTTTAGAAGTCTTTGTTTCAAATTAAATATAATAAAAATTCTGACATATTTTGAAATACGGCACAAATTCATCGATTAGTTATAAAATCGTTCAATGAAATCGGCCATTTGTTGAAAAACGATTTCTTCTTTTCCGCTGTCCTCTAATAGAAGAGTTGTGTCTTCATGAATTGATGATACGGAAACACAACAATCCAAACAACACTAGAGCTTTATCATTGGGCAGTTAAACAAAATGACAAATGTATGCAAAGGCAAGTGAGCTTGAGTGAACTTATTCAATCACGCGGAAACAATATCGGGAACATAAAAATTTCATTGCTTTATTCCTGTAGATGAAAATAAAATCGCAGCCAAAAGTTTTCAAATTCAGAAGATGATCCCAAAATCTTCAAAATATTAGATTAAAGGAAAAAATAGGAAACATATGGTGATTGTATCTTATAGAATATAAGTTAACATGTACATGGTATAAGATTAGATGAATAAAAATGAATTTAATGTCAAAAAATGGGTGGGTTATATCTATGATATAACAGCAAGCTTAGCAATCATTCGTTTGTATTGATTAAATTCTTCATTGAATGAAACAGTTTCCAAATTCAATTGAATTCAATATAATTGCTTTGTGAGTAAAAAGATTTTATAATGCCATGTAAGGTCAATTCATGCATTGTGATAGATTATGTTCTTCGTTACAAGTAAATTTAATGACAGACTTTTTACGTTTGGTATGATGCCTAGGACAAAATATATGTACAGGAGAATTATCAAACGATTATTTTATTTTACATTTCTTTCTGAATTGTACATCTCTCAAGTGTACGTACTTCTCGAACTGCGAATTTTCTTGAAACTAGAAAGTTCATTCGCTTCTAGTGTCTGCACGATTTTCCCAGGTTCCTAAGTTTAGAAGATCGTGATATTCTAGTCTGCACAAAGGCAAACGAGGACAAAAGTACTCGCTGTTTCCATTTATTTGCAGAGCCGATTTCCCCAGAAACCTTGGTTTGGAAGTCTGTGTTAAGAAAACACATTTTAATCGGAACAAAAATATCCCCGACGTGTATGAATTCGCAATGCCGATTTCCCCAAGCTCCATGGATTTGAAGTCTGTGTTAGGGAAACACATTCCAGTCGGAACAAAAACATCCCCGACTTGCATGAATTTGAAATGCCGATTTCCTCCAGGCACCTTGGTTTAGAAATCTCTGTTAGGGAACACATTTCGGTAGGAACAAAAGCTCCCCCTACTTTCGTGTGTTCTTTTTCTTCTTTTTGGCTTCAAGAGGGTTTAAACTTTTCAGTTCATTCGCCTCTAGGCTCTTTCGTGTGTTTGCAATGCCGATTTCACTGCTTGGTTTTAAAGTCTGTGTTAGGGAACATTTTTCGATGAGAACAAAAGCTCCCCCTACTTTCATGTGTTTGCAATGCCGATTTCCCCAAGGTTGCTTGGTTTTGATGGCTGTGTTAGGGAAACCGTAAATCGGGCCAATCAAAACGAGGCAGTTTAGATAACGCCTAATGTTTTACAGTTATTCAATTGTTTATCTTATGAAAAATAACACTTTGTTAGTTGCGATAGATGCGTAGAAATATTCCCTATCAATTGATACAAACATCTTTCCGATCCAGTGAGAAATGATCGAGTTATGAGCATTCGAAATCTTTAATTTTGTCCTGCACGTTCTCTGTATAGGTATTCATTTTACCCTCCATATATTCCGGTTAGACGTAGTCCCACGTCAAAATGTCATAAGTTTTATTACATTTGATTTGAAACAATAAATGTCCTTATCTTTTATTTTAAACACTCATTCAACATTTTTATTATTATTATTTATTTTTTTTTATTTTGGGCTGGCTTTCTGCACTGAAAAAAGAAATAAACTTAATTTCAATAAAATATTGAAAAAGTTTTTGTTAGAAAAACTTTTTTGCCCTAAATATGCACAAGTTGCGATGTATGGAATAGTTGTAGGGCAAATATTTATCTACCATTTATCTACCTTTTCATCACTATCATTTTGTATTTTTTCAATAATTTTTTTTCAGTGTAGGATTTCAAAAAATTTTTTTTCGGTACTTTTTCCTGAAAGTTCTATAATTTTCCTAAAACTCTTCCATAGATCACATTTTTGTAGGACTTATCATTTGTGAGTAAAAAATTTTATTAAAAAAAATGGTCAAAAATATTTGGCCCATTCCATATGTTAGTCTAGATAAATTTTCGGAAAACTAAGTATGCCAAGTTGCTTAATTAGGTAAGGTCTTCACGCCCAAGAAGTTTCATTAAGTTCTGAGAGGATTATGCCAACATCTGGTCGAGTTGGCGCGAAATCCGTCTATAATTCAGTGGAGTAAAACCCTTCAAGTGTCCAAAAAATAAGAAAAAGATGGATAAAACCGTAGGAATTTGAAAAATCTGAAAAAGTATGCTTTAAAAAACTGGCAATATTCAGGAAAAACTGGAAGGTTGGCAACTCTGATTACATTGATGATGTGTTTCAGTGGAAATACTGGGAACTTCAAAGATAAATATCTGAGTTAGGTTAAGAGTATATGTTTGAGGTATCCAATTAACATCAAATAATCATTATACATATTTTAACGATTACTGCGATAAACGTTGAATTGGTAAAATCCGTAACAGCATGGTTGCCACATTTGCACTTCTCAATCCGATTTCAGTCGAACGGATTGGAGAATGCAAAATTGTGGTTTCATCAGATCAACGAAACCTAATCTAATTCCGAACCCAGTTGGATTCTACATTATAGTATTTTCTTTCATCTATAAGATGTTATTCAAGCAAGTAATCACTTTCACAATTTTTTTGTCGGTGTTGCTCAGACGCTTAGCATATTCGGGTAAAGGTTTTCCGGGTAAATGCATTCCGGGTGAACTGTAAATCATGAAAGTGCAAACATGCCGGGCAACGCAAAACATTCGAGGCAATATTTATTATCTTTAACTCTAGAATTACCGGTCCGGTCAAAATGAAAATTGACAGAAAATGTTCACAGGATTTTGTCTTGAAATTTCATTTAATATTTTCTAATAATGACTTTTTTGTAAATATAGTTCATTTCCTAAGATTTTTTTTTTATATTTTGACAACTAAATATTGCACTGGTTAAAATGAACGGTTTGGTAAGACTAGGTATATAAAAAGTTCTAATGTTACAAAAATGCATCACATCGACAATTTCGTGGCCGGAAAAATCGGAACGAAAATAAGAGCAACAGAAATAACCTCACAAACAAGTGTAATGTCACAAGTAAGCTAGAAACATTTTACCGCGGGAAAAACACCATGCCTCACAGAAAAAAGCGTTTTTATCGTAAATTAATTTTTTCATTTTCATTTTCGAAATTTATTCTGAGATCAATTCAATGGAGGCAAAGTTCCCATTTAACGTGAATAAGGAAGCCGCCCAAACCGACGAGATGACGCGATCCGAGTTGGTCGCCGATCCACCGTTGGAAGCGGCGGTCTCTCGCAAACAAATCTGTGTTCCACTGATTGCCCGGTTAGTTTGTTTTCTTCCCGATTATATCCTGGAATCCGACAGTTTATACCGCTAACGCAGAACGTTTATAGAATCACCAAACATTTGACTTTATGTTTAATCGATGTGGAAAAGGAGAAAAGGTACAAAGGCCTGAAATGACTCTAATCAGGGCATGTGTATAATGGAAACCGTTGACACATATTCTGCATTGTTCGACCTTACTCCCACAATTTTCATTTTTTGAAAATTTTTTAATTTTTGTTCTTTTAAATATTCCGCATCGAATAAGTGATTCTTCCAAATACCTTTGTCCAATGTAAAAACCACAACCGAGCCGCTGCAGCGCACTTAGTCCTCCCTGTCTCTCAGTCCGCTGTTAAAATATGTCTTCCATTCCCCAAGCACAGTCCCGGCGTTTCCTCTAAGGTCAGTAAAAGTAACCCTATACACGTTAATACTAAAAAACCTGTACAAAATATTCATATTTATGCTACTTGTCTCTCTAGAAACGAATTTCACTACCCCTCACTAGGTCCATTGGAGCCTCATAAACATCCTTCCCCTCGCACCCGACGCGGCCCGATTTTAGACCGCATCAATCAGTTTGATTCTCTTGCTGAAGGTGGCGGTAGTGCTCATGGTAACCAGCACCAGTAGTAGTAGTAGTATACACAATATCGTCGTCCGACAGCTAGCGAGCCTGACGTCTGACGACTTTCGCCGCAGAACCTCCAGAAGGAAGGCGACGGAGCAGGAGGAGGAGGAGGAAGAGGAGCCATGCGTCCCCCACGGGGATGACCAGTAGTAGGTCCAGATTAGCAGCAGAGTGGTCATCCAGCAACTGGCAGCGCTCGTTAGTCGGGTACTCATCAGCACTGCAGCTCCGCTTCCGTCACTGCTTGCCCCGGATGCTGCCGTTGGACTTTTGTTTGGATGTTGCATTGCGGCCGGTTTTTCACCTGTGGAAAGAGCAGAAAAGAGAGTGTGCATTAGAATACTGGCATCGGACAGGCAGGATTGCAGGTTTTGAAGACTGGATTTTCGCTATGAACCGGTAACTTCTGCTCGTGACGGAACGCTGCAGTGTTCTGCTCGTTTGCGCACGGAAGAGGAGATTTATTGTTATGGAAATATTTTTATTTCATTAGAGTTTGCATTCAGCGGTGAAGTCGTCATCTGACGGTGAGCTCTGTTTGGCTCACCGCGAAATGCGGTCGACCGAACTGTTTTGGACACGGTCCCAGATGAGAGTATTTTTGTTAGCTTTTGTCGTTGTTTTTGTTTTTTGATAACAGTTACTCCATCAACTGTCTATCAGAATCTAGATTGTTCCGAAACTGATTGTTGCGGTTCTATTTTAGTTCATCAAAAACCGTTTGTTATTCCTGAGAAACCATATTGTAGCAGCGGTCGAGCGGACAAAAAAAAACAGAGATCGAGCCAACGGGAAACATAAACACCAACTCACTTTTTCTATTGGACAATATAAAATTCAATCTTTTTGTATCCAACCCGCTACCCTATCCTCTCCCCACCACGCACTGTGGCGCTTCTTGCGAAAGTTGTGAGCAATAAATTTTCATCTGGGTATTATGTAAAATTAGGTTGAAACATAACACTTTGCGTTCTCTGGCTTCGCTTGGCTGAAGAGAAGGTGCCTCCGAGATTCGTGGAACTCCCGCAAAAGGGATGAAGCGGGGGTGGGGCAGGGTTCTGGAAAACGGAAAAACTAGAGGTAACGACTCGAATGCTACAAAGGCCGCGTCTGTCGGCAGCGTGGTGTTGGTTAACGTAAACTTTTCCACTCCAGCAGCGTTCTGTGCTCATGAATATCTCCGTGTCAGGAGAAGCGGTGTTTTACAGTCCCGAGCAGCAGAACGAATAGTATATGAATAGCGAGGAAGAACTGCTCTTTTCTGCTGTTGGGGGGAAAAAAGAGGACTATAGCATGTGAACAAAATGAACAAACTGAGCATATAAGTAAGCAAACATCATCTCGGCACGGTTATGTTGCTTTGTCTCTGGATGGGGGAGGCAACTGCAGGCAAACCATTTGCCAGCCAGCGTGCATACATTGTGACTTAAATTTCGCTTTCTTTTTTCCTGCTGATCATGGTGATACATTTTCTACTTCTCATTGTCACTCTGATGAGTAATGTGTCCTCAGTTGTGAAAGTAGTTGTGCTGTTGGAGTTGGAAATAATTTGTTCGCGTTTATAGTATTCTGTAAGTGCGTTCGTGGCATCTATTGATGTCTGCCTGGCGTGGAGAGATACATCTTTTTCTGACGTTCTGAAGAAATGTGACTTTTTCAGAGGAATGTTTATTCATTGCATCGATACAAAAAGGTCAAAAGTGTCTTTGAGTAACATCTCAGAATAAATTAATGCAATCAGAGTACAGAAACGGTATAAAAAATCTAGTGTTACCGTCTTAATACGGAACAATTTAATGTTACCGTTGTAGAATTTTGTGCTTGTTTTTTTGGTAGAAAATTTGTTTTTTTTGTGACTGGTCTAAATGATGATTGTCGTTAAATGTATTTTTTTTTGCCAATAAAAATTGTACCCACTAACTCAAGCCCACTGTGCCGCAAAAACGGGGTAACGCTTGGGTGAATTATCAATCCCGCCTAGCTGTCACTGTCACTGCCTCTGACAGTAACCGGAAACAGGAAGGATGGAAGGAACAGAGAGAAAGGAGGAGGAGAACGGGGAACGAGGAGGGAAGAGGAAGTTTAAAAGGAAAGCGGAAACGGTGGGATCGGGCATTAAGGTCCAAGATAGAAAGCGAGATAGACGTGAGTTGAGAAATAAAAAGTTTGGAGACAGTGAGCAGCAGTGAAGTCAAAGTACGCAAGGAGTGCAAGAACGGATACCAGAGGGTATCAGGGCCATCACCTGACGACACGAGTTCTGCCTACGATTAACGGGGAAAAGCTGTGGTGGTAACACCATTGGATCGACCCGAGGCAAAGTAAATTCCGCCGTTCGGGAACCCGACGCACCCACGAGGCAGCATCACCCCGCGTTTTGAAGCAGTCTTCGATCGCTGGGACCAAGCAAAAGGGACGGTATTGGCCGTGAGACGCAGCTGGAAGTGGAATCAATCCGACACCCCGGTATTACCGAGAACAACAGAAGGTACGCTATTCCTCCTCCTCCTTCCCAACCCCAACGACCGCCGACAACGGAGTACCTGGGCATTATTAACCCGAAAATAAAACTTATTACAGTAAATCCAGTCTTAAGTTAATTCACAACAAGACCAGTCCTTCTACTTCGGTGGCGTTCAATTGTCTTTCTTGACTACGCGTGTTAGTGTGAGTCCTCCCGAGATCGGAAGCCGACCCTGAGAAACGGTACAGGTGAGCTAGCTTGGCAAAGTTCCGGGCAAAAGGTGACTTTCAATTGGCGATCCGCGATAAAAAGAAATATTCCAATCTTCAATTGGAATATTTTTACCGAACCTCGGGGAGACTCAAACCAAGTAGTCGCTTGTATTGATACGGTTTCTACTAAAAGACTTACCTCGGAAGAGTTAACCTGAAGAGAGTGCTAAAGAGTGAAACTTAGATATTACTATCGAGTGTGATTTATCGATCGAGAGGTGCGAGAAAAAGTCGGAAGGTAATTGCTTGTTACAAAATATTCCTTTGACTTGATTGTGTGGTAGCTAGGTACGCGATAGTTGTGCGATTTCCTTATCCTGTTAGTGCGTTCATTCTTTTAGAAAAAGTGAAATAAAATGGAGAAATTCTCTCAGCAAAATATCGAAAAACGTTGTCTAGAAATTAGGGCAGATTTCCTAGATGGAGATGAACTAGATTACGAGCTAGGAATCAGAAACATAAATCTCACGGGAGATCTATCTATGTCGCGACGACGTCGGGTTTTGCGAGAATCCCTGAAACAGGAAAGAGAAAATTCTACGATTGAAAAAGTGCTAATTAACAATCCGGAATGTGAATTGGAAATATGCGAAGAAAAGTTAGAGCAATTAGATGCGTCAGGTCTCACAGTCAGTCATATAGCACCGAAGTGCCAAACCTACACGTGGCAAATAGGTTGATAATTTTAAGTAGTTCCCTTAAAGACGAAACGATGAAACAAAAAGCGTTAGAATTATTAAAAAAGGTGATTGAGCTTCTCAACCACCGTTTTGGTGAAATAACTATTGGAACACTGGCACCTGGCATAAATGAAGTGGAAACGTCTTCCGAGAATGTAGCTACATTATCAACTTGTGTTAATACTGATGGTGATCAATGCGATAATGCAACTAGGTTAACAAATTCTTCGAAAATCAGTGATGCAGAAGTAGAGATGACTGGTTGTTTCAAACGAATGGGTCTACTGAATGATTCAGTAGAATCCGTGAATGTGAATAATTTCAGAGACGCTCTTCTAACCCTCGAAAAAGAACTCACACAGTTGAGAAAAATACAGACACAGTTAGTGTCTCAATCTGTGGATCTATCATCGAACGATAATCCGCAGATGGCGCCCAAAAACAATATTAATTTTCAAGATCTGTCACAATATAGCTCAGCGACTAATTCTAGTATTCACCTTGGGGCTATACCAAAAGCAACGGTTTCATCGAGCGTTAACACAGTAGGGGTTATGCAATATTCGAGACCAATTTCCATGATTTCAGAAAAACCCAGAACTACAATCTATTCGAACATTTCAAATCCAAATTATCCTTCCGAAAATACTTACGCTTTTCCGATACCTACCAAGCTCTCTACGTTGGCGCTGAAAACAAATCGCAATTTTCAATGAATCATTTCAATCAACGGGAACCATCCGAACCTCTATTGTGTCGAGAAAACAAATACGTCAGTACCAATTCTAATTGGCTAAATTCAGTTCCAAATGTGACATCCAGTTGGGCAACCAACGCAACGCAAATGCAGCCCCAAGATCGCTACCTTCCACGAAATTATGATTCAGGTTATTCATTTCAAATACCAACACACATAACGCACAATAGACCTTCAGAACCGCGAATTCAGTCTGTGTCGCACAGAACGCTAGCAGCTTCGCAATGGAACGTTGAAAAATATTCAGGTACAGATCAGGGCATGCAATTGAATCAATTTCTGTCCATAATAGACCAACTGTCGCTCTCAGAACGAGTATCCGAACAAGAACTGTTCGACTCAGCATTTCATTTATTCGAGGGTCCCGCTGCGAATTGGTATATGTCTATGCGCTCTGGCGGTAGGTTACTGAACTGGCAACATTTAATTTACGAATTGCGGAAAACTTACGTCCATCCAGAACTCGATACGCTGGTTCGCTCTCAAATATACCAGAGACGTCAGCAGAGAAACGAAACGTTCCAAGATTATTACTTCAGCATGGAGAAAATGTTCAGGTCCATGAGTAACCCCATGGATGACAGAGAAAAATTAGATGTTTTAAAACGAAATATGCGAACTGATTATAAAAAAGCTTTATTATGGAAGCCAATGTTCGATCTGTCACAACTAATTGAGGCTGGCCATCTAATTGATGCTTCAAACTTTTCCCTGTATCAAAAGCTATTTGGTAACGAAAAATCAGTAAATGTTATTAAAGAAAATCATCAATCGATTGATAAATCTGTTCAGAACAAGCAACGGTCATGCACAAACAGAATAGAGAATGGCAAACCGCTGAAGCCGCGTTCCGAACTATCAGGTTATTTTCGAACCATGTCCTCATCTAACGAATACGAGAAGAAAACAACAGAGAATAATCGATGTGATGATGATCCTAGAGAAGGTACCTCCAAGTCTCGGCGAACTTTGAACTATTTAGTTGCTGGTTTTCATCCTCCTCCAGCTAATGTCTGTTTGAATTGTCGCCAACCACAATATTGAGCAATGTCATAGTCTTAAGGGATTAATATGTTTAATTTGTGGGTTCAAAGGGTTTTATAGCCAACATTGCCCGTATTGTCAAAAAAAAACGGGCTTCAGACGAACGAAAACCGCCGTTCGTCCGGGAACAACGCGTAAAAATGTATGCTCCAACTCCAGTTATTAATCAATCGCGAACCTCGCAGGTCCTTCAAATTCTCCTGCCCACATTACAGGACAATCGCCCGTTTGCATGGGTTAATATCAATCATCACCGTGTCAAGGGATTACTTGATTCAGGAAGTAATCGAACTCTGATTAGTTATCAACTGTTCAAACGCCTTCGTAGTTTTAAATTAAGAAATCCGTCGGAACCAATAGAACTTCGTTCGGCCGAAGGAAACAAATTAAATATAATGGGTGAAGTATATCTCCCTTTTAATTTCGATAGAAAAATCAAAGTCGTACCAACTCTGGTAGTCGATGGCTTACTAGTTCAGTGTCTATTAGGAATGACATTCTGGGCTGAATTTCATATTTATCCCCAAATTAGAGAATGTGCTTTAGTACAGGAAGCCGACGAAAATGCTCTAATCAGCATACAGAATGCTACTACCCTTTCACCTGATGAATTAAATGCTCTTGCAGAAATTAAACGATCGTTTAAAGCAGCAACACCTGGTTGCTTACCCACCACTCACTTAATTGAACATTCGATTCAAATATGCGACGAATGGAAATCCAAACCTCCAATTCGTCAATATCCATATACCATGTCTCCAAAAGTGAGAGAGAAGGTAGCCGAAGAATTGGACCGAATGCTTCAAGTCGGCATACTTGAAAGATGCCACTCAGAATGGTCCCTGAACGTAGTGTCTGTTATAAAGCCTACGGGAAAGGTTCGACTTTGTTTGGACGCTCGTAAAATTAACGAACGCACCGTACGAGATGCCTATCCCTTACCCCATCCTGGAAGAATTTTGGGACAGCTTCCAAAAGCCCACTATTTAAGTGCCATTGATCTGTTCGAAGCATTTCTGCAAATTCCGCTACAAAAAAGATCCAGAAAATACACGGCTTTTAGTATCCAGGGGAAAGGGATGCTTCAATTCACCCGCCTCCCATTTGGTCTGGCCGATAGCCCAGCGACTTTATCAAGGCTGATGGACCAAGTGCTGGGACACGGTGAATTGGAACCAAACGTATTCGTCTATCTCGATGATATCATCGTAGTTAGCGAATCGTTTGAGGAGCATCTACGGTTGCTTCGGGAAATAGCACGTCGTCTGAATAATGCGAACCTTTCCATCAACTTGGAAAAGTCTCTGTTCGGTGTTAGTGAATTGCACTTCCTAGGATATCTTCTGTCAGTGGACGGCTTGCGAGCCGATCCGGAGAAAATACGACCGATCGTAGATTACGAGAGGCCCTGCACAGTCACCAAGCTGATTTCTGCTGCGAAGATTTCTAGGAATGGCAAATTACTATCGCCGATTTATTGACGACTTCAGTGGCATCACCGCGCCTCTGACCGAATTGTTGAAGACAAAAAGCAAAGTTTTGAGCTGGACCGAAAATGCTGAACAAGCTTTTTGTACAATCAAGGAAAAATTGATAAGTTCGCCTATCTTAACGAGCCCAGACTTCACGAAGGAATTCGCTATTGAAACGGATGCTAGTGATGTGGCCGTTGCCGGAATACTCACGCAAATTCAAGACGAACAGGAGAGGGTAATTGCTTATTTCTCACACAAGCTGACAACTCCACAAAGGAACTATCATGCTTGCGAGAAAGAAGCACTTGCCGCTCTCCTGTCCATCGAGGCATTCCGTGGGTATATTGAAGGGTCTCATTTTTCCCTTATTACCGACTCGTCTGCGTTGATCCATATTCTTCAAGCTAAGTGGAAAACATCATCACGATGTAGTAGGTGGAGCCTAACGCTGCAGCAATATGACATGACAATCATCCATAGAAAAGGGAAGGAAAACATAGTTCCAGATGCATAGTCACGTTGTGTAGCTGTGGTGTCCGCTGTGACTACTTCATCGTGGTATGACGACCTAAAACGAAAAATTATGAATCAACCAGACAAGTACGTAGATTTTCAAATTCAAAAGGGTAATATTTACAAATTTATATCAGCTCGTAGTCAGCCTTATGATTTTCGATATGAATGGAAGATGGTTGTTCCAAGGGAAAAACGAAATTATATTCTGAAAGAATGTCACGATGCGGCGATGCACATGGGATTCGACAAAACACTGGCGAGAATAAAACAAAAATATTACTGGCCCAGAATGGCCACGGAGATTAAGGATTATGTGCAGAGATGTGTGGTATGCAAAGAGACGAAAGCCGTTTCAGTTCCTGTCGTACCTGAAATGGGAGAACAAAGAGTTACTAGCCATTCGTGGCAAATCATTGCAACGGATTTCCTTGGTCCGCTACCCAGGAGCAAGAAAGGAAACCAATATGTTTTGGTTACCTTGGATCTTTTCAGCAAATGGGTTATGCTTTCCCCAATGAGAAAAATTGATAAGACCACCCTTAGCACGATCTTAAAAGATCACTGGTTTTTGCGTTATTCTACACCAGAAGCTATTATCACGGATAACGCCACCGTGTTTACTTCCCGTGAGTTCAAAAGCCTACTTGAACGGTTCGATATCCGGCATTGGTTGAACTCGAAGTACCACTCTCAGGCGAACCCTGTAGAGAGGGTAAACCGGACCATTAATGCTGCTATTCGAACCTATGTTCGAGAGGACCAATGACTTTGGGACACCAAATTATCGGAAATCGAAGTAATTTTAAACACTTCCGTTCATTCCGCCACTGAATTTACGCCGTACTTTGTCACTCACGGTCATGAAGCGTTTCTCAAAGGATCCGAACATAAATGGTTCCACCAAACATCTAACGTACCTAACCAATTCAACGATAACCGCAAAGAGTTGTTTGAACGTGTTTATGAACTGGTTCAGGATCATCTCAAGCGAGCACACGAAGAAGGAAAACACCGGTATAATCTGAGACGCAGGAAATATGCGAAAACATTTCAAGTTGGCCAGGCGGTTTACAGGCGCAACATGAAACAGTCCAATGCTATAGAGCATTACAATGCAAAATACGGGTCAATGTATTTGCCAGCACGGATTAAAAGGATCATTGGCTCGTCTTTCTATGAGTTGGAGGACGACAATGGTAAATCCCTGGGGGTGTGGCCTGCTGCCCACCTCAAACCAGGGTAATGTATTTATGTCTGAACAGTTATCCATTATGTTGTAGATGTTCATACAAAAATGTTGTTGTTTTGGTAAATATCAATCAGCGTTCACAAAACCAGTCGTAGCGGTGGCTCTTCACACGTCTTCCATGATGCCATCGAGCTGAAAAACCATAAGAATACTGAAGAAATTCTTCCCAAGTTTATTATTTCTGTTCAGAACTCACAGCGATTAAGGTGATTATTATTCCCTGGTTCGCCAACAGTTTCGCATTTAACACCAATTTTGAACTGATTGGACACTGCGTAGGTTTTGATGCTCACTATCGTGACAACGCGTCCACTTCAACATGCCTGATGCCATATAGTTGACAGCTACTATTGTTCCCCATTGTTTATTTTTCTGATCTGTCTAATAGATAGGCTCACATCTCTACCTTCTTGTTGACGCAAGTGGTAAGAGATGTACGATTTGATTGGTTCAAATGATCCATTCTCACAATCCCAAAATAAGGGTTATAAAATACTCAACTCTCGAATGCGCGATTCGATTAGTTAGATGTTTATTTTAATTTATACTAGATAAATTACGTGAAGTGCTATCAAGAGCAATTCGCTGGAGACCAGAGTCTGAAGACGTTGATGGTCAGTAACAGGTTATTCCAACTAGGAACCGCCCTGAAGATTACGTGGAGTCTGCTTAGCAGATGATGATGCCTTATGACCCCGAATATGCCCATATAAGCCTTCATGGTTAGTAGCAAAACGGTAATAGGTAGAATGAATGATTTAATCCTATCCGTTAGGTATCGAGACAGGAGTGGATTTGTCTCCAGTTAGTTATAGTAGCAGTTATGTAGTAAGAAAGAAAAGAAGCGAATAAATGAATGAATGAGGATGAATGTTTCGGATTTAGAGGACCGGTCAGTGATAGGAATGAATGAGTGTGGAGGAATGAATGATGATAGCATAGACGTGTAGATTTTCTTCTGTAGTCACAGGAGAGTGAACGAATATAGTTAGCAGTTATGTGGGAGTCACGTGGCTGTCCTACCCGGTAAAGCATAGTTGGGGAGGAGTCGTATGGCGTAATAGTTGAAAGCTGGAAGGCTAATCCGTATCTAGCGAAAGAGACGTCACGTACAATGATTTGGACACTCTGTTCAGATGAACTCGGAAAAGGTTGGTGTTGAGGTAGGGTTGATCAATATGAAAGACGAAAAATTGATCATACAATTTTTCTACTTGGGCTCCGGGAAGATTGTTACCGTCTTAATACGGAACAATTTAATGTTACCGTTGTAGAATTTTTTTGCTTGTTTTTTTGGTAGAAAATTTGTTTTTTTTTGTGAATGGTCTAAATGATGATTGTCGTTAAATGTAATTTTTTTTGCCAATAAAAATTGTACCCACTAACTCAAGCCCACTGTGCCGCAAAAACGGGGTAACGCTTGGGTAAATTATCAATCCCGCCTAGCTGTCACTGTCACTGCCTCTGACAGTAACCGGAAACAGGAAGGATGGAAGGAACAGAGAGAAAGGAGGAGGAGAACGGGGAACGAGGAGGGAAGAGGAAGTTTAAAAGGAAAGCGGAAACGGTGGGATCGGGCATTAAGGTCCAAGATAGAAAGCGAGATAGACGTGAGTTGAGAAATAAAAAGTTTGGAGACAGTGAGCAGCAGTGAAGTCAAAGTACGCAAGGAGTGCAAGAACGGATACCAGAGGGTATCAGGGCCATCACCTGACGACACGAGTTCTGCCTACGATTAACGGGGAAAAGCTGTGAAGGTAACACCATTGGATCGACCTTCCCGAGGCAAAGTAAATTCCGCCGTTCGGGAACCCGACGCACCCACGAGGCAGCATCACCCCGCATTTTGAAGCAGTCTTCGATCGCTGGGACCAAGCAAAAGGGACGGTATTGGCCGTGAGACGCAGCTGGAAGTGGAATCAATCCGACACCCCGGTATTACCGAGAACAACAGAAGGTACGCTATTCCTCCTCCTCCTTCCCAACCCCAACGACCGCCGACAACGGAGCACCTGGGCATTATTAAACCGAAAATAAAACTTATTACAGTAAATCCAGTCTTAAGTTAATTCACAACAACCTTCTACTTCGGTGGCGTTCAATTGTCTTTCTTGACTACGCGTGTTAGTGTGAGTCCTCCCGAGATCGGAAGCCGACCCTGAGAAACGGTACAGGTGAGCTAGCTTGGCAAAGTTCCGAGCAAAAGGTGACTTTCACTAGGATTCTGAACTATGAGTTCATGAACCAGATTTCTGGACATGCCATTTCAAATCAGGCACCCTTCGTATCTATCTAAATAAAAAAGAATGATTTGGTGTCCGTTCCTCACGATTTAACTCAAGTACGGAGCAACGGATTTGAACAGTCAGTATCAGGATTGATGTGTCTCAGTCTGCGTCTGTATATGTTAAAAATGTTAAAAAATATGTTAAAAAAGAAGCCGCAAATATAGATCGCGTACAGAAAAATAATTTTCGGAGAACGTCAGTGCTCGAAATTATTTGAATCAGAGAAGTAATTGTGGGCGGGACGAAGTTTGCCGGGTCAGCTAGTTTGTAGTAAGAAAACAGAATCCTGAAGTATGTAGTCTTGATACATTACTCCAATTCCAATATTATCCCTACATGCATCTACATGCATGCATTCTTTCGTTGAAAAGGTAATGAACTTTTTTTTTAAGGAATGGCGTTTCCTTTCTTAAAAAATCAACTAATTAATTTAACGGGTGAGTCATAAGTAGCGGTACTGAATTCATGTCACGTTTCCCATTAGAAGCACTAGAGAGAGACGAAAAGAGTTCCCCTCTTCGTGGACGTTGTTCGTGCTAAGTGTGTTTTCGTTAGTTTACAATGAAGGTCACGGAATAGATTTTTCTCCAAGAGCGCATCTTCCGGATGCTTGGAAATAATCTGAGATCGGATGTGGCTTCACGAAAAACTGTTTGCTTTTGTAAAAAAAGCACCATAAGTATGAACATATTGTTTTCTGTCCGAACCTAGCTTCGTGGCATTACGCAAAAGCTACTCTGGATTGATCGAACATCCATAATACAATCCCCCAAACGTATTCCAAGCGCGGTCAATTGAGTCGTATTTGGTCCATACTGTCCCAGTCAAGCTCAACAACTCAAATCCCGCATAATCGAATATGCCAAAAAAGTGGATCTCAAGGTGGTCCAGACCATGATGGCGTGGGTTACGGGAATATTGGAAATGATTTGAGATGAAGGGCCACTACCTTTCTAACAATCTAAACGCACATTGTATGTAGGGGAGATGGGGATAAAACGGACATGTTAAGAAGAACTTCAATTATATCTTTGGAACCTCAAGTTTCCCAAAATTTTGGTGCAGTTTCTTGCAGTTCAATATACTGTTTCTCTACATAATTGGCCAAATATTATACAAAAAAGTGTTTTTAACTGAAATTAAAACAGACCGAAAAGAACAACTTTTTTTTTACGATGCAGGTAATATGGACATGTAGTGGGGGTAATATGTACAGGTTTGTAACATATGAAGCGTAGAGGTTTATCGATCACGAGAGGAATAATTTTATTCAACCAAGGTCTGAACTCATCACGAATGTCCGTTGAATGATGAAAAAGTCGAATTAATCCACCTAGAAGTGATATCGTGCTTTTCAGCAGTATAAACGAACAGACCCTCAACTATTATGCCTTTGGTTTCAGCCAGCTTCTAAACAGTCCATATTTTGCCATAGGGTGGCTTCAATATTATAGAATAACGTGTAGAAGGTGTTCTCATTAACATAAATCTGAAATTCAAAATGTAACTATACAAATCAACTACCTGTCCATATTACACCCCCTGTCCCTATTACCCGCAGTTCCCCTACTTGTGAAAAAGTAATAAAGAACCTGTCATAAAATCCGGATAATCCGGATAATCGTGTCATAAAAAAAATAATTTTCTCTCGGTAAACGTATTATAATTATGATTTGCTCTTATTTATTAAACGGTTTTATGTAGATTGACCCGTTTGTATGTTTGTGGCTTTGTAACTTTGTAACTTTGTAACTTTGTATGAAGCGCCGTACCACATTAATAGAAATTTTACCCCCTTCCTGTTGACCGATTGATCTGAAATTTGGAACATAGCTTTAATTCTACTGCCATTATAAAACTGCGTATTCCATGATCTTGAAAAATTCAATTTGACCGCCGCTGAAAAATGGCTGAATGGCTTGACTTAGAGAATACACTACATTATGAACAACATAAATTCGAAATGGTCGACTATGTATTTTTTGCAATCCGCTCAATATTGGTATCAAATGAAATGATTTGACTAATAGAATACAGTATATCATCAAAATATACCGAGAAAAGTCAAGAAAGAAATAAAAAATTAAAAAAATGAATGGTTTTATTGTAGAAAAGTATACTAATGATACAGTTAATTTACTAAAAAACTAGAAAAAAGATAAGTAAAAACAACTTTTTAAGTTAAACGGTTTAATGTACTAAGAGCTAGAAAATAACTAGGCAAGTAACAGTTAGTAGTTATCACATCCGTTTCTTCATTAATCTAGGGCAATGATGAGACTAGAATAAAATCGTCGGGTATATGATGAACATATACATGAAACAACTAATTGAGAATAATGTAATTCTAACGTTTATTATTTTTTTCTTTGGAATATTTTCATTATGTACTGTATTCTATTAGTCAAATCGTTTCATTTAATACCGATATTGAGGGGATTGCAAAAATACACAGTTAACCATTTAGTGGCGGCGACCTTTTAGAATTTATGTTATTTATTATGTTTTGTGTTCTTCAAGTCAAGCCTTTCAGCAATTTTTCCAAATTGAATTTTTTTAAATCATGAAATACGCAGTTTTATAATGGCAGTAGAAATAAAGGTGTCTTCCAAATTTCAGATCAATCAGTCAACAGGAACGGGGTCAATTTTTTATTAATGTGGGACAACCATTCTTGGATGGTACCAGTGGAACTTTTGCCTTCTCAACGTGGACATTACTTGCCTCATATTTATTAGTAGTACCTATTTGAGATTTCTAGGCCGGATAAAACGCCTTGAATGTATTCTGAAGTGGCAATCTCTAGAATACGCGTCATCACAGTGCAAGTCGGAATTTCTTTGACGAAAGAAGCCAGAACGGGAATCGAACCCGAACCCCCGTCATGATAATGTGGGACGCTAACCACTCGGTCACGGGAGCACTAACACAACCCTACAAACATTCAAACATACATACAAACAGGTCAAGCTGAATGAAACTATTTAGAAAGTAATTAAGGTAAATGATTTTGGTTTGTCCAGTCGATAATATGTCATGATTTGTCCACTGTTTTGAATACTCTAGTTCAGCCCCCTCCGACCTTTTCTGGATTATAACTGGATTATAATATTGTAAACACCATTTGTATCAGATTTATATATCTAAATTATGTGATTAATACATCTCGATGACCTCAATTCTGATCATGAGTTGTACGATTCACTAATGTGTTGTCCACATGATTTCTATGGAAACCGCTTGGCGCGCTGCAATTTGTTTATTGTGTCCTTCGCGCATAGCAGAAATAAAGTTTCTCTGTGTTGAGAGTGTTGAGGTAAACACTTTTCAAAAGCCCAAGAGAAGGCAATATTCTGAAGAAAACCTAAATTATGAATGGATCAAATTGATGACAGTAAACTCAAGAAATGAGAAATGTAACATCTACTTTAAAATTCGATTTTTTTCATTCAAACATAATGATTTCTAGAACTGGACAAACCATGTTCAGAGGTAAACAAACCATGACCATAATTTCTCTTTGGGGAAAATCGTTAAAAAACATAAATATTTGAATAATTTCAACGCCTTATGGAATAATTGGAGAGTAGAGACTTAGGGATTTTCAACAAACTCAAACTCGTGTTGATTATGTGAGATTTTCATGAAGAAAAATCGATTTGCGTTTACTAGAATCGTGAAAACACCTCAAATTTTACAAACCAAGATCATTTACACTAGTTATTTGGGGACTACGGCCATCTTGGATTTTGGTTTTTCATGATCTGCTATGTTCTACTTGTCAATCCCTTTCATTTGATATACATATTGATGAGGTTCTGAGAAAATATGCAATCCACCATTTTGTAGTGGACGTCATCTTGGATTTATATTTCCATAAATAACTGTGTCCTACTAGTCAAGCCCTTTTGTTTGATACTCACATTGAAGCGGTTCTGAGAAAATATATAATCCGCCGTTTTATAGCGGTCGTCATCTTGGATTTCCAAGATCATGGAATATGCAGTTTTATAATGATGAACAGAAAAGGAGTTAAATTTCTATTGATGTGGTACAGCGCTACAGCGCTTTTTATGATTTGATTATCCGCAGTGATAAAGTTTTAATCTTTCTCTTCATACATGATTTGCAATTTTTACTGGTGGTATGAACCTTGTGGATTGCCTCATGACAAAACATTGGAAACCAAACAAATATGCAATACAAATTGTCATCCATAAACAAACAACTGATTTGTTCATCTCAAATTTGTCAAATCGTATCCTTCGCTCTGAATGATCGAACAATGAGTCGCGTCTTCGACTTTCCACTAAACTAATTCGAAGCGAAAACCTCCCGAAAGAGATTTACATCCGCAGTTCAATTGCTCCGTGATAAATTATCTTTCGTGGTTCACCTTCTTCTGCTATTTCCCACTCTCAACGGGAACACTTTTCGCGCGCCCCAAAAACCAGTTCAACGAGTTGTGAAACAAGTCTGAGAACTCAATTTTCATGCGAGCAAAAGAAAGCGCAAAAATGTACCTTTATTCGCGAGCTCACGTCCGTCGGACGTGATCAGGCTTTGCAGACGATTTATCTTACTCAGGATCTTCTCCCAAGTATATACTCCACAGAAATTTCCGGCGGCTTTCCCCGCAGAGGTGTTGTTGTTCAGCTTCCTCCTTTAGGGGAAATTAAACAGATCAATAATTAAGCACCGGAAAAGTTCCGATGTGCGTGGCTAACCTTCTTACTGGCTTGTTCTCTCAAAAATGTATCACTATTTTCATTGCGAGAGCTAGGATGCTAATGACAAAAAGTGGGTCAAGCT
Organism: Toxorhynchites rutilus septentrionalis; assembly: GCF_029784135.1. Classification (NCBI taxonomy): domain Eukaryota; kingdom Metazoa; phylum Arthropoda; class Insecta; order Diptera; family Culicidae; genus Toxorhynchites; species Toxorhynchites rutilus. Next base: position 338,923,052 of record NC_073745.1, read on the forward strand.
GCCGGGAGTTGGGTTTCGTGCATTCATTATGCTGGGGAACAGTCATGAATCGTAATGAAGTCGCTCCGTCTTTTCCGTGGATTCTAGCGAAAAGCTGTTTTAATCATTTGCGACGGTAAACAAAAGTGACGAAAGTTTTTCGTTTGCTTATTCCAGCCGAACAGCAGCAAAATTTCTCTTCTTGTGAGTGTCAACTCAAGTTGACGGTTAATCTTGCGACATAAGATAGGTAATAAGGATTCAATTGAAACCATATACACTTGGCACGTACCGAAAGTTTTCCCATCTAATTCCCATCTCTTATATGAACCTCACCGAACATAGTTCTTGGTCAACCAAGCACGGGAAGAACTCAGGACATAAACCAACCGATTGCCCCATTTCCGTCCGCCCCCGCTGAACCCAGCTTCTGACACCGCCCGGGGTCGTATGATTCAATTAGATTTATTACATGTGCAATAACTTCTTCGTCTTTTTGTTGCAACTTTTTGGTCTTCCCATGCGAAAGCGAGACCCCGAAAACTGCTCGCTGAAAAGCATCGTGATGCTCGAGAGCCTCTCCCTCTCGGCCAGTACCGCGCCCCTTCCGGTTTGGAATAAAATTTCGTCGTCCTATTTTTATAAAGTTGTAAGCGAAGCCTGGAAGACACGTTCAGTGATGTTCACCAAAAAAAAGCAGGAGAGCAGGTGATGTTTACGACGAACTTTCCTCCATGCCACAGGGGCATACCTTTCCATTGTTCAAGTGCTTCACGGCTTGGGAAAGTTTATTACGTTTAATGACATTATCGCTGCTGCAACTGCAAAGCTGTCGGGTCAGGAGAGATGAGGAACCATTTGAGTCAAAATGAGTGCCACATTTTGGCATTATTCCGAATTTGCAAGCTGGGTTGATTATACAACAATTCTGCGCCAATCGTGTGTTTCAATCAAACGCCATGTGCAACAAAAGTGCCTTGATCCGGTTAAAGCGATGTAATTCCGATACCGGCGCCGGAGAGGAAAACGACCAGCTTAAAGGTAAAAATCATGTTTTAGTTTACGATATGGCTTCTTGAAGCGCTATACCTTTGGCCCCGAAAAAAATGACTACCCGCCCATCATAAACTGACCTTGTCCCATCCGGGATGGCGCCCCGAAGTAACCCGCATCGGATATAATGCGAAGGAAAATTACAACCTTTAGCCCCGAATCCCCCGAAGAAGGTTCTTCGTGCGGCACAAGCAGAAGTGCGGACTCTCAAGAGTGTACATAATTTTCCGTACCTTCTTGTAATATCCTCCGCCAAAAGGCAGGATAGGTAATGGAAAGGGGGAAGAAAAAGAACTTTTTTTATGACTTGACTTGTTTACGATGTACGCAATGTGTGGCACGCAGTCCTTTCCCCCCCCCCACATTTCGCAGTGAACCAAACCGAGCAACAGAATGCGTTTGTCGGCATTTTCCCAACCCGTGTGGCTTCCCTCCATTTGGAACCGACCGATCGACCGACCGACCTATCGTTTCCAGGTTTTGTTCGGCAAGTTTCAATTCGATTCAATTTCACTTGTCGACACCTTATTTAATCCCTAGCGGAAAGTTCGCCCGAAAAAATTTGTGTATATATCGAAATCAATCTCCATTAATGGATGTTTATCGGTTCGTTTTGACTTTCCTCTCCGCCGCACCCCCTCCCTCATAGACGGCTGACGGTTGACGTGTTGCCGATGACTTTCGTCTTCCGCCAAGAATGATGATGATCTGTTTTTCTTTTGAAGGGAATTTCGACCCTTCCGTTCGCCCAGCCAGGATGGAATTGTGGGGGGGGGGTCATTTCAGTCAAATGATTAATAAAATGTTATTGAAACGACTCATCCGCCAAGGTGTGAAAACGAGACCCGAAACTACGATAATGGATTGTGGCACGCCAATCGGAAAGGGTAGTCAACTTTCACAGGGAATGTGATTTTACAGGGTGGCAACATAGAAGTGATACGCGTATTCGAATGCCCCTCGTTGTATTTTCAGTCACAGCATGACAAACAACATCTGAGCATGTTTTGAAAGCGTGACGTGTTTATTGTTTATTCGGAATAAATACAGTCAGTTTTCAGTTCCGCTCTCAAGCAAATTGCAATGGATTCAAATAGCGAACAAATAAGGGTCTTGCACCTGCAAGGATTGACTAACATCGAGATCAGGAAGAAGCTGTCACATCTGAATTTAAGCAGGTTATTCGTCTACAGGACCATCAAGCGTTTCAAGGACACAGGCACGGTTGTTCCCAAGAAGAAACCTGGTAAAAAACGGAGTGTTCGGACTCCAGCGGTCCTCAAAGCAGTGAAGGAACGTTTCCGTCGAAATCCAGCCCGTTTGACGTGTGAAATGAACATGGGCCACACTTCCATGCAAAATGTTATCAAGAAGGACCTTGGATATTCAGCTTTTAAGAAGCAGAAAATTCACGGATTAACTTGCAAAAATATTGCCGACAGGATTGCTAGATCTCGACGGAGATCTCTGGAAGCAACTTTGAACAAGCAAAATGACCGTGTTTATGGGGCATGTCTTCGTGATATACCAGCCGATAAAAGAGCAGTCGAGCGATATCAACATGCGTCAGCTGTGATGGTTTGGGGAGGTATATCGACCGAAGGGAAATTACCATTGCTATTCATTGACAAGGGCGTGAAGATAAACAAGGAGTGCTACTTGCAACACGTTATCAAAGGCCATTTGCATCTTTGCCCTAGAAATCTTTTTGCTTTTGTTTTTGCTTTCAACAGGATTCAGCACTAGCGCATAAGGCATTGATTGTTCAGAAATGGTGTACCGTTTTGTCTCATATTCCGAACACTTCATTTCTAAATATAAATTTGGTTAACTTTTATGTTATAAATAATTGAACAATGGAAACACAGACATTCTTTGGGGTATAGGCTTAATTTTGACATCATTTACAGGTATTAATACAGCCTACAATATATAATATTAGACATTTGCAAAAAAGTGACAGTCAAAACAAATGATAAAATGTTTGCAAATTCTAAAAACAAATGATAAAATGTTTGCGTTAGCAAATTCCGTTAAAAATAAGCATTGTTAATTTTTCTGTTTTTGTTATTGTTTCAACTATTTTCATTGATGTTTTCATGTTAAGTGCTAGAAAATGTAAGAAACTACAATAACAGGGTGAAAGAAATTATATTTTGTGCAGGAATCTTCATTAAAATTAATATTGAAGTAGTGTTCGGAATATGAATCAAATTTCTACGCTTGATTCAAATTCCGAACATGTAAATTTATTGAATAATTGAATAATCAATACCCTGAAGTTCTTTGGCTTTTAGCCTTCATTTTAACATCATTTACAGGTGTATCGATACAGCCTATAATATAAAATATTGAGCATTTGCAAAAAAGTGACAGTCAAAACCAATGATTAAATTTTGCGTTAGCAAATTCTGTAAAAAACAAGCATCGTAAATTTTTCAGTTTTTGTAGTTTTGTAGTTTGTTAAGTGCTAGAGTTTATACGAATCTACAATAAATGGATGAAAAAAAAGATATTTTCAAATAATATTCATTAAAATTATTGTTCGGAACATGAATCAAGTTTGTACGCATGATTCAAATTGCGAACACATCATTTTTCAATGTGAATTTACTGAACTTCAATGTTATACATCTTATATATATAAAAATCTCGTGTCACGATGTTCGTGGTCGAACTCCTCCGAAACCGCTCGAACGATTTTCAAGAAATTATGCACAAAAAACTTGGTAGGCATAAGAATAGGACGTAAACTATATATGATACCGTTAGGGTACCAATTACCATATGTTTAATACCGATTAGGGTGGCCCTATGCGAAGAAAATTTGAATAATTTTGATTTCTATTTTTTTCTCAAATTTTGTATAACACTATATATTACCTCAAAGGTTCACCCCCCATCTCCTATTTTTCATCGCGATATTAATAAATAATATTCAAAAAATCAACCCGTAGTTTGTTTTTCAAAGAGAGCGAATCTATTTACGTTGTTAAATGACAGATGGCGCTAAGTTCACTTCATTGAACACATTCATCCTCACATGCGTCAATAATCTTGATTCGGCTAAAGCCATGCGCATTGTCAGCGAGCTGGAATATTTTCTGAATAAACATAATGAATTATTGAAATTCTTCATATCATACATGCTCGGTTTGCAATGTGACGACAATGTTATTTTCATCAATTCTAATATAACACCGACTGGAGGATACATGTATACATTCAATGCGTATGTCGTTGAATACATTGCTGAAGTCATGGTAAGCGACTGCACAGCGACGCGAGAAATTGTAATTCGAAGAAGAACAACAATCTGGAGTTCATCGTTGACACCCACCGTTCAAACGACACTCTCCATCTTCTTCTTCAATGGTACTAATGTTTCTAATGTTCCTAACGTTCAGCATCTCAACGTAGAATGAATTGCAAACGATATAGAGGTAGAAGAGCGAACGACTGCGATTCTAAACAATCAGAACCTGTGTGAGGAGAAATACACTCACTTGCCAGGCGCTGTCATGAACAACACCGACGCAGCCTTTGGTATTGCCATGTCTAAACACATGCATTGTCATGATATTACAAAACATGTGTTCAAACAAAAAAAATGAATGAAATGTAGAATGAGATTCATTACAACGTTATATGTATTTGGTTCCACACCTTGCTGAATTTATTCGGCTGGATGGCAAAATTACAAAAAATTAGGATTACGCCCTGAGGAAATCGATAGTGTAATCATGTGATAATGTAATTAAATTACAGTCATTGAGCTTCGTGTTCCATTCTGTGAAGCGTAAATTGTTATGAATTTTCGAGTGAGATAAACACGCTTCTAAAACAAAAAAAAATTAAATGAAATATCTGCAGGTATCTTGAACGAGAATAGTCTCTGATAGTTATTTTATATTCTGAATGATATTTTGGTTGAAATGCAAAAAGATCAATAGATAAACAATTGAGTTAGGGTCAGGACTATGTCTACTAAGTATTGAAACAACATCGAATAAAAATTTTCATTCAAATTTCAACAACTTGAAATTTCTTCCAGGTCAGGTCAGGTGATCAGTGTTTGCCAAATGATCCACTCATTGAAAAAATCGCTTTCGTTCGTTCAAATATGATCTTTCAGGAAACATTTCCCCCAGCGGTATTCTATTGTTGTTATGTGCTGCAAATCACGACACAAAAGAGAACGAGACAACTCTGCATCGGCTCGCACTTCATTGCACACCAGCATGCAAGCAAAGCTATCATATACGCTTTCGGTGCAGAAAGCTTATTTTCTTCTTTGCCTCTAACATATGCATACCGACCTCTCCATGCATCATGAAACAGCAGGATCATACGGACAACGCAAAGCGAAAGATTCATATTCAGCTAATGTAGCAGATCCTGATTTTTAAGTCTCAGAGAGTGCAAACTATATGATTATTAAGCTCGATAGAGGCTAAGGGAAGGGTAGTCAGATTATATTTTCATTTTTAACGCCGCTATCCCTTGAAATGTGTATATTCATATAGACCGCATAGTTTTACTAGCAACACCGCTCCAATGAGAAGCAAAAACTCTCGCGTTTTATCTCTTTTCCCATTCGCTGCTCTCCGCAAATGGTGACGTAATTTTTCTTGTATCATTTATTGCTTTACACTTGTCTGTGCAGTGGGTTTCGCTATAGTAAAATGAGACGATATATGCGGTTCAAACTTGTATGCAGGCTTCGAAAATAGTGTGCCATGTTTGATACAACTCGAATATGCAAACAACAGTCTTCGTTCCTCTCTTAGTTTAATCACTAAATGTTACAAAAGTGATTGCTGACATTCATACAAGTATCTGAATGATCCTCTCATATTTGGTTATATGTTCGTGAGAGTTTACTTGCATGACACATTGTGTATCATTTGATTTTGATCGAAATCCAAACACTGCAGGTCATTGTTCGATATTGTTACCCCAAACATGGTTCATGACCGTGCGGTAATCTAAAACTTTTATAGCCTTGCATGGGAGATGGAAAATGTATAATTCTTGAAAAGTTCACCAACGACACGACCGCAACCTTAGGTGGATGTCCAATATATCAACGACTAAAAACTGATAAAGACTGACAATCATTCATGAAAATTAACAATTTTTTTTAATCGTCATCGACTTGGCGCTCTACTCCTCGGTATGTCAAACACAAGAGTAACGAACGTTTCACGTATGTGTAGATCGTTAAAACGTTTAAACACACTTACAATACATTAGTTATTTTTAATTTAACAGCCAACATATTCACTAGAAATAATTTTCATGGCAAAACAACGTTTGCCGGGTCAGCTAGTTATTTAATAATCAAAACCTTGATATTATTTTGGTTATAGATTTCATATTAACATCATTTATAGGTATTGATACCGATATAGCGCCCTTGGTCCAGAAGCCATGTAAACCATGAAAAACAAATACAATCAATAATTACGAAAGCAAAATCCAATTTTTTTGCGAGTATAACATTTTTCCAAAAAAGACTAGCTAATTGACTTTAATTTGATATACCGATCATATCGGTTCAGTAGTTCAAAAGACATGATTTAAAAAATGCATTTTCACTGTTCGGAATTTGAGACAAAAGTGATTGAACATATTCTTAGTTTTTCACCATGAATGTGTATTTGTAAATCAATTTTATTGCAGTCAAATGAAAAAGAAGACTCTATTGTATCCAAAAATCAATTTAATTTCGCGAAAGAGTACCATTTTGGGTAATGAGACACGGTTTGATGGACATCAAAACCTAAGTGTTCGGAATTGGAAACAAAACGGTAAGCAGAATTGGCCTTGTTTCACCAGTTCATCTGAATGGCCTGCATCGTCACCGGATTTGAACCCGCTAGACTTCAGTATTTGGGGATACATGCTAGGAAAGTTGGACGACGTTAGGCATCTGAGTTTGGACACATTTAAAAAACGTTTGGTACAGATTTGGGACGAAATGTCGAACGAAGTTGTGCGTGCGGCTCACAATGATTTCGAAAAGCATCTACGGGTTATCAAACACAAAGGTGAAATATTTGAACTCAACTAAATACATTGTAATTTAACTACTTATAGATGTTATTTAAATAGATTCCGAAGAGAAATAAAAACTGGTTTGAGTTTTATGGTATGAATAAAGAATAAAGTAAACACTTTCGCGTTGCCACTCTGTATTTCGGTATCGAACTCAAGATTGGGATTTTTCTCCAGCTTTGCCGAATTTAAGCCTCGTGTCGATTTTATCATAATTCATTTAGTGATAGTGAATAATGAGATTGGAAAGACATATAAAGTCTAAAAGTAAAGTATACTTTCACGAAACTCTGTTGCAATATTTCAAGTTTAATCGAATATTAAGAACAAAATCGACATTTCTCGAGCAGAACCGATAGCAACACAACATCATGAGCCCTGTTGCTGTTGATTCCAGCAACGCGCGTTGCTTTTTCCTCCGATTCAATTCGTTGGCAGTGATGAACTTCCATCGCCATCATAACCATCCATCAGCTTTGATCGTCGTCCGTCCGTCGGCCGTCTCGTCCAGGATGAGGAGGGAATGGCTATCACAAAACGATTATTTCATCTTCTTTCCTTGCCAGTGGCATCGTTGCTCATACTGGCTCATAGTTTCCACAGTGGTGCTTGTTTACATATCATGCTTTGTTTGCGATCCGCAGGATGGTGTATTCACTTTCCAATGGTCAACGCTTACCGATATCATGATTGTTCCGTACATAAGGCTTGTTTTTTTGTACTCATTGTGAATGTATTCAACTTTTGTGCGTTAGACATGAATCGTTCCACGGTTCTTCTCAAACAGTAAGTAGAACTAATAGATGAATCGTTGTTTCACTGTATGATTTGGTACCATAACAGCCATGAACTGACATGTTCAGGATTTACATGGTTACGGGTTCAAAGAGAAAATCAGAACGATTACTTGGCCTCGATTTGTTTTTTTAAGTCTGTATCAATCAGACAAATTAAAATATCCTCCGCCACTATATAAGGCAGTAACCGATTTTGCTGAATTTTGATCGCACGATTTGAATCGATTTCTTTTTAAACATACGGCTGCTCCACCAAATCGAACAGATTCTATTAAATGGAGTTCTATGGTTTTTTGGTCGTTATATTTTTGAGAGAACGAAGAGAACGAAAATTGATTCAAAAACATATTTATCTCACGAATATACAACTAAATTTCAATTCAATAATCATTTCATCGCTTAGTTCTTTTTTGTGTGCAATCTGAAGATTGGACTAACACGGTGTTCGAACTTTCTCAGGTTGTACGGACGTTCACACCGCCACTGATGATGTCCAAATTGAGGTACTGATCAAAAATCAAGATTTGGGAGAATTGGATTGCAAAGCTTCGTAAGAATGGCAAAAAGGTTTGGAACTTCACGTACGTACGAATTTTTCAAGATATATTAATTTAACCCTCAGCGAACGAATGCCGCCATACTCGCGACATTGCAAATATTCTAAAAAAACATCGAATGCCGCCATACATGCGGCTCCGTTTCAGGAATTATGCAAGGTTATGCCTTTTTTATGCATGCAACGTGATCTGGAGCATTCCAGGAGTTTGAGTTGAGCGTCGGTGCGAGTTAGAGATGGGCAAATCAGCTCATCATGGTGAGCGGCTCAGAGCCGTTCAGCTCATGCAAGAGAGCTGCTCATTTGAAACAGCTCTTCAGCTCAGTTGAATTTTGCGGTTGTCCACAAAATTGCATAACTACCATGGGACATTTTATAGTGTGCATATTCATAATGGACGGAAAGCAAAAAAATAAACGAATTTAATATATAATTGTACACAAACTAAAACTAATATGAATTCTAATAATATGATATAAAACAAAAATTGAATGCTGAAATCCAACATAGAAGATGCTTAGGATATGCTGAACTTAAACAACAGAAAAACCAGCAGTAGCCAAATAAAATGCCTTCAGAAATATTGGCCGACACTACGTCTTTTGATAAAACTACCGAGATATTTTTTGCATCCAAGTATATAAAAATAAATCCACTAATAGGCGCAACGAGAAATAATTCTTCGCGATGACAAAGGTAACAAAAAGACCATTTTCAATCATTAGCATTTATGCCGGGTTGTTTCTGAATTGTTTTAATTCAGCACGCGGTAATAAATTTATGTGTTTCAACAGTCATGTTTAAATAACAATATAATATAGTAATTTCATTTACAAGCATATAATAATGTTTATTATTTTGTTTGGTAACGAACGATTTAATATCTTCAAAACAAAAACCTTCTTCCTATCTGGCATCTCTGCTAAAGCTAAAAAACGAAGAGGGGCACACGAAAACAAACTGACGTCATATCATAAAACGCCAGAGACGAAAAATGCTTTCGCGTCTCAAAATTCACACTCTCTGCAGCTTTTGTGCTCCACAGTTATGCAGCTCAGCAGCTCAACAGCTCAGCAGCTCATCCGCTCAGCTGCTCATCAGCTCATCAGCTCAACAGCTCATCAGCTCCGTAATGAGCTGATGAGCTGCGTTGTTTTGATTGCGAACCGATCCGAATCCGCTCACTATAATGAAGCGATTCGAATCGAAGCGGATGAGCGGATGGCACATCCCTAGAGCGAGTTAGACGTGCTCGTTTGTGCTCTGTCTTTTCTCGTTGCAAGTGCCGGTTTTTATTTCGAGCTTCGTCTTAATTTCATGTGTAAATGTGCTATCTGCCTTAATATATCGGAATTCAGTGGAATTCGTTTCGATTATCTGGATAATTTTTTTAAATTTCCATCCACTGTGATTTGTTCGATAGAGAAGTTGCAAGTTTTTATTACAGAATGTATGGACGCGTCCGTTGCTCGCTCGTTTCGTGTAACGACATGTTCGTTTTTTGACGTAGGACTAAGTCTAACCGGAAGATATAGGGGGTGAAATGGAAATCTAGGCACTGAACAAGTAGGAAAAATGCAAGATTTGGAACGCTTATAACTCGAGCATTTCTCAATAGATCGCAAAGGTTTTTGCATCAATTGATAGGAAATATATCTACGCATCTATCATAACGAAGAACATTTCATTTTTCTTGAGATAAATAATTGAATAATTGTGAAATATCAAGCATTGTCAAAATGCACTATGTGCCCATTTTTGATTGGTCCATTTTGTGCTCCTCAAATCGTACCGACCAAAACGGGCAACCATAGCAGCAGCGAAATAGAATGAAGCACGATTGGAAAGGAAAAAGAAAAAAAATGAACGAAACATTGGTCGCAGTCTCACACATGCGTAATTCTCGAGCCAGCCAGTCAGCTTAAAAATCCCCGTTCCGCTGCCGTAACGATCATTCTCATTCAAACCGTACACCACATCGATTCGCATCACAACACATCAACAAACCAACCCAAGCAGCCATGTCTGGACATGGTAAAGGAGGAAAAGTGAAGGGAAAGGCAAAATCCCGCTCGAACCGTGTTGATCTGGAGTTCCCCGCAAGGGTAGCTAGGCCGAGCGCGTTAGTACCAGTGAACCAGTCCACCTAACCGGCGTTATATAGTTTCGGCCGCCGAAGTGGCAAAGCTGCTCGCGATGATAAGAAAACCCACATTTAGAACAGACCACATTCGGTTCGGTGATCAAGACAACAACAGGTAGTTGCAGCGAGTGGCGAGTGGCAAACGAAATCGCAAAACGACAGCAGGTAGCGGAAGAAAAAAGTTTGTTCTTTATACAAACTGCTTTGGTGGCAAATCCAGAACAAGGCGACATCGAGGGCGTTCGAAATGGTTTTTTTCAAAACCACGAGTACTAAGTTTTCTAAATTGGAACCATTCAATAAAACACGGCGCTTATCAGGGCCATTAAACCTTTCAAAAAAGAGTTTACGAAATACAGTTCAATGCTTTCTAAAATAATATCCAAAATAATAATAAAACACAAATTGATTTTTTCATCATTTGTTTGCCAGTATCTGATGAGTATGTGAATTTGGCAGTTGTTCTGAGCTTATTGATAGTTGGGGACTTTCCAGATTATTCAATTTTCACCAATTCTTAAATTGTTTCCAGATTGAAAGTACAGTAATTTACAATAAGTTCGACATTTAGCTAATTGGACGGACATGTAATGCGACTTATTTAGTTGGACATTTGTGAACATAGAGATCCAAATTATGACCCCACATTGAAAGTCGACACTGTACCACTGTCATCGCAAATGTTCAATTACAGGTTAAAATCGCCTCCAATGCGACACTGAGTGGCGCTTCAGCACGTCGCATTGAATGTAATTTACTGAACAACATGTCACAAGCTGGATGGGAAGAAATTTTCCAACTGTAAAAGCTGTGGCGAGTGGCAAACGCAATAGCTAAACAGGAAGGTTTAACCGAACAAGATGGGAATATCGAGTGATAACAAAAACACAACACCAAAGGTTCTTTTCAGAACCATCAATATATTCATAAAGAGTAAACAGTAAACTAATCCATTTTTCAGGTAGATAGGTAGGTATTCACGTAGGAGAAGAAAATAAAACAATATATTTAAAATATATATTTAACAAAAGCTGTCCCCTTTGTATAGTCCTACGTCACTCCGGTTATGTCCCCGACATCACCCACCCGTCTTTTTTTTTATGTAGAATTGCGTCTTTCAGAAAGGGTGGCAAATCAGAAAACAGGTCACGTTTGATTAGTTTTCGAGTTATGCAGAAATTTGTGTTTCATTTGTATGGCAGTCCCCTCTTCGAGAGGGGGGAGGATTGTTTACTCACCATAGAAACGTTTCCTACCCCATAAAACCTTCACATTTGGCTTCATTTGCTCGATTAGTTCGCGAGTTATGCAGAAATTTCATTCAGAAATTCGTATTTTCATTCGTATGGCAGCCCTCTCCTTAGAGAAGGGGGAGGAGTATCTAACTATCATAGAATCATTTATTGCATCCCAAAACCTTCACATGTCAAATTTGGTTTCGTTAGCTTGATTAATTCTCGAATAATGCAGAAATTTGTGTTTTTTTTCTATTTTGAACCTGACAAAAACCTTGGCAGTCAACACTGGCGACAACCTGATGACTCTGTTTGGCCGAAAGTTCGTCCTTCCGTCAAAATTTTAGAGATACGATAATTCTCACACTGCATCAAAAAATAATTGTGATGAATACTTTCATCATCTCGCGATTGTGGTTCATAGCCTCTGTTATCAGGGTTCCAAACATTGCAATTGCCTGTATCACATTTCAAATCGACAGCTGGGAAGGCCACTCAACGAGAATACTCATAGAACAACTTGAACTACCAGTTAATATGGAAGGTCTCAATTTGCATCTGCCAAAGTATAAACGCGGGGGTCTCCGTAGCCACATTGGTTGCGCGTTCGCTTAGTAAGCGATCGATCGTGAGTTCAAAACTCAGGGCCCTCATTGACCATCTTTGTGTTGTTACAGAATAGCTACGTCCACGCAACAATCATCAGCGATGGAGATCGATCCACGGTCGAAATAAGATCGATTCATCCATACAACTGCTCTGCTCTGCAAGACACATCGGGCTGCTGTTCTATAAAATAACTCAACAATGATCAATCCAACTGTCTCCGCTGTCCGGTCTAACTGGATAATGGAAGAACAGAACGAAAACTCTTACGCCTATATGGCAACTGTGTAAATGTGTACCATATGCAATGGTATAGAAGGGAATACTCTAACGCCGAAAACATGGCAACTGTGTAATGTGCTAATTATAGATATGATAAACATGTGACATGTACACGATTGAAATTCGGCTCTGTAACAGCCAAGATGCTAATGAGCCTGAAATAAACAAAAGGGATAAAAAAAAAAGTATAAACGCAAAGCACTTCTATTCAGTCGATTCATCAGAGATATAGTAAAGGGTGTGTCACATCAAATTGCATCACGGAAAAAACGCTGTAGAAATTCGCCCAGTGGATCCTTTTGAAAATTTTAGACAGTAAAATAAAAACTATTAAACAACTTTTGGCATTTTCTTTTTATTCATACTTCGAGCCCAAGCCGGTATGCTCGCACCTTCCTCTTTACCCCGTCCATAAGGTTCTGTACAACGTCAGGTTGTACTTTTTTTTGAACAGAAATCCATTTTCTCTTGAAGTCCGCCTCCGATTTGACAACTTTTGGGTTCTTCCGGAGGGCCTGCTTCATAATCGCCCAATATTTCTCTATTGGGCGAAGCTCCGGCGCGTTGGGCGGGTTCATTTCCTTTGGCACGAAGGTGACCCTGTTGGCTTCGTACCACTCCAACACGTCCTTTGAATAGTGGCACGAAGCGAGATCCGGCCAGAAGATGGTCGGACCCTCGTGCTGCTTCAATAGTGGTAGTAAGCGCTTCTGTAGGCACTCCTTAAGGTAAACCTGCCCGTTTACCGTGCTGGTCATCACGAAGGGGGCGCTCCGCTTTCCGCAAGAGCAGATCGCTCTTGCGGAAAGCGGAGATTATTGCCACACCATGTACTTTTTGGCAAACTTGGATAGTTTCTGCTTGCGAATCTCCTCCGGAACGCTGAATTTGTCCTCTGCGGAGAAGAACAACAGGCCCGGCAGCTGACGAAAGTCCGCTTTGACGTAGGTTTCGTCGTCCATTACCAGGCAATGCGGCTTCGTCAGTATTTCGGTGTACAGCTTCCGGGCTCGCGTCTTCCCCACCATGTTTTGCCTTTCGTCGCGGTTAGGAGCCTTCTGAACCTTGTATGTACGCAGGCCCTCCCGCTGCTTGGTCCGCTGGACGAATGAACTTGACAAATTCAGCTTTTTGGCGACATCCCGGACCGAACTTCTCGGATCACGTCAAAACTGCTTAACTACGCGCTTGTGATCTTTTTCACTGACGGAGCATCTATTTTTGCCGTTCTTCACCTTCCGGTCGATGGTTAGGTTCTCGAAGTATCGTTTTAGTACTCTGCTGACCGTGGATTGGACGATTCCCAGCATCTTACCGATGTCTCGATGTGACAACTCCGGATTCTCGAAATGAGTGCACAGGATTAATTCACGACGCTCTTTTTCGTTCGACGACATTTTTCCAAATTTACGAAAAATTGACAGTGAAGCATGGCCAACGTGATCTATACACTCTTATCTGATTTTAAGCGAAACCTGAAGATATAATTCCTAAAAATTAAATTTCTACAGCGTTTTTTCCGTGATGCAATTTGATGTGACACACCCTTTATTAACTGTATTTGTATTCACGTTCTCGAATTGTCTGGCAAGTCCACCAAATGTTTCAGCGGTTACAGTATTACATCCTTGCTTAAAAACATAACAAAGACTACAGCATAATCCCTGATCGTCTCAAGCAAAATCCTTCGGCTGCTTTTCTGCATGATTTTTCCAGAGAAAGCATACAAACGCCATGGAAAAGTATTTGGGAGACCATCAAAAGCAAAAGATTTACATCGGAGGAACGCTCTTTGTATTATCTACTGGTGAACGGGAAAATACCAAATGCTGCGTTACTTTATCGAGAAAATCAAATAGACAGCCCTATGTGTCAGCAGTGCTGACTCAGCACTGTTCAAATGTAGTAGAAAAATTAGAATACAAAATAACGCATATATATCGCTAATATTTAATTTAATCTCAGCTCAATTACCTTTCGCAGTTTTGTCCTTTTTTGCAAATATTTATATTGAACTAACACGTTATTTAAGTTTCTCAGATTGTTCGGAAAGTTTGTGCCGCTACCAATGATGATGTCCAAATAGAGATACTGATCAAAAATCGCGGTCTAGAAGGATGAAATTTTAAAGCTTCGTGGAGAAAAGAGCGAAACATTTTTGGAACTAAACACTGCATATATAATTGAAAGAATTTATGTTTACCTATGACATTTTGAGAAACCAACTTCAATACATATTCCGTTCCAAATAGATCAGATTTTTTATTTTTATTTCAACTCACAAGTGAGATGCTGTGAGCAGAATTCAACATCCACATCTCCACACCGCACATCGCTCAAAGCAACCCTTCTCTCCAACGAAGACACTGCTGTCCCTCGGGTTAATAAATATAGTTTGTCCTCTAGAACCTGAGACCGTCCTTCTTCTTTTGACCAACGAGAACGACCTTTCTTCACATGCGAAGAAATTAATTTTCGTTCCACCGTCTGAAAACGGTTCGGTATATTCCTCACAAACATAACTACTTTTGGAAGCGTATTTTTTCCGGCATGATACAGTAGACGAACCTACGAAGGAAAAAAAAGGCACGTGTTCACACAGCTGGAGAGAAATGTGTACCCGAAGAGAAATGATTTCTCCACTGCCAGAATGATACATATCCTACGTATGGCCGTTTTATTTCTGATGTTTTTTTGCCCTCCGTTATCGTAAGATTTTTTTTTTCAATTTCATCCAACTGAGCGGCTACATGTGCAGCAGCAATATTTGCGCTGGTCGTTTATCAAAAGTGTCCGATAATAATACATTGGTAGCTGTAGCACTACTCGTACGAATTTATTATGTTCCCTGTTTCGCTTGGGGGGCAGTTTTTCTTTCATGTTTCACCTCGCAAAAGGATCTCGTTTGTATAGCGTAGTATCATGCTTCCCTTTTTGGCAATGAATCAATTTCGCATGTCCAACATTTTCTATCCGTTACCGTTGTCCTTACCTTTGAGCACGTGCACATAGACACTCGATTGTCTCGCATTGGCTGGTGCACAGGTGTAGTTTCCTCCGTGCCGGGCCGTGGCATTCCGCACCGTCAGGATGCTCGAAGTCAATTTATTCGTTGATACGGAGATGCCATCCTCCTGATCGTAATTGACCATTCGATCCTCGTGATACCTGATCGGGAAAGAGAGAAAACAGAAAGATAACATTCCGTTAACTAGAGAATGGGACGGGGGCAACACGCATGGAACACTCACCAGAAGACGTAAAGCGGACTTTCGGTGGCACGTTTTAGTTTACATTCCAGCCGCAGAGTCGATCCCTCGTCTATATGTAAATCAGGCGCTTCCAGAATTTCTGCTGCTGCCTCTGTCGGTGACACACGGAAGAAGAAAAAAAAAGGTACCAATTCGATAAGAGATGAGTGTGTAGGATTATTATTGATATTGGAACAGAAAAGAAGTAGAAAAAATATATTTCACCTCCACTGATCAAAGAACACACAGAATGGCGGAAGCACCGAAGTGAACCAGGAAAAAATTGAGTGAACGCATTTTATACCAACGAGATGATTTCACTTCACGATTCATCGGAAATTATCATATAAATTACATTTTCAGCTCCGGTTACCATCCATTGATTACCGGTTGGCCCACTGGTCTTGTGCTAATTCATTTAACGAGCAAAGTGGTTCTTGCTTCGCACGAAAAATTGTTCGATACTTGTTATCTTTGAGCTTTTGAGAAGGATGAGAAAAATCAAAAATCAGCAGGCGTTCACTCCAGTTAAAAATAGTGGAGACGCAATGTGTTTTTTTAAGAGTGAAGTTATTTTCTTTGTTTTATCAACTACCCGACAAACCCGGATATTCTAACGACGGCGTGTCTTACCTACGATCCTAAGCTCGATGAATATCGACTGTGGCGGATGGGTGGAAATTTGGCACTCGTACAGTCCTTCGTCCTCCTTGCGGGCGTTCTTTATCCGTAGCGCCCAGTTGCCGAGGTGGCGTGTGTGCTCCACCAGAAACCGATCGTCGCTGCTGTATGTCGACAGGCCGACCGTCAGCAGCTGGTAGTCTTTCCGCCGGAACCAAGAGACCTGTATATATATAGAGGGAAGAGACACACGGAAGAAGAATGAGAGACATTTGTTTCGTTCCCGAGGAGCTGTAAACAAATGGCACACCAATTACGGTAAATTATGCAATTTTGGGGTGATTTGGGCGATCATTAGAATTAGTGCACATCAAAGTTAATGTAACCCGGGACAGTCAGGTAGCCCATCGTGAACATTGTGCGAAACTGATTTAATGCAGAGAAATTGAAATAAAATGCGATGTGGGATGAACATGAAACGTAAACAAGTCTTAATTATGAGCTTATGACGAGTGACTTATTTTAGACTGCTGTAATACTCTGGAAACGTAATTTCAATGTTGCAGTAAACATAATGGTCGGAATTAGTTATCAGTACATGGAACGAACAAAATATTTGAGTTCGATAAAGTTTCTATTTCAGTAATAACGTGCGGATCGATATTCTGATGTAATTGTCTAGATTTTTGACATATAATTTCTTCTTTGGAGAACATAATGGGGTCAAATTGAAAAAGTAAAGAAAAAAAAGTAAGAAAAAAAAATCTTACTAATGTGTATCGATAAATATCTGAAAAAAAAATTTTCATCAAAAAATCTAATAATAAAAAAAAATTAAATACGCTGTACAAAAAAATATATATTTTTTCTGGCTTTCGAAATTTTTATTTCTAAAAGTGGCGTATTTTTTTCCTGAATTTTTAAGAGCATTGAGAGACACAAAAATAATTTTCTTCGTCGTCTGCATTTTTTTTTCTTGGAATCGATTATTATATTGTAATCGTGGTTTTCAATTGTAAGATTAAAATTAAAAAATAATAATAATTTGGATTTTTTTAAGTGTTCTTCTCATTAATCCGAATGATCTTTCCACAAGGATAAGGAGGATTTTTTCTCACAGAGCTCTATCGTATTGCTGATTCCTATGAATTTGGTAAACCATCTAATTCAATGTGAAGATAATCTCATTTATTTCAAGATATGAGAAAAAAAAACTCTTTGTTCAGTGCAATGCTCTAAATATACCGACAAAACTTAGATTTATAAAAAACAAAATTTAAATAAATATAAATGGGTCTTTTAATTTAAAATAAATTAAAAATGCACAAAGGACAAAAAACATTTTTTTCGCGCAATCCTCTTAAAAATTCAAGAAAAAATTACGTTGCATGTGGAAAAAAACAACACATACGAACGGATTTAAATAAAAATTAGAGTAAAAGTGAGTCTCAAAGTAATATTTCTTTTTCAAAATTTCGAAATGCCTGAAAATATAAATATTTTTTTCTGCCGCGAAAAACACTCAAAATTCTTAAAAAGCTCACATATACCTAAGATAGACGTATGAAGAAATTTTAATACAAACTAGAGTAGTACTGAATCTCAAAATAAGAAAAATAAAATTTAATTATATATATATATATATATATATATATTATATATAATAAATTAATTTCAATTTTTTTCAGTATTTGATTTTTTTATGAAAAAAAAATGTTTGAAAATATTGATGGATACACCTTAGCAAGATAGACTTTCAGTATTTATTTTCATTTTTTGTCTCAAAATGATTGAGAATGGCGTGAAAAAAATACGAATAGGTGCATTTTTCACCATAGATCCTATGTTGTACCATATAAGAACTCGAATATATGGTACTTCTGTCAAAATTTAATATTTAGTACCCAGTACAATATTTTCCATACAGCTGGTGATTTGGTTTGGAGGCACTTCCTACTCCCATACCCAACCAGACCCTTTGGAAATATGAAGAAAACATATTTTTTTGTACCGCGCAACACTAAAAAAAACACAAATATCTAGAAAAGCCGTAGAAACACATTTAAATATGAATTAGAGTAGTACTAAATCTCTAAATAAAAAAAAATAAAAATTTAAATATTTTTTTAAGTACTTAAATTTTTGATGAATTTTTTTTTTTGATAATTTTTCTCGATACACCATAGTGAGATGCATATTCAGTATTTTTTCCAAATTTTCATCTCGAAGCTTTTGAGAATGGCGTGAAATAAATGAAAAAGTACGTTTTTCACTATAGATCCTATGTTAAACCACATAGGGGTTCAAATAAACCGTCAAAAGTTCTTATTTAATATCCTATACAATATTTGCCATACAGCTAGTGATTTGGTTTGGGGGCACTTTTTACTCCCTTACCCGGCCAGGCCCTTTGCGATCAGGAATCTGATATATAAAAACAGAACTGGAATTTGAATATAAAATTTGTACATGAAACTCAAAATCAGGCATACATATTCTTTTGCAAGAATCCGAAACACGGGCCCATATGTGAAATCCAGAACTATAATTCAAAGAAAAAAGAAATACTGAATATAATCATTGCATAAATATTGAAATACATAAATTTGTACTTGGGGCGCAATAATACACAAAGGCTCTCAATCAGACTTTATGAAAATCGACGCGATGTATCATTTCGATGCATCTATACCACGGTTTTGGAGAACACGATAAAAATCACTCGGCGGTGTGCGACATCTTTAAATCACACCTTCCGAAAAGTTTTGGAGCTCTTGGAGTTCAGACAATTATGAAGTTTCAAAGTTAACCTTTAACTAGGGAACTAGAATAGAATTCGTAAATGATATATCTTTGTACCGTTTTGTCTCATATTCCGAACAGTCTCAAATTCCGAACAATTCATTTTTAAATGTAAATTTACTAAACTTTTATGTTATAAATAATTGAATAATGAAAACACAGACATTCTTTGAGGTATAGGCGTTATTTTGATATCATTTACAGGTATCGGTACAGCCTATGATTTATGATATGACATTTGCAAAAAAGTGACAGTCAAAACCAATGATAAAATGTTTGCGTTAGCAAATTCCTTTAAAAACAATCATCGTTCATTTTTCCGTTTTTGTAGTTGTTTCAACTATTTTGTTTGTTCTTTTCATGTAAAGTGCTAGAGAACGTATGAACCTACAATAAATGGGTGAAAAAACAAATATTTTATGGAGAAATCTTCATTAAAATTAATTTTGAAAAAGTGTTCGGAATATGAATCAAGATTCTACGCATGATTCAAATTCCGAACACTTCATCTTCAAATGTAAATTTACTGAGCTTTAATGTTATAAATAATTGAATAATCAAAACCTGAAATGCTTTGGGTTATAGCCTTCATTTTAACATCATTTACAGGTATCGATACAGCCTATAATTTTTAGCATTGAGCATTTGCAAAAAAGTGACAGTCAAAACCAATGATAAAATGTTTGCGTTAGCCAATTCTGTAAAAAATAAGCATCGTTAATTTTTCAAATTTTGGAGTTTTTTCCAACTATTTTGTTTGTTGTTTTCATGTTAAGTGCTAGAAACGGCAAGAATCGACATAAAATGGATGAAATAGAATGATATTTTATGCAGGAATCTTCATTAAAATTAGTGTTCGGAATATGAATCAAGTTTCTATGCATGATTCAAATTGCAAACACTTCATTTTTGAATATGAAGTTACTGAACTTTAATGTTATAAATAATTTAATATTCAAAACCCTGACATTCTGTGGGTTATAGCCTTCATTTTAACATCATGTACAGGTATCGATACCGATATAGCGCCCTTGGTCCCGAAACCATGTAAACCAGGGGTTCTCAAAGAGGTCAATGTCGACCCCTTGGGGTCAATATCGGTTTCCCAGGGGTCGATGAGATTTAATGATCGATCCCTATTAATTAACACAAGTTCATATTTGAAACTTTCAAGATACTGCATATATTGTGTTACGTGAACCAACTTATTATAAGAATGATTAAATAAAATATAGGGGTCGATGCTATCACTTCAACTTGTAAAATGGGTCTCTGGCCAAAATAGTTTGAGAATCCCTGATGTAAACTATGAGAAACAAATACATTCAATAATTACAAAAGCAAAATCCATTTTTTTGCAAGCCTAATATTTTTCCAAAAAAGGCTAACTAATTGACTTTAATTTGATATATCGATCAAATGGATCGGTCGGAACAGCATTTTTTTTTAATCCCATTTATTTATTTATCAGGCTCAATAGCATTTTATCTGTAACAGAGCCGGGTTTTTATCGTGTACATGTACATATGTTTATGTTTCCATTAATTGTAAATTACACAGTAGAAGTAGTAGCCATTTAGGCGTTAGGTTTTACTCTTCCATTACATTATGGTAAATTACACTGTAGTAGCCATTTAGGCGTAAGGGTATTCTATCTGTTCTTCCATTGTTCAGCAGACCGGACAGCGGATACAGTTGATATTGATCATTGTTGTGTTATTTATAGAACAGCAGCTCGATGTTTCTTGCAGAGCAAAGCAGTTGTATGGATAAATCGATCTTTGTTCCACCGTGGATCGATCTTCATCGCTGATGATGGTTGCATGGACGTAGTTATTCTATAACAACACAAAGATGGTCAATTGAGGGACCTGAGTTTGAACTCACGATCGATCGCTTAGTAAGCGAACGCGTAACCAAGTGGCTACAAAGACCCCCAACAGCATTTTTGCTGTTCGGAATTTGATACAAAAGTGTTCGGAATATGAGTCAGAGACAAAAATGGTGTTCGGAATTTGAGACAAATGTGATTAAACATACTTTTAGTTTTGACGTAGGATTACGTCTTTCGGGAACATATTGGGGTACAAATTGAAAATCGGAAATCGAGCACATCGTGAAAATTGTCCAATTTCAAACGCTTATTGCTCAGTCATTCCATGATGGATTGATGAAATTGTTGCGTGAATCGATTTCGGTACTCCATAACAATTTTTAATACTGAAGAAAATAATATATGTCATGAAACTAACTATCGAACGCTTGAAAAATCTCAACCCCTATCGTAACGGAAATACCCACTTCTGATTGGTCGAAATTGACGACACATGCGGCGGGTCCCTAACAGAGACATCAAAACCAAGCAAACTCGGAGGATTCGGCATTTCCAATACAACAAAGTAGGGGGAGCTTTTGCTGCCACTGAAATGTGTTCCTTAACAGAGACATAAAAACCAAGCTGCCTGGGGAAATCGACATTGCAAATACATGAAAGTAGAGGGAACTTTTGTTCCTACCGAAATGTGTTCAGAGACATCAACACCGAGAGACATCAAAACCAAGGGACATCAAAACCAAGCTGCCTCGGGGGAATCGGCATTGCAAATAAATAATATTAGTTAATTCTAGCAAATAAAATTTAAATTTGGAACTTTAATGTTGGTTGCTTCGTGAAATTTCATATCAATGACCGATCGTGTATTGTGAAAAATTTAGCACGAGTGTAAGTGTAAAATTGTATATGGTAGCAGTTGTATTAAAAATGACTTGATATATGAAATGATTCATTTGAATTTCCATAAATAAAAACCAAAGTGTGTTCCCGCTCGAGAACGGGTCGTTTGGTTTAAGCTGTTTGTTTCGTTGTTTTCATTTTCACCCAAAGAAAGTTTCTACGGCGAGAAAAATTGTAAAAGTGAATAAATATTAGACAAAGTGATTTCCCATATGCTCTATATAGTATTAGTTGTTGTTAGTCCAATTAAAATTCTCATTGGGTTGAATGAACACTCATAAAGTAAAATTTATAAATGAAAATTACCATTTCATTTCAAATATGTTTTCTCTATATTAAAGTAACATGTTTTTACTGATGAGAAAAAATGATAATTGTGTTCGCTATTGGTAATTATCTTATATTACATTGGTGAGTTTTTTTTAATTCATCCATACATAACATAGGAGGCATCTCATCTAGTATCACAGAGGGCGGTTTTCATCATATCTCGTTCCACTTCGGTATCTTCTATCTGATACGCACCACCCAACGACTGTTTACCATCCTTCTGTCATCATCACTTGGTAAACACTGGTGGAATGAATAAACAATACCCAACAACCAAACAAAACGGCCCTTTTCAGAGCCACCAAATCGTTATCAAAGAGTTTAACGATGTGATTCTTCAAACATATCCAAAATCAACAGATAGCCTAACGGAATCCTACGTCAACTATGCGGTCGTGTCCTGGGCACAACCCTCCTGTCACTTTTTTCAACATGAATATTTATTTGTAAATCAATTTTATGGTAGTCAAATGGAAAAGAAGGCTCTATTGTATCTAAATATCCAACTAATTTCGCGAAAGAGTACCATTTTGAGTAATGAGACACTGTTTAATGACCATTAAAGCTTAAGTGTTCGGAATATGAGACAAAACGATACCATCGCCCGATACAAGCTTTGGCCATGGCCGAAACTTAAGTTGCAAATGTTTTCCTTCTTTATGGTGCCAATGCATGTACTACACAGATCATGTATTGTGCATATCCTGAACATGAATGCCACATGGTAGCTGAGGAACAACTAACGTTTTGACGCAGAAAGACACATTAGGTGCTAGGTATTGACTCTGGACTCTGGATGGAAAACACGGAAGGACACTGAACAAATGCATGGATGCTTGTTACAGTTTTCGTAAATCAAAATTATTTACGGACTGAGTATTCGTAATACAAAGTATATAACAAATTTCACAAACAATCCGATTCGATTGGCATTTAAGAATCCGTTTGCAGCAAAGAAGAGTTATTATGTTGAAGCCCTCCTGAAGATAGCCGTAGCTATGCGTTAAATATCGTAATCAGTGGTAGACTAAAGCTCGAATTATTTGTTCATTTATTTGTATCCAAAATATGCATTCTCGAATAGGAAAAGGATCTGCCGATTTATGGTGTGTTATTTGACTGTTATTTTGACTTGGAATTGCGCTTAACAAAGCTCTCTGTTCTGAGATCGACCATGAATGCTGTTATTGATCAGTGCATGAAATGTAACGTTTCCCAGAATCTGACAGAAAGCAAGCAAGTGATTATAATATAAAATTCATCATTCAAGCAAGAACATCGGAGAAAAACATCACAAACAGACCTCGAGAGCTCCAGCCCGCATCGGTCGGCTTTATTATTCAGCTCGTAGATATAGCTACAGCACACGAGGAGCAACAGTCCTATCGGAACCGATGTTATCGAATCGGAAACGTCCAAAGCGTGACACGTGTCGTCAGCCTCCATGTCTTACGTATCGCACACTTATCACAATATTTGTATTCTATCGCAAACAATCCTCGAATCGATGGTCCTCACCACCCAGAATACATGTCCATTATGTAGAACAGTTGGATCCTAAACTAAACATTATCCCTATGTAGCGGAATTCCAGCTCCACTTTGCAACTTTGCGAACAATCCGATTTCGGTGATCACTTATCATATTCAGGCGGACCCAAACTCAACTTCGGTGATTATTTGTTTTCCGGCGAATCGCATTGATGAATTCATGCTCGGTGGAGAGTGTGGCCGATGGGCTGGAATGGCAATATCAGCTTCCAGCATTTGGTATTTTCAACGGAACGGTCCTACTTTTCGGTTCAGCACCTTGGTCCGATTCTTCGCTCCCGCCAAGCGTGAATACCGAACAAATTCGGTCAGCTACTCGAACCATTCATTTTCCGAACCAACAGATTTTCCGTTCCTGTCAACGTGGAGTGGAACGGAGAAGTGGGGGAAAGCAGATAGAGAGAGCAAAGAATGGACCAAAAACTTTTGTTTTAGGTGGGTCACAGCGGAAAGAAACTTGTTCTTGTTGAGGGTGGCAATAAATTTTGAATTTTCTTTTCACAACTTTTCACCATCGCTCAACCCGGCCTTCAACCATCTTTTTTCGGCTTCTTCTTGGTGTGTCTCCGTGGTGTTTTTTTCCTCTTGTCCCCAGCAAGAGCAATACCCGAGAAGATAAGAGGACAAAATCAGTCAACTCCTCTTAGCAGAAAACCTGTCGTTTCTGTTCGTTGCGTTTTTTTTTGCGCCCTCTCACTGTGGGACTTCTCCAAATCATAGTCCACGTGCCGACTGCAAAATTTATGAGGCATTAAATTCGCAAGCAGACGGCGTTCGCTTACTGACACTGAGGATGTGCTTCGAGAAGCATTTCCCAGCGTGATGGTCCTCCGTTGTCTAGGTCGCTTTCCCGTCGGTGTCCTTTTTTTCTCCTCTCACCACTTCTGTTTTAATTAGATCGGTGGGTGACCGACTGGATGATGAAGCTGTTCTGTACTTGCAAAGCTGTTAAGCTCATTTCCGAATTGTATGCAAATTTTATGTGTCCGCTATTACACCATGTCGAGCATCGGACGCGAACGGTGTTTGGAATTCAATTAGCATCCTACTTTCGGCCACTGTTTCGTCCTTTGTTCAGCTCCATTGTCAGCGCACGGGATAGTTGTTATCTTACTTACTTCATCTGTTGCTCCTTCCGTCCAATCCTAGGCAACGCCTCGCAAATCATCAATATTCGATCGGCAAACATATCTTTTTCCGAAACAAATCAATCATTGGAGGGCGGATTTTCTTCCCACTGAAGCACTTTGTTTTGTTCTTTCCTCGAGGGTAGGCAGAGTTCTCTTCAACAGTTGTCCGTTCCATCTGTTGGAGCTTCTCGTGTTTGTTTTGCTATCGGGATGCTTCGAGCAGTCATTTTTAATTCGACGTTAAGTATGAGAAGCTCAAATAATTCCTCGCTCTTCTATCCGCTAGAATGCTGAATCTAGATTTGTATGAATCCACGTAGAATTTAATTTAATTCTTTGAAAGTTAAAAAAAAGAAGCCAATCATTTGATTACTTCTTTTCAATGGCTGGGAACACGGCTTACAGAGATAATGCTAGTTCTTTAGCGAGTAAACATTTTTTTGATGACGTCATCCGAATTGTCAGTGTAAACAGTCGCCAGTTGTATTTTGTTTTCCGACTTACGCGTAAATGTTCCTGAAATGAAAAATCGAAAATGGTTCAATGCGCTGTGAGCGGGTGTATAAATTATGAAAATGACATTATCGGGTCAAAAAAGAGATTCTTTTGCTTTCCGAAAAACCGAGAATTATGTTCTTTGTGGATAAATGTTTTATCAAATTATTCATGGTGTTAAATATAATCAACTATATTATCAACGCATAAACTTACAAAGCACGAAAAATAAAAAATAAGAACACATTGTTTACTTCAACGACTCAGATGACATCACTAAAAAATGACTGATCCGGAGTAGCTAGCCTTGTCTCTGTAAGCCGTGGGCTGGGAATACCTGGAATATTCGTTTACTGTTCGTAATGCAATCTCATAGTGAACCCACCAAAATCCACGGTAACTACGAAGGTGTGAATATCAAGATGTTGACATTGAAACATTGAAAGGCCCCCCGGAGGATTCAATTTCGCTAACACAAAAAAAATAACAAAGATATTGCGGATGTTTGTGTTTGTTTTTCTTTCGCTTCGCTGGGCTTCCCTCGGGATAGCTTGAGGAAACCTTGTCGATTGGGGCCGTTCAGACAATTGGTAAGGTAGGCTTTCGAGCGGGATAAAAGCGATGTCGGAGCGCGAACGGAACGGAACGGATGCAGGAATAAAGGGGTGGCGACAATGGAGGCGCAGAAAAGGAAATTTAATTAAAAACATTTTCTTTCGAGCCACTTTTCACCGGCGTCGCAACGGCAGATGGTGGAGAGGGACGAAAATGTGCAAAGTGGGCAAAAATTATCCGAAGGTGGGCCCAGAGGAGAGGGAGGGGTTTTGTTGTCAACAGATAAAATAAATTTTTGATGATAAACGCGACATTCTGTTGCCTTAGGCATTCCAGAAAGGATTGTCATGTGGAAATAATGCGAGAAATTTAAAATAATGAAGTCTTGTTGGGAAGTGAGCTCGTATTTGAATACTGGTGATAAAATTCCCCAACGTTCAGTTATGAAATGTGATAAATAATGTTGACCGGTTAGCTTTAATGCGAACATTATATTGACACGCAAATTAACGTTTAAATATTTTCCGAACCTATAATTAACTGGGAGCTGATCACGCAATGCTGCCTGGGTAAATTAGTTTCCAACACTATGTGGCTACGAATGAAACGACCTTCTTACCCCTCTTCAATGTAGGGCCGCTAATGTTAGGAGGCCAAACACGTGGGGGAACAATGGAAAATGCATCGTCACGGAATGTCAATGAAAAGGCTATTGAGGGAACATAATATAATGTGAAGTAAAATCCGCTGACAGGTACTAATCGCTAACACGGCTCGCATGAGTAGAAGGGTGTCGATTCGTCCTCGAAAATGTCATTTCGATTATCATAATTTTCACATCATGTTCATGTATCAGACTCTTTCGTTTATCGTTTATAAATCCAATATCCAAGAGATCATTTCTTAGAGGGTGCGTATTGTTGGGTTATACTCGCAGAGAAATAATAACACCGAATTATTGATGATAAAAGAATAAAGGAAACGATTTACGTGTATACTTTTCAAGAGTAGAAACGATTATGGCTAGTAAAGAAAAAGAAATTGCACGAGTGCGGCACATTAACAGCACGTAACTAAACTGCACTGCTGTGTTTGGCCGATTGGGCAGCTCGACAATTGTTGCCATCCCAATACTCCTCCTCAACTATCGCTAGCAACAAGTCCCATCGCTGAAGCAAAACTCTGTAGCTTGATCCTGCCCAACGGTTTGGTAAGTATGTCTGCTACCATCTCCTGAGTCGCACAGTAAACCAGCTTGAGAATCTTCGTATCGCAAAGTCCCCTAACGAAGCACTCCCTTGTTTCGATGTGCTTCGATCGACGACTTGTTATTTCGGATTCGACGAATTTAATGCAACTCTGGTTTTTTTTTTTTTTTATTTATATCGTTTATTTTTACAGGCTCAGTTACATAGGTTTAAAGGAGCCGAACTCCTTACTGTATTGTTACTAGTATATATACATTTTTCCTTAATTCTAATGTTAATAATATAGGAAACCGATTACTCGCGGTCAACTCGAGTTTAGAAGGGTGACATATTTTCTTCAGGAAAAGGAGGGGATATGAGGATATGTTGACATTGATCACACTCACACTCTCAATCACACTCATCACACTCAATTCTTAAACCTATCTTATATCTAATATGTATTTACATTTCATCTTATTCTTAAGAAGGGATCCGATCTCTCACAAAGGAAAAGGAAAAGGAAAAACTAAGGGTATAATGACAATCACACACGAAGATCGATAGCTTTAAGGAATACATATATTTGGGACATGTAATCAAGGTCTAACCGAGCCAACACGTCTCTCACCGGCACATTGGGCTGCCTTCCTCGGGCCCGAAGGGTGACTACTAAATTCGATCTGGCGACAAGATACAGCTCGCACGACCAAACAACGTGCTCGATGTCGTGGTAACCTTGGCCACAAACACAAAGATTGTTGTCGGCAAGATTAATACGAAAGAGTAGCGCATCTAACGAACAGTGATTGGACATGAGTCGGGAGAAGGTGCGAATAAAGTCCCGACTCAAGTCCAGACTTTTGAACCATGGTTTGAGGCTAACCTTAGGGATAATCGAGTGAAACCACCGGCCCAATTCATCTTCGTTCCATTTGCGTTGCCAGTTAACTATGGTATTTTTGCGGACTAAAGAATAAAATTCATTGAAGGCGATTTGACGCTGATAAATATCGCCTTCAATTGCACCTACCTTTGCTAATGAGTCAGCCCTCTCATTACCCAGAATTGAGCAATGTGAAGGGACCCAGACAAAGGTAATGACATAACAGCGTCTGGATAAAGCACTCAAATTTTCTCGTATTCTCTCAAGGAAGTACGGCGAGTGCTTTTCCGGCCTCACTGAACGGATAGCTTCGACACAGCTAAGACTATCCGTTACAATGTAATAGTGTTCAACAGGTCGTGAGGCGACGCTGTCCAGCGCCCATTGTATCGCTGCCAATTCAGCAATATACACTGAGCAAGGATTCTGAAGACTGTGGGAGGTGCTAAAAAATTCGTTGAACACTCCAAATCCTGTGGACTCATTCATAGAGGACCCATCAGTAAAGTACATATTATCACAATTGATATCCCCATACTTTGCATCGAAGATCGTTGGAACGATCCTCGATCGAAGATAATCTGATGTTCCATGGATATCCTGCTTCATGGACAGATCAAAATGTACAGAGGAATTGATGTAGTCAGGAAAACAAACACGGTTGGGAATATACGAAGAAGGATCAACCTGCATGGAGACGAATTCATGATATGAGCTCATGAATCCAGAATGAAAATTTAGCTCGATCAGCTGCTCAAAATTTCCGATCACCAATGGGTTCATAACCTTACACCGGATGAGGAACCGAAGAGATAATAAATTGAAGCGATCTTTTAGTGGGAGTAGGCCTGCCAAAACCTCGAGACTCATGGTATGCGTTGAGGGCATACATCCCAACGCGATACGGAGACAAAGATACTGAATTCGCTCGAGTTTAATGAGGTGTGTTTTGGCAGCTGATTGAAAACAGAAACTGCCATACTCCATCACTGAGAGAATAGTTGTTCGATACAACATTATAAGATCTTCGGGATGGGCTCCCCACCAGGTGCCGGTAATTGTACGGAGAAAGTTTATTCTTTGTTGACATTTTTTACTCAGATACCTAATATGGGCCCCCCAGGTACATTTAGAGTCGAACCAGACCCCAAGATACTTGAATGACATAGCATGAGTGATCGGTTTACCCAAAAGTTGAAGCTTTGGTTTTGCTGGTTTATGCTTCCTAGAAAAAACCACCATCTCTGTTTTCTCCGTGGAGAATTCGATCCCTAGCCCAATGGCCCAGGTTGAAAAATTGTTCAAAGTATCTTGTAAGGATTCTTGCAGGTCGGATTCGTTTGATCCTACGACAGACACCACTCCATCATCTGCAAGTTGTCTTAGGCTGCAATTTTGTGTAAGGCAATTGTCAATGTCGCTTACGTAGAAGTTGTACAAAAGGGGGCTTAAACATGAGCCCTGGGGGAGTCCCATGTAAGAGACCCGACTTACTGCCGAATCTCCGTGAGAAAAGTTCAAATGTTTCTCACAAAGCAAGTTATATAACATATTATTCAATAGAGGCGGCAGACCCCGAGATTGTAATTTGTCTGACAAAACCTCTATTGAAACAGAATCAAAGGCCCCCTTTATGTCCAAGAATACTGAAGCCATTTGTTTTTTTTCGGCGTAAGCCAGTTGAATTTCTGAAGAAAGCAACGCAAGACAATCATTCGTCCCCTTGCCCCTGCGGAACCCATATTGTGTATCTGAGAGTAGGCCATTCGTTTCAACCCATCGATCAAGGCGAAACAAGATAATTTTCTCCAACAATTTCCGTATACAAGACAGCATTGCTATTGGGCGGTACGAATTGAAGTCGGACGCGGGTTTTCCGGGTTTTTGAATAGCTATAACTCGTACTTGTCTCCAATCATCTGGAACAATATTATGCTCCAGAAACCGATTGAATAAGTTCAACAAGCGATGTTTCGCCACATCAGGGAGATTTTTCAGCAAGTTGAACTTAATTCTATCCGATCCCGGAGCAGAATTGTTACATGAAAGGAGAGCAAGAGAGAATTCTACCATCGAAAACTCGGAATCAAGATCGCACCTATCTTGTGGTATATCTCGAATAATTCTTTGCACTGGAGCGGAATCGGGACAAACCTTTCGTGCAAAATTAAAAATCCATCGATGTGAATATTCCTCGCTTTCATTGGATGAAGAGCGATTTCTCATGTTTCGAGCCACTTTCCATAATTTTTTCATTGACGTTTCTCGTGACAAACCTCCCACGAAATTTCGCCAATAAGCACGTTTTTTCCCTTTGATCAAGCTTTTAAATTGATTTTCAAGGTCCAAATACTTCTGAAAATTTTCAGGGGTTCCACGTTTCCGAAAAGCTTTAAATGCATTCGATTTATCTCCATAAAGCTTGGAACACTGGCCATCCCACCATGGATTGGGAGGCCTTCGACGAATAGTGGAACCTGGGATGGGTTTCGTTTGAGCGCGAACCGCGCTGTCATATATCAAACGAGAAATGAAGTTATACTCCTCCAATGGAGGCAAACCATCTCTGGAATTGATGGCTAGAGCAATCGCGTCCGCATATTTTTTCCAGTCAATGTGTCTTGTGAGGTCGTATGCCATGTTTATTGATTCAGAAGAATTCAACCCATTGGTGATAGAAATTTTGATTGGCAAGTGGTCACTACCGTTGGGATCCTGGATTACATTCCACTTGCAATCTAACGATAGTGAATTCGAGCAAAGCGAGAGGTCAAGAGCACTTGGTTTAGCAGGAGGTTTAGGTACACGTGTTGTTTCCCCAGTGTTCAAAACGGTCATATTGAAGCTGTTACAAAGGTCATATATCAACGATGAACGATTGTCGTCGTACTGTTCCCCCCAGGCAGTTCCGTGAGAGTTGAAGTCTCCCAAGATTAATCGTGGCTCAGGAAGGAGTGAGCACATGTCAACAAGTTGCTTGCGGCTAACCGCAGCTCTCGGAGGCCAATACAAGCTGACTATACAGAGGTCTTTGCCTCTGATGTTTGCATGACAAGCAACAGCTTCGATCCCTCCAATAGGTGGAAGGTCAATTCTAAAAAATGAGTGACACTTATTGATCCCCAATAGTACCCCTCCGTATCTGTCATCACGGTCCAAGCGTATTATATTAAAATCGTGGAAAGAGAGATCATTTTGAGAAGAGAGCCAGGTTTCGGATAGAGCAAAAACATCACAATTGAGTTTATGAATTAGAAATTTGAATGTATCCAATTTAGGGATAAGACTACGACAATTCCACTGTAAAACAGTGATATCTCCGACCTCTCTATTTAAATTAGACATCAAGAGAGATAATCATTGCAAGGAGGGGCCATGTTTGCATCAATTGCTGCAAAATTGTCTTTAGTACTGGAAGCATTGCGGTGACAATGGTTCTGATGGAGTCGGAAACATTAAAACACGTGAAGATTTGATCCACAAGGTCAGACAACTTTATAAATCCCGATTGGGAAGTTGAACTTGACGGAAAAACAGGGACAGTTGGGGTTTTTGATGTCCCCTCGAGTGCTGGGTCGTTCGAAGGTGAACTATTACCACGGAGGCCAGGAGGGACCTGATTTTGCTTATCCGCTGCACTCGATTTTTTGGGCAAGCTAACAGGGGGTATCACCGGAGGGACTTGTCCTTGAACTTTGGGAGTGGTCACATTTTTGCGCCGGGAATTCCCTTGAGAAATAAACGGCGTGCCCCCGTTAGCTGTATCCGCTTCCATTTCGTCAACTGGCAACGTAGCGAAGACATTGTGTGTATTGATTGGTTGTTGTTCTTGAGCCAGTGGAGAAGCGCCCTTCAAAATTTCTGCGAAAGTGCGTTTAGAGCGTTCCCTCAAAGAGCGCTTCTGTTTCTCCCAGCGAGCCTTGTATGTTTCACAAGCTGAGAGCACGTGTGGGGATCCCCCGCAATATGGACACTTATGCTCAGTCGCACTGCAGGATTTCCCCTCATGTTGTTCTCCGCAAGTGGCACATCGTTCTTTATTGGCACAATAAGCAGCCGTGTGACCAACTGACTTGCACTTTAGACAAGTCATTGGCTTTGGAATAAAAAGTCGCACGGCTAACCTCAATTTATCTACCATCACGTAGTCAGGGAGAGCTGAACCAGCGAAGGTGACTCGAAACGAGTTGGACGGCGTAAATTTCTTTTCTTCTCCTTCATGGTAGACTGTTCCGAGCTGGCGGCAACCCAAGATCTTAACAGTCGTCGAGGGCAGTTTTTTAAAACGGCCGGTACCTTCACTCGTAATGTATTCGCACGTCAAGCCCGTTTCGGTTATCACACCCTCAATTTCGACTATGTGAGAGGGTATGTAGACCCGATACTCAATTGTAAAATGCTGATCGACAACAATCTTGTTTGCGTCTTTTCGATCATTCACGACAACTCGCAATTTGTTTGGTCTAACCTTCGAAATTTCCGAAACGGAGGTATACCTTGCCAGATCTTTCGCGATCTGCATGACTCTCAACGCCTTTCCATTTGGCTTAGGCCTGAAGAAAACAACCCAGGGACCAGTTCCGGGCGCATCTTCTGGATAGACCTTTACACGGGGAGTGGGAATAACAGGGGGGGAAGGCGAGGACAGGGATTGAGAGTGGGAAGGCGAAGGTTGAGAAGGAGCGGGAAGAACAGAGGGAGAAGACGAGGTTGAAGGTAGAGTGGGATCGTTAAGGGCAGATGGGAGATTTGCTAGTTTTTTGGAGGGAGGCTTGGTAGGGTTAGCTGACTCGTCCCCAGAAGAAGTATCTTCCGTATTTGGAACACGTTTGAGTGACTTTTTTTTATCCGTTAGGAGGGAACTAGAGTCAGAGACCTCCATATCCGAAGGTCCCCCACTCTCTGCCATTTTAAATTTTCACTTATATTCTAAGTATTTTTTTAAACAATATTTCACAATAAAATAATTCACAAAAACAAAAAAAAAAAAACTTATAATTATTAAATATTTTCTCTCAGTATATTCAATCTTATTCACCTATGAACGCACTCCAGTGCAGATGAACGGGAGCGTGCTGAAAGCTCGTTGGTGGTGGGAATGTGCCTACGACACCACTACACACAGTCGTCGGTGAAAGCTTACCCGCACTGTCACTGTTGGCACGATGACTCGGCGAAATCTCCAATGTCGGCGAAGCAGCGACAAAACAAAAACCAATGCTTGGCTTTCCGAGGATGAACGCCTTTATCCACTTGCAGGCAGGGCACTTCACTCACTATCCAGATAGTGAAATGAACTCTTCAGCGGCAAAAAAACAACAATCACGCGGTAACCGATAACGGAACTTGGACGCGACTTTCCTTCGTCTGGTTACTTCGGGCAATCGGCGAAGAATCAACTCTGGTTGTCTTCCATTATTTCAATAGGTTCCATCACTGTTTCGCTAAAATCCTCCATCAGTCTACGGAGTCCATATTGCCTCCTGCCCTGTTTCACTTAGAGCGATATACTCGGACTCCATCGATGACAAAGTCACGCAATTCTGCAGACGGCTCACCCAAGATATTGCAGCACCAGCAAACAGGAACACAACGCCAGTAGTGGACTTCCGTGTTCTGGAATCACCGGCCCAGTCTGCGTCGCTGTACTCCATCAAATTTCCGTTCAAATCACCGTAGTGCAAACGATACTGTTTCGTTCCTTTCAAGTAACGAACTACACGCTTGGCCGCCACCCAATCTGCTTCCTGTGGTGCACTAAAACTTCTTTCCAAAATAAAAACACTGACTGCAATGTCCGGCCTTGCACAGACAGCAATATACAATAGTGCTCCAACCAGGCTTCTATATCTGGTTGAATCCTCCAGAAGTGGACTTGCATCATCAGCCTTTGTGAATCCTTCCTCCATTGGAGTCTTTGCAATTTTTGCGTCACGATGTCCAAATCGCTCAACCACCTAATTGATATAGCCTTCAAGTGAGATGCCGTACGTCCCATTACATCTGATAACCTCCAGAACCAGAAAGTAGTTCAGATCACCGAGATCAGTCATTTCCTCTATTTCAGCATCGCTTTCACTGCCAACCAGAATGTCGTCAACGTAAAAAAATAAGTAGATGCGTTTTCCGTTAACGATCTTGGTGTAGAAACATGGATCAGCCGTATCATGACCAAAGTCCAATCCGAGGAGAACAGAGTGAAACCGATGGTTCCAGCATCGAGCAGACTGCTTCAATCCGTAGATGCTCCTCCTTAAGCGACACACTAACGCTTTCTTCCCTTTGACCTCGAATCCAGGTGGCTGTTTCATGTAGAGTTCCTCTTCAAGCTCACCATACAGATAGGCCGTCTTTACGTCAAAAT
Organism: Toxorhynchites rutilus septentrionalis; assembly: GCF_029784135.1. Classification (NCBI taxonomy): domain Eukaryota; kingdom Metazoa; phylum Arthropoda; class Insecta; order Diptera; family Culicidae; genus Toxorhynchites; species Toxorhynchites rutilus. The sequence goes on from NC_073745.1 coordinate 338,957,668, forward strand.
GTTTGAGTGTTAGATTTCGCTTACTTGCAATGGCCAGTAGAGTTAGCTTTGTCACAGGGGCAAATACCTCGTCGAAATCCTGTCCAAACTTCTGACAGAAACCCTGAGCCACTAGCCGCGCCTTATACTTCACTATTTCACCAGCTGCGTTCCGCTTTAGTTTGAATACCCACCGACATCCGACAGGTTTTCGACCTTCAGGCAACTTTACAAGATCCCACGTTCCATTCACAGCATGCGATTCGATTTCATCCTCCATAGCACTACTCCACTCAGTACGCTGCTTGCAAGCGACTGCTTCGTTGAAGTTACTTGGTTCCTTCAGGTTCGACGCACAGTCGGCGACCACAAAGACTTTTTCAATCAACCTTTTCGGTGGAACTCCTTTACCCGATCTCATTGAACGCCTCGCTATCTCATCCAGGGGAAAACCAGAAAATGATGTTTCCCCCACAGACGCCTTCTCGTACAACGTGGTGTTCAAGTTCGAATACTACTCCTTCTTCATCGTCAGTTTCTGGTGCTGACTCAGTTCTAGTGTCCATACCCCCTGAGATCGAGCTTTGATATTGTCTGCCAGTCGACCCTAGAGATACTAACACCATCTTATCTGCCTTGTCTTCTACTGACGTTTCCTTTTCAAGCGATTCCGATTTCTCTCCTGACGGCTTCAAGATCAAGGGTTCCTCTGCTAGTTGTTCTTCATCCGGCGATGAGCCGCCCAAGCCACCACGTTCTAGAAATGTGACGTCCCTGCTGATCACAATCCAGGCCTTCTTCGTATCCAGGAAACGGTAAGCTTTTCGCCCTTCCGCATATCCAACGAAGACCATCTTTGTTGCCTTCTTGTCCAGCTTTCGTTGCTTCTCCTTGGGCACGTGTACATAAGCCTCCGATCCAAATATTCGCAAATGAGCGTAAGATGGCTTCGTTCCATGCCACAGTTCATATGGCATCTTCTCGATAGTTGACGTTGGCAAACGATTCTGCAGATAATTTGCAGTACAAATTGCTTTTCCTCAGTATTTGATATCGAGACCAGACTCTATCAACAAGCACCTTACCATCTCTACCTCATATGGGTTCTTACGTTCTGCCTTTCCATTTTGTTGTGGCGAATAAGGTGCCGTCTGCTGTAGGATGATTCCGTTTTCTGCCAGGTAGTTCCTCAAAACCGATCCAGAATATTCTCCGCCTCCCTCTGTCCGAATGACTTTCGGAGCACACCTGAACTGGTTCTTCACCATTACACAATACTCTCTGGTCTTCTGTTCAGCGTCCGACTTAGCTTTCAACAAGTAAACAACCGTATAACGATTATAATCGTTCATCATCGTCGTGGCTTTTCCATAGGACCCCCTCAATCTGAATGCACCAAGTCACCCACAGCTCTAGACTTGCTGCTTGATGCTTTAGGAAACGGTAACCGACTCATCTTGCCTTCGCAACACACGGCACAAACGGACTGAATTTCGCATTTGTTCATTTTTAGGCCGAAGCCCAATCCATTCTGCACTATTTTCGCTATTGCTTCAGGATCACGATGTCCGAATCGTCGATACCACAGGTGCTCACACAGGTCCGGATGTTTTTCCTGGGTCATAAGCGCTTGCTGTGGTAATTGCTTCAAGCAGTACAAACCACCACTCCTCTCGCCTACCAGAATGGCTTCCTGGCCTTTTAAGATCTTGCACCCTACACGATCGAATAAAACGTTGTACCCTAGGTCGCAAATCTTACTCACCGAGAGCAGATTTCTTGACAACAAAGGAACATGGTACACATGGTTCAAGGTGACATTCATCTAAACTCCAGTGCCTGTTACCGACACTACCTTTGCGGTTCCGGCACCGCTCGACATGTTTTTGTTTCCATCGGTCAGACAGATTTTTGGTTGCTGTGATGAGTTCACGTTTTTCAGCAGCTTCTTGTCGCTGGTCATGTGAGACGTAGCACCGGAGTCCAAGTATCACCGGTTCTCGCTAGAATTCGTCACAGCCATCAGACACATCTCTATTCCATCCGGCACTTCAGTAGCCAAATTCGCCTCCAGCTTGTTCTCTTGCCTTCCCTTGGTCAGCTTCGATCAATCTCGCCGAAAATGTCCTTCTTATTGACAGTAAAAGCACGCTCCTTTCTTCTTCTTTTCGATCGTTTTTGAATTCACTGTTTTCATTACCTTCTTGCTGCCATGCACATTACCGCCGTTGCATTCCAACCGACGAAGTCACTCGTCCCGCAGCTTGCTCTTCACGAAATCCACCGTTAACTCGTTTTCCGGCCTGTTTTCGATCACATTGATCAAGCTGCCGTACGATGGCGGGAGACTAGACAAAATCAGCGCCATAAAAACTCGATCCTTCATACCTTCTCCAATCACCTCCGAACCTGGAAAATCTTCCAGATCCCTCATCTCATTCGGGTGCGCGAGGAGATCACCGTCTTCCGATAACCGGAACACAGCTTTGGTATGGAGCGTCGATGGAAGAGATGGTGCCTCGTGAATCTGCTTTAACGAGTCCCACATCTCCTTTGCTGTCTGCTTCCCGATAATATGCACCAGCTGATTGTCCGCCAATTCAATTATAGCGCGAGCCTTCCCGTCTTTCACGAGCCACTTCGCCGTGACCACTTCCGGCTTTGGATCCAAAATAAGCTTCGGCAATCCCTCCTTCACAAGCAAAAGCTCCATCTGGAACTTCCAGATCGAATAATGGTTGTTCAGCTTCTCCAAAGAATTTTTTTGCATCCGCCATCTTATTTTTATGATCCACTCGCGATGCAAATTTACTGTTCAAAAAACGAAAATCACCCTTCACAGTTCGAGTTTCCAACAAATGTTCACAAATTCCGTGTTACGCTGGGCCCATAACCTGTTGGGTTATACTCGCAAAGAAATAATAACACCGAATTATTGATGATAAAAGAATAAAGGAAACGATTTATTGAACGCGTGTATACTTTTCAAGAGTAGAAACGATTATGGCTAGTAAAGAAAAAGAAATTGCACGAGTGCGGTACATTAACAGCACGTAACTAAACTGCACTGCTGTGTTTGGCCGATTGGGCAGTTCGGCAATTGTTGCCATCCCAATACGTATTAGAACATCTTTCTCTAACATATTAAGTAACATATTAAGGTGAAGGTAGAAGCTAGCCACAATGGCGCTCATTTCTTTCAACTCCCTCCCTCACCCCTTGCCCGAAAATCAATAACTTTGCGAAACAGTGTGAAGAAAATGATCGTTTTCACACACTTCCCATCATGTAATATCAATCAAACTCTAATCGATTACTCACAAGATATTAAATTTTCATCTGCTGTCGCACTATATAGTGAAAAACGTCGGAAAACTCGAGCTAGTGCTCTGAAAGTTAAATTTCCATTTTTCAACCTTCGGAAATGGTTTTGTTTGTATTGATGAAAGCATCGTTATTTTTTCGACACTGATGCCACACAACATCATCGAAACAGCTACAAAAACCACTCAATAGAATGTTATTCCTGAATCATAGCGTTTCATGTGATTAAAATCAATAGAATAAAATTGTGTTGATATCAATACAATTATTATTTTTACGTTTAATGGGTCTATAATGTAAGTTTTAGCAACTTTAACATTGGGTAAGAAAATTGTATTGCAGAGCTCGGAACACTGCCACGGCTGCCAATGCTTACAAAAACAGTAAACGGAAAAGTATTACATTCAATCAAAATGCCTCGGCCAACGAAGAGCGTTAAGGCTCTCCGACGTGAATATGTGAAAACAATACGATTAACGAAGGAAAACATTAAGGAATTATCAACATCGAGTTACTATGCGGAAGAACTTGTTAATACCAAAAGGGCCCCAATTCGCATGTGTTATAAATTTACGCTTTTACGCTCGCGTATAATCAGAATTTTACTTTTATATGCAAATGCACCTTCTATATATATTTATATTGAATTGTAATTTTTTCCAAATTTATTCGAAGACCCGTGGCAATGTAGCGCCACACAGTCTATAAGTGAATTAATCTATTTACGTGTGCTTTGCTCTTCTCTCACAAACACTATTACCCCATTTTTACACGTGGGTTTAACTATACTACTACAATGGCTAGCTTCCACCTTCACCTTAAGATTTTTTCATTTAACACGTTGAGCCCATTAGGAACGACAGTCACAGAATTTTTTTTTCGGATGTTTGACGACGTGTGACTATTTTCTAATCGAATTTCATGCTATTTTTTTTTATACATTCACTAATTTTGGGGGCGGGGGCCGACACAGACATTGGCCCTGATTCTCAAATACACTTCACGGTGGAAAAGAAAAGAACGGCACGCCATTGAACTACGTTTTACGAGTTAGTGAAGTGTCGAAGATAATGATGAGCTTTCAGGCAGAATGAGCACTTTTCAAATAAAAAATCATTAATGAAATTTAACTTCTTCGTATCAAACTGGTATTCAATGTGAGTGGGAAGCTTTGTTTTCTTCATGTGGTATAATAATCTCATACAAAAATTTCATCTGAAGATAATTTGATATTTTAATGATAAGTTTAGTGGGCAACTAATCTCGTATCCAGATGTCGACACCATACCGTTGCCATCGCGAATACGTTTCATACCGTTTCCACCGTGAAGTGTATTCGTAGTGTATTCGAGAATTAGGCCCATTGTGCAAATGATCTTGATGCCGACTGAAAGGAAAGCGAAGCAAGAACAATTTGGAGCTCGACGTATGAAATCTTGTGTGTGCATTCTTTCATGTATCACATTTGGACACTTCTTTTGCGCAGGCAAATCGTAGCTTGAATTTGTAAAATTCTTGAATTGATTTTTTTATTCTTGAATACCATTCAAAAATGTTTGGCAGATTCTTCAGCTAATCGCACAATTCAGAATATAACGCGGATCCAGAAGAATGGATTTCAAATTGTGATTATAATTGATTGAGAAATGACTTTTTAGAATAATTATAGAATAAGATATTGTTGGCGCGACTAGTATTGAAAAACAATAATCTTCGCAGAGCAAAACAGGGACGACTTTCATAACGACATAATTGTTTGTGTCGTGATTCAAATTATTCTATGCATGTCACATAAAGGTTGGGAAAATATTATATTGTATGTCGTTTATATTATATTGGCCTGGTCACGCAGTTTGGAGTTCTTATGGCAAATGCACAAACAACACCGATCAATCATCTCGTCCGCGTAAAAAAACAAAACTTGCATACCGTCATTCCGAAGCTGACGCAATAGTTTATACAGGGTCTTTCAGATTAAACGCTCAGGCAAAAAAATCGAATAGCACCTTAAATATTTTTTTTTCACTCTGTCCATGGCAACACTGCATTCCCCACTTCGGGACGATAATATTTTGCTACTCGTTCAGTCTAATTGGATCGTTTTTAGTGTCAAGATGTACAATTTACAAGAACGTGTATTTTTAGTAAATTCGTATTACTCGAGCAACCGAAGCCTTAATGAAACTTTGTCCTCTTATGGTAAGAATTTCAACATTTTTCGTCGTCAGTTACATCCTCTGGGGGTACGTGAAGGACAGTTGCAATGTTAACAAACCACAAAATTTGGAACATGAAATCTCGACGAGTAATGCAATTTTAAGACATTTGGCGCCAACAATTTTTTTTAAACCCCGATTTTTGGTGATCTTTTGTTTTTCAAAAAAAAAAACTCAAAGGGTGTTTTTTCGAGGTGGTGAACATTTTTTAACTAACTTTTTGAAGTTAGAGATGACCATTTTCATTGGCACCCTAGTACACACAAAAAAAAGTTTCAGGAGTCAGGTTGTCGTTGTCATTTACCTTCTGGCATAATGTATATGTTGTTAAAAGGAGAATATTAGACATCCGAAACGATGTTATAAATCTATTGCTAAAAATCTGCTGTGATCTAAATAGATTGAATCTGGAGAAGTCATTTATGCCATTTTTTCAAAATTTAATCTTTCTTCAGCGATTGCATTCAATTAAATACACGACCGCATTTTGGACGTAGGACTACCAACTACCGTAGGACTATCAGAATTTACTCTCAGGTATGAGTTCTGAAAAGAATTTATGCCTTGCGTGATTTTTTTCTAAGCAACTGGAAATAATAATTTCTTTGCCCTCGCGAGAATAACACACAAGTTGGCCATCTTGGCATTATTTCTCTGAAAACTTAAATAGAAATCTGTAGTATCCCCAACCAAAAAATTTTGAAAAATCTTTCATTTTTACTTAGTTTTGTTTAGTTTTTTGAATTACAGAGGCTTTAAACTGTTCAGTTTATTCGCCTCTAGCCTTGAAATATACTAATTGTGGGAATCCTAAAACTGTATCTCATGGCCTTATAAAAGAGATTTGGAAAGCTTTGAGACTAGCTGTTAACTAGTGGATGATCCGATCGTCATTTGTTTTAGTTGACTTGACGAATGCACTGATGCTTACCACCCTGAGCATCGAGCAGAAATGAATAGAAACTGTTTCCATGAGTTTATGACATGATACGGGTAAATAAAAATGGGTTCCAAATCAGCAATTCCAAATGAAATCCAAAATGACAAAACATGAGTATTTTTGATTCGAATGAAGGTTTGTATCCCGTTTGGGTTGGAGGAAATATGAGTTTTCCACAGTAATTGGGAATTTTTTGACTCAAGTGTAACTTTTGAAAAGGGCGTATCGATTTTAGTAAGAGAAATCTTTGATAATTTATATCTCAAAAACTATGAGTCGTGACGAAATAGTGTCTTAAAAAGAGTTATAGAGTATTGATGTTTAAACGTGAAAAAATAATATACACTGAGAAAAAAATTAGTACCGACTAGGACAAGGTAGGACTCATAGTTTTTGAGATATAAATTATCAAAGATTTATCTTACTAAAATCGATACGCCCTATTCAAAAGTTACACTTGAATCAGAAAATTCCCAATTACTGTGGAAAACTCATATTTCCTCCAACCCAAACGGAATACAAACTTTCAATCGATTCAAAAATACTCATGTTTTGTTATTTGTCGATTTCATTTGGAATTACCCATTAGCATTTGATTGATTGATTTTTTCAAACTACAAAGTTCATTCAACTCTAGTCTGGAATGAGGGCTCTCCAATGAAGGGTCCTGGGATTGAAGCCACCTATATTTGGAAGTCATTTAGATAATACATTATTTATATAATACAATTCAAATGTTGTTTATTATGCTTCGGATTGTGCGAGTTGGGGAAAATATGCCCCGTTTTTTTGTAAAATTTGTTGCCATTGTAAAGGCAGTTTCATAATGCCTTTCTCAAAAAAGCCTTGGTCCTTATTGGAGAAAAACTCTAGCAATAGATTTTTACAATCTTCTATTGATCCCAATTTCTGTCTTTCAGGAAGTTTTACAATGCGAGAAAAAGGTGATAATCGCTTGGTGCCGGGTCCGGACTATATGGTGGATGCATTAAAACATACCAATTGAGCTCTCGGTATTGTGTGGCCTTGCGTTGGAACACAACACCTCCTCTGTTGGGCAATTCTGGGCATTTCTGGTCCATCACAAGCTTCAAACGGTTCATTTAATAATTGTAGAGATCTGAATTCAGTGTATTCCACAAAAAAAATAATAAAAATCATTCAAAATTTAAAAAAATAAATAAATTGAGCGTATTGTACTGTTACAGTATTGGCACCATTAACACCATGCACAATTTCCGCGGCCTGGCTTGCATTTTCGCCTTTATAAAAAAGTGTAAAATATATCTAATTTTCTCTTTGTTGACTTTCATTGTTAACACCCATGTTTAACTCACAACTGAATGGAACAAACAAAAACCAGTAAAAGAATTTTTTTAGCGTGAAATGTCACCTTTATCACGAGCCTAAGCCTAAACAAGAAATTTTATGAACAATTTCAAGCAAGATATTGATCACTAAAGCCAGCTACCGAGAAAGTAATGGATTATTTTCCCCCAACCCAATATCTTACTTGTTACCTTTGTTTGGCGAAGTTTCCCATGCGATATCATTTTTCTTCAATACATTTCTCACTGTGATAAATTCGCAAGATTTTAGTAGGTATATATTTCACATCGAAACGCGAGAAAAATCCACCCAAATTACGCGCGATATTTTTACGCCATCCTTTCGTTTTCTTCTATTAATAAAGTCGATCCGCTTGGACTAATTTTGCATTCAACTTCTTGGCTTTGAGCTTAGCACAATTTCGCCTCAAGTTTGGGCGCGCGTAGATCCACGCGTCGAGGACAGATGGTGCCGCTCTGATTAAGAGAACAGCTAAAGGCGCAAAAGCCTGGGATGACGGAATAGTATACACGTTTCACGGGTAGCATCATAAAATCAAGCACCGGAAGAGCGTGGACAGCACAAAAAGATCCTCCCGCGCTGCAGCTGAATAATTTCGAAGACGATGTATTTTTTTTTCTCGTTGTTGCTCACGAGCGGATATCCTGCTGCGATCCCTTTTTTCGACTTTTCAGTTTTTCAGCCGTTCGGCTTCGGGTGGAGGAGGAATAAATGAAGTTTGCTTTGGCAGTCCGGATAAGCAGATTTGCGAGTGAGCAAGGATGGTAATAAAAGTTTATGCCTTAAAATTTATCTTTATTTTATTTTCGCTCACAATTCCGAGGAGGTGCACCGGGCAGGGAGCGGTTGACGAATCGTTTGGACTAACGAGGTAAATTTGATGTTCCACTCTGGTGCGCTCCACCGGTGGGTGACATAATCCGACATACCGTTGCTGATTTTGACTTTTTTTCTTCTTCGGTGTCCCATCCGGCGGTGGACCCATTTATGGAAGTTTAGCAAACGGGACAGCGTTTGGAACGGATGGCAATTTCACGATGGCTGGCTATCATCATTGTCGTGACTTGCTCGACCAGAGTTAGGCCAACTTGGGCGGGTGAAACTTGTATATTTGGAGCAAAAGATTTTCCGATTACGGTGGGACCATGAGATGGAGTGATGAAATGTGATGATCTCATGTGGGAACAGAAAAAAACAGATAGAAAGCTAAACAATCAACGATTTGCAACACAAGCAGAAAGATGAACCGAAAAACGAAAACCGAATGATGCGCGTTTACTAACAAAATACTTACTTACAGTGGCTGGTGTTGACATGGTGACACTACAGGGAAGCACCGCGAGACCTCCTCGTTGACTAACTACCCTACTATTGTTTTTGGTGATAAATTGACTCTCGTGATGGGGTGAGCTGAGTGCATTGCGGTGTGATGATTTGGCTTCATTAGATTCTGGAAAGAACGAAACAAGAGAGAGATGGAGTAAGGGGGACGGATTAAAACTAGTATTATCGAATCAACGAAAGTAATGAATTTTCAGTGCAGTACATTATGCGAGTTGAACACAATGACGAGCAGCACTCAACGACGATGGCGGCATTAATCTCTCTCAGCTTTGCTGTTGAGAACGAGTTCCATTCCCAACGAGTGGATGGGAAAATTACAAACTTTTATTATGTTGTTTTGTCTTTCACCAAGTCACTGACAGAGTTTTTCGAAACGAAAGCTGGAAGCTTCAGAGCTTTCTGTTTTGCTTGTCACCGAGATTGAGTTATGAAAATTATAATGCAAATTTTGACCGAACACAGGGGAACTGTTTTGTCATCGCCGGCGATAGTCCTGGATTGGATGGGAGGGGGAGGTTGGTTGGGTGGTTGGTAAAATTAAGCTTCATTTATCATTAACGCTGTTATACATGCGTCCCAACTCTAAGCCCAGTACCACGGTGACATCCAGAGCGAAAACAAGCATAATTAGGCAAAGGCAAAGCAAACCAACAAGACTTAACTCCAATTAACTTGCTTCACTTTCCATCGTTCGCTCTCGGATGAATCTTTAATTGTACATCCGCGAGAGGAAGGCAGACAGGAGGTTCGGGGAAACGAGTTTCGAATTGTCTTTCATTATGGAGCAGTTGAAATGTTTCCAGAATTCTTTCCACAATAGGACCGACCAGCAAACCAGCACAGTCATCTTTATAATGGTAATTACCATAATAATTGTGTTAACATTTGTTATTGTCTGTGACAGTTGCAAACTGTTTACATTAGCAGAACTCAGTTCGACCAAAACACGATACAGTTGTGTCTGCAGGGATCTGGGAAGGAAAATATGTATTGAATGGTGGAATCGTGGTAGCTGAAATGGACAAATGAATGCAGATGTGGTTTCTATCATCGTTACGCCATTACGTTACATCGAGTTGTGTTGTCAGATGAGAGATGTCGAATTTAATAATTTTCATGTTGCGATATACTTGAATTAGGAAAATCAATTGCTTATAACAATTGCTGCATTTTTTTCTAAAAACGCTTTTCATTCCCAAATCTATTACCAAACAAAAGTGGTGCCTTGAAGATTTAGAGATTTTCAACTTCAAGTTTACTATACGGAATGGTAACATTCTTATTATAAACAGTAGAAATCAATATGGGTCTCGAAAGCGTAGTCCACACCCAAACTAACGTTGAGCGGATTGCAGCCATAGTGTGTTCTCCAAGTCAAGTTAGTTCGTTTGATACACATATCTCAATCAACCTTTTTTTTGAAATGATATGGAATCAGCTATTTTGTAGCGGGGGCCAAATTGGATTTTTCATGATAAGCAGTTTTAAAATGACAGCAGAGATAAAGGTATTTTATAAATTCGGTCAGTTCTTATTGGTCAAATTTGTATTAATGTGGGACAACACTACAGACATACAAACATACATACGAACAGTTCAAGCTAAATGAAACCGTTTACTAAAGTAATTTCCTATTTTGTGATTGCGACCATCTTGGATTTGGATTTTTCATGATCTACTGTGATCTACTATTCAAGCCCTTTCATTTGATACCCATATTAATCAAGATTTGAGAAAAAATGCAGCCCGCAATTTGATAGAGGCAGCCATCATAGATTTGCATTTTCATAAATAACTGTGTTCTACTAGTCAAGACCTTTCATTTGATACCCATAATAATAGGGTTTTGAGAAAATATGTAGTCCGCCATTTTGTAGTGGCAGCCATCTTGGATTTGCATTTTTCATAAATAACCGTGTTCTTCTAGTCAAGCCCTTTCATTTGTTACCCATATTAATGAAGTTTTGGGAAAATATGTAGTTCACCATTTTGTAGTGGCAGCCATCTTGGATATGCGTTTTTCCTAAATAACCGTATCCTACTAGTCAAGCCCTTTCATTTGATACTCAGATTGAAGAGGTTTTGAGAAAATATGTGATCCGCCATTTTGTAGTGGCCGCCATCTTGGATTTTCAAGATCATGAAATACACAGTTTTATAATGACTACAGAGATAAAACTGTGCTCCAAATTTCAGATCAATCGGTCAACAGGAAGGGGGTCAAATTTCGATTAATGTGGGTCAGCGTTACAGACATACATGTTACAAACATACAAACATACAGAATACAGGGTAAGCTAAACAAAACCGTTTAAAAATACGTTTTTAAGAAAAATGAATTTCAATTTTAAGAAAAAAATGTTTTCCAGTGTTATTGTTTTGAAAACAAATTTTGGTATTTTTTTCTAAAACTTTAAATAATTTCCTACATTTCATCCTGTGACCACGATCTTGTATTATACACCCAAACTAGTATTGATAGAAAATAAGTCATTCTTAGCACAAAACATGCTTATTCCTGCCTTAAGGAGGCAAATACGCAGAAAAAAGCATCCCAGATATGATCTTTTTGAGAGAGTGAAATGCTTGTATGTATGGAGCAGACTTCTCATGTGTATTAGTTGAACTTTCATATTAGTTGTGTGAGTGTCAGGTTTGTTGTTTGTACATGTATGGGTATCAATGTTGTCAATTGCATTTCAGTTGTGTGAGTGTCAGCATTGAATTGTACATGTATGTGTATCAATGTTGTCAATTACATATGTGTGCGTGAGTACAACCTGCACGCGTAGCAGCTGCTTCTGATAATGCTGCGCTGAATATGTGGCAGTAGTAAAGGGTGTGTCACATCAAATTGCATCACGGAAAAAACGCTGTAGAAATTTAATTTTTAGGAATTATATCTTCAGCTTTCGCTTATAATCAGATAAGAGTGTATAGATCACGTTGGCCATGCTGTCAATTTTTCGTAAATTTGGAAAAATGTCGTCGAACGAAAAAGAGCGTCGTGAATTAATCCTGTGCACTCATTTCGAGAATCCGGAGTTGTCACATCGGGACATCGGTAAGATGCTGGGAATCGTCCAATCCACGGTCAGCAGAGTACTAAAACGATACTTCGAGAACCTAACCATCGACCGGAAGGTGAAGAACGGCAAAAATGGATGCTCCGTCAGTGAAAAAGATCACAAGCGCGTAGTTAAGCAGTTTAGACGTGATCCGAGAAGTTCGGTCCGGGATGTCGCCAATATGCTGAATTTGCCAAGTTCATTCGTCCAGCGGACCAAGCAGCGGGAGGGCCTGCGTACATACAAGGTTCAGAAGGCTCCTAACCGCGACGAAAGGCAAAACATGGTGGGGAAGACGCGAGCCCGGAAGCTGTACACCGAAATGCTGACGAAGCCGCATTGCCTGGTAATGGACGACGAAACCTACGTCAAAGCGGACTTTCGTCAGCTGCCGAGCATGTTGTTCTTCTACGCAGAGGACAAATTCAGCGTTCCGGAGGAGATTCGCAAACAGAAACTATCCAAGTTTGCCAAAAAGTACATGGTGTGGCAAGCGATCTGCTCTTGCGGAAAGCGGAGCGCCCCCTTCGTGATGACCGGCACGGTAAACGGGCAGGTTTACTTTAAGGAGTGCCTACAGAAGCGCTTACTACCACTATTGAAGCAGCACGAGGGTCCGACCATCTTCTGGCCGGATCTCGCTTCGTGCCACTATTCAAAGGACGTGTTGGAGTGGTACGAAGCCAACGGGGTCACCTTCGTGCCAAAGGAAATGAACCCGCCCAACGCGCCGGAGCTTCAAAAAACAGGAAGTGGGTTATATCTATGGTATAACCGCAAGGGTGACGTAGGACTATCGTTGATTTAGAGATCATTTGTTTGAAGTTGAATCTAAATCCATTCTGAATGAATGAATAAATGAATATTTGGGGGACTTCGAAAACGAGAGCGTTACGTTGGAGGCACAAGTTTTTATGCATCCATTATAGGATACGAAAAACCTTGTTCTGAAGAATAATCTTCAGAAGCTAACCTGCTAACTGTACTTGATTGACAAATCACAAACCCAAATGTATTATATGGATATTTTATGGACAGAAAACATTAAAATAAACTCTTTCGCTTGAATGTAATTTTCAATTCCAAGGGGAACTGGCAGATTATTTTCCAGCAACGATTAGATATTTCCACATTTTCCTCGATACTGGAAGCCCACCAGTGGTTAATACTAATTCGATTACCATCTGTTAATAGCACTTGATTGAAACATATTTGGTCACAGTGTTACATGGATAGAAAACATTAAAATAAACTCTTTCACATGAATGTATTTTTAAATTCCCAGAGGAACTGGCAGATTATTTTCTAGCAATGATTAGATCTTTCCGGAACTTTCTCGATGCTGAATGGTATCCAAACGGAAAGAATTCCGCGCGTGTATGTGTGTGTAGCGATGTCTTCCCGGGGAACCGTTTGTGGCATCACCTTCCTCCTGATGGATTCCCTTCTGGCCTAGGGTGCACAAACAGGCTCTTGGTGACACCGTTCATCCGCGCTTTCATGATAAACGAAGAGCTTCACCACAACAGCGACAACATGCTCCAATCGCTGTTCAATTAGAACTGAGTGGATTTACGAGCGGCGCTCGCTTATATACCGATTGGTGATTTCAATAGCCTGTTTTGAAAGCAATTTTAAGACTATTGAAACAAGTTTTTGGATCAAAAAGTAACAAGTATAGAACGCGTAGACATTTTATCTTTCGAATGAAGTGTTTATCATACCATTTCGTTCAGTTGTTTAGGAGCTATTAACGCTCAAAATCTCGGTCTCCGGCGTAACGCTTTCGTTTTCGAAACTTTGATTTCACACCCCGGTATAGAAATGAAAGACGTAGTCCTACGTCAAAACTACAACCTGACGTTGTACAGAACCTTATGGACGGGGTAAAGAGGAAGGTGCGAGCATACGGGCTTGGGCTCGAAGTATGAATAAAAAGAAAATGCCAAAAGTTGTTTAATAGTTCTTATTTTACTGTCTAACATTTTCAAAAGGATCGGTCTACTGGGCGAATTTCGACAGCGTTTTTTCCGTGATGCAATTTGATGTGACACACCCTTTAATAACGGAACTATTAATTGAAATTTACAGTCATGTTATCACTGTTGTCACGCGTTCACATTCAAAATCACACCTCATTTGAGACGCGTTCTTAGTTCTTTTAAAATATAACTATGAAAATAGTTGTATAAAAAAATAAAACCCACTTGTTGCTTATGCAACGAAGAGATAGTTGGTCACATCTTCATATTCTTGAGTTCAACATACGTTTTGTAACCTCTTCTTGCTTAGCCCGAAGTAAAATCCGAACAAAATCCTTGGTGAAATCCTGAATTTTAACATTTTTTATATTAGCAAAATTTGAACTATTTTGTCTAAATTTTAAGCTACAATTTACCGTATCATACGAAGAAACGATAAAAGAGCGTAATCAGGAGCTGTGGTCCAAAGCACCTAACCTACAAGTTACAAAGTACCTAACCTGTTGCGAGGATTTATTCATTTAGACAGAATTCCAATTTATAATTCCTATTTTACTCACTTCAACCAACCGGTAAACACATACCAATGCACATGAATATTACCCTACATTAGAAAACTCAACGAATCTTATAGTTATACAGAGACAGTATTTGCTGAGAGCAAAACGGAGAGCGTAAAACAGTATATTAACGTTAACGTCTTTGATGTATGCGTAACTAAAAATGTTTCCTCTAGTTTTGGATGTTCTGTCATACCTGTTATACACAAACTCGCCTCTCGCTTGGGGAAATTTTGTACTAGTGTGTGAACGGCTTCCCCGGATAGCTCTTCTCATGGCATGTTTAAGCTCATTGATTGTCACTTTTTGGGTGTGTTTATTTTTTTTTTGTGTAGTTTTAGAGTTATAATTTTTTTGGAAAAAATGAAAAAAAAATTAGCTCTTTACAAAAAGTATCAGATGTACCGGTAAGTTTCCTCGGTTTTACAACAGATGGCGTAACTTGATTATTTTTCCAGTGAATCAAATTTACAGAAAGCTACTGTCATTGCGCGTCTTTAAGTCTTTAAGTTTAACTCCATAAAACAAGATGTTGAGAAAAATGATGAAATATTATGTTTTATGATTATTTATTATTCAATGGCTGAAAAGATTTTGTCATTTAGTGGTGTTAATACTTATTATTAAAGAAATTTGTTTTGAATATATACAGTTAGGAGCTAATCAAGTGCTTTGATACTAAAATTTAATAATATTGAAAAAATTGAGTTAATCGATTAGGCAAGTGAAGAGTCCATATGTCAAAAAGTTGAAGCGTAAACAACATAGTTTTTTTCCACTTCGAATATGTCGAATTTGGTACCAACGAGAGTGTTTTTGCGGGGAGTGTTACTTCATTACTTCAATAGGAAGAAAAAAGACGCGGAAAGTCATCGCGTTCTGGTGGAAGTTTATGGTGACCATGCTCAAACTGAACGAACGTGCATTGTTTGAAAGTGGTTATTTTGACTTGGAAGACGAAGAACGTTCCGGGCCGCCAAAAAAGTTTTAAGATGAAGAATTGGAGGCTTTATTCGATCATGATCCGTCACAAACGCAACAAGAACTTGCAGCTACAATTGGAGTAGCTCAGCAAATCATATCCGATCGTTTAAAAGCAATGGGAATGATCCGAAAGATAGGGCATTGGGTGCTGTATGAATAGAAGCCACGAGACGTCGAACGCCTGCTTCAATGATATAAAAAAAGGGAAAAGGATAAAAGAAAGGGGGGGGGATCGAATCGTTACTGGCGATGAAAAGTGGGTCCATTACGACAATCCTAAACGTCGGGCAAACGTATGGATACCCCGGCCATGCATCAACATCGACGGCCGCGCGTAGTATTCACGGCCAGAAGGTTCTGCTGTCTATTTGGTGGGACCTGCTGGGTGTGGTGTACTATAAGCTGCTAAAACCGAATAAAACCATTACGGGGGACCTCCACCGACGACAATTGACGCGTTTGAGCCGTGCACTGAAGGAAAAACGGCTACAGTAAAAATGTAGTGACTAGCGATGGGCAGTACTTTGAATATTAAATTTGTGACCATTTTGGCAGAATTAAGCTTTAATTTATGAAAAAAAGCACCAAGAGACTTACCGGTACTCCTATTAGTACATTTCTTTTTCAAATAATACAAGTATGCAAAATTGTTCAAATGAACAATGTCTTTACACCCACAATATTTCACTGCTATCTGAGATGATGCTGCCAACGGCCAGTCGAGTTGGAATGAAGTCCTTCTATTGCTACAACATAAATATTACACAAATGCTATATTTAGGCTGACCAAATGTATCGTTTTTTCGACCATTTTTGACTCCAGTCTTTTTATCAATCTGTACCGTATTTTGAGTATAAGAAATATAGGGGAACCGCAAGTAATAAGGACAGTGGGGGTAATATGGACATGTGGTTGATTTGTATAGTTACATTTTGAATTTCTGATTGCTGTCAATGAGAACACCTCCTACATGTTATTCTATAATATTTAAACCACCCTATGGCAAAGAATACTGATCAAAAGTGGAAAAGGGAAACAAAAACCGAAAATCATACATGATTCCGCGTGAGGATGTAATTTTAGCTGCTTCGATATTAAGCATTCCGAGTTGTTTAATATCCAAATTCAAATTGCTGATGGTTATATCTCGGTTTGTGAGTTAACAGAGAAGCGATATTAGGTATGTACGGGAAAAAAATTCATTTTTGAGTGGAAAATTTAAATTATTGAAATAATTTTACTGGTGGGGTAAACCGGACAGTTGCCAGTGGGAGTGAGATGGACTGTGAAAAGTCTGTTCAATCTGTTCCTAAGGAATGCCCTGCGTCTATAAATGGAAATCAAATCGCCAAATGTGAACTGTTTAGAAGCTGACTGGAATCAAAAGCAAAATAGTTGAGGGTCTGTTCGTTTATACTGCTGAAAAGCACGATATCACTTCTAGGTGGCTTAATTCGATTTTTTCATCATTTAACGGACATTCGTGATGAGTTCAGACCTTGGTTGAATAAAATTATTCCTCTCGCGATCGATAATCCTCTACGATTCATATATTACAAACCTGTTCATATTACCCCCACTACATGTCTATTATACCCGCATCGAAAAAAATGTTGTATTTTTCGGTCTGTTTTAATTTTAGAAAAAAACATTAAAAAACATTTTTTTGTAAAATATTCAGCCAGTTAGGTAGAAAAACAGTATATTGAATTGCAAGAAACTGCATCAAAGTTTTGGGAAACATGAATTTCCAAAGATATAATTGAAGTTCTTAATATGTCCGTTTTACCCCCACTCCCCTATATTTTTTTGAACTGGTGGACTGATTTGAATTTGGATTTTAACTTTGGTCAGAGTGTTCGCAGGGAAAGAGTTTGTCTGCCAATTGTATGATGTAGTACTGTAGAATAATTAAAGTATTTTTGCGTCTTCGTCGGAGAACATTATACAGGATGGCGAAAAAGTCACGCAACGCTTTATTAAGACTTTGTATCGTGAGTATCGTTTTTTATACCTTTTTTTTTGTGCAAATCGGTTGCGTGACTTTTGCGCCATCCGGTAGAAAATTGATTGAGCATGATGACACACAGTGTTGCTACATTTTTATCTGTACCAGAGGGGTTAAAAATCTTAGTCATCTGTACTTTTTCTTCCAAAAATCTGTACCATCGAAAATCTTATTTGTAGAGAAAAATCTATTTTATCAGCATGAAAAAAATACTGATTTATTTACTGCAAATACTACATTTACATTTGCAAGTCGCTCGATGCTTATACATAGTTTTTCCGAAAGCAAGCGATACAGCGGCGTCAAAGTTTTTCATGTACCTTAAGGGGGGATCCCTGTCCGGAAGGTCGAAAAATAATGAATTTTTGTGATTTTCGATTCCGATATTAGGAATAAAGTATCTCTCCGAGGGTAGACTGCCATACAAATGAAACACGAGTTTCTGCATAACTCGAGAACTAATCAAGCAAAAGGGTAAGGGTAAAACTCGAGGAAGGAATGGTTCAATTTCAGATGTTATATTTTATTCAATATTATTATATTTTCGGTATCAAACATGTATTCCATGCGAGGGAGAAACATGGTATTTGCAAGTGATTGAAAAACATTGAACGAGAATTGGGTCTGAAAATAATTTGATATTATAATGACGAGTTCTAGTAGAAGTACAGGTCAGACTCGATTATCCGGAGTATTGATTTTTTTTCACTCCGGATAATCGAGTCAAAACAAATTTTTTTCTTTATTTGTTTTTTTGCATGTATTTGTCGTTTTTTTGAAAATAAAAGAGGAATTTGATTTTTGATTCATCCCCTTAAAGTCAGAAAACACCTATCTCACATAAAAAAAAAAAATATCCAGATTCTCTCAGGAGGTGATAGACGATCATATTTGATGAAAAAAAATCCTCCTACACATATGTTCACATATGTTCGAATTTTAACAATGACAGAGTTACAGAACTTTTTTTTTGTTCCGGACTCTGTTGCATCAAACTGGCTCTACATTAAAAAGTACGCTACAGAAGACGATTCTGATGCTTTCATTTGAAAAATGAGAAATTTTAGTACAGTATATAGTAGTGGAACAACTTTAACCGCTCCACAATTTGTTCTTTGACGCACAACTTCTATCTTTCTTAATTTGGCTGCAATATCAATATAAACAATTCCTGGTGAAAATTCAAGCAAAATCTTCAAAAATCACGATTTTTACCCCACTGTACATGTGATAGACACTTAAACTTCACCTTAACGTTAAAAGGTTATAAAGGGTGTGTCACATCAAATTGCATCACGGAAAAAACGCTGTAGAAATTCGCCCAGTAGACCGATCCTTTTGAAAATTTTAGACGGTAAAATAAAAACTATTAAACAACTTTTGGCATTTTCTTTTTATTCATACTTCGAGCCCAAGCCCGTATGCTCGCACCTTCCTCTTTACCCCGTCTATAAGGTTCTGTACAACGTCAGGTTGTAGTTTTTTTTGAACAGAAATCCATTTTCTCTTGAAGTCCGCCTCCGATTTGACAACTTTTGGGTTCTTCCGGAGGACCTGCTTCATAATCGCCCAATATTTCTCTATTGGGCGAAGCTCCGGCGCATTGGGCGGGTTCATTTCCTTTGGCACGAAGGTGACCCCGTTGGCTTCGTACCACTCCAACACGTCCTTTGAATAGTGGCACGAAGCGAGATCCGGCCAGAAGATGGTCGAGCCCTCGTGCTGCTTCAATAGTGGTAGTAAGCGCTTCTGTAGGCACTCCTTAAGGTAAACCTGCCCGTTTACCGTGCCGGTCATCACGAAGGGGGCGCTCCGCTTTCCGCAAGAGCAGATCGCTTGCCACACCAAATACTTTTTGGCAAACTTGGATAGTTTCTGCTTGCGAATCTCCTCCGGAACGTTGAATTTGTCCTCTGCGGAGAAGAACAACATGCTCGGCAGCTGACGAAAGTCCGCTTTGACGTTTCGTCGTCCATTAGCAGGCAATGCGGCTTCGTCAGCATTTCGGTGTACAGCTTCCGGGCTCGCGTCTTCCCCACCATGTTTTGCCTTTCGTCGCGGTTAGGAGCCTTCTGAACCTTGTATGTACGCAGGCCCTTCCGCTGCTTGGTCCGCTGGACGAATGAACTTGACAAATTCAGCATATTGTCGACATCCCGGACCGAACTTCTCGGATCGCGTCTAAACTGCTTAACTACGCGCTTGTGATCTTTTTCACTGACGGAGCATCCATTTTTGCCGTTCTTCACCTTCCGGTCGATTGTTAGGTTCTCGAAGTATCGTTTTAGTACTCTGCTGACCGTGGATTGGACGATTCCCAGCATCTTACCGATGTCCCGATGTGACAACTCCGGATTCTCGAAATGAGTGCACAGGATTAATTCACGACGCTCTTTTTCGTTCGACGACATTTTTCCAAATTTACGAAAAATTGACAGTGAAGCATGGCCAACGTGATTTATACACTCTTATCTGATTATAAGCGACAGCTGAAGATATAATTCCTAAAAATTAAATTTCTACAGCGTATTTTCCGTGATGCAATTTGATGTGACACACCCTTTATTTCTTCATGAAATAAGCCATATTTGAAATATAAAAAAAAATATTTTTTTCCAAACTGAATATAATCGAGTCCAAAATTGTATATAATCGAATCACATATAATCGAGTCTGTATATAATCGAGTCTGACCTGTACTGTATTCTATTAGTCAGATCATTTCATTTGATACCAATATTGAGGGGATTGCAAAAAATACATAGTCGACCATTTTTTTCGAATTTATGTTGTTCATAGTGTAGTGTATTCTCCAAATGAAGCCATTCAGCCATATTTTTGCGGCGGCCAAATTGAATTTTTCAAGATCATGGAATACGCAGTTTTATAACGATAGTATAATTAAATGTATGTTCCAAATTTCAGATTAATTATTCAACAGGAACGGGGTCAATTTTCTATTAATGTGGGACAACCCAACAAACATTCAAACTTAGATAGAAACAGGTCAAGCTGAATGAAACCATTCAAAAAGTAATTAGTTTTGAATTAGTTTTAATTTGAATTTTTCATAAATAACTGTATTCTACTAGTCAAGGCCTTTCATTAGATACCCATATTGATGGGGTTCTGAGAAAATATGTAATCCGCCATTTTGTAGTGGCCGCCATCTTAGGTTTGCATTTTTCATGAATATACAGTTATACTAGTCAAGCCCTTTCATTTGATACCCATATTGATGTGAAAAAATATATATGGCGCCATCTTGCGGTGGTGGCCATTTTGGATTTTCAATTTTTCATAAATAACTGTGTTCTACTACCCTTTTATTTGATACCCATATTGGTAGGGTTCTGAGAAAGTATGAAATCGACTATTTTTGTAGTGGCCGCCATCTTGGATTTGCATTTTTCATAAATGACTGTGTTCTACTAGTCAAGCCCTTTCATTTGATACCAATATTGATGGAGTTCTGAGAAAATATGCAAAATAAAATATTCCGGATAATCGAGTCCGACTTGTACTAGAATATTTATAATAAAAGGAATTTGTGAATGGTCAAAATTAATTAATGAACAGTTCTGCGATTGAACCCATGGACGTTCACTTAGTAAGAAAACGTGAATATTTGACAAATTTATAACATTTAATTTATTGTTATATTTATATTGCTATATTAATAACAGAGAAGTTATATTTATAACAAAAAAAAACAATTTTGGGCGATACGAAGTTTGTAAGGTCAGCTAGTTTATAAATATAAAAATGGATTTCTGTCGGTCTGTCTGTCTGTCTGATTCTTATGGATTCGGAAACTACTCAACCGATCAACATGAAAATTGGTATGTAGGGGTTTTTGGGGCCGGGGAAGATTTTCGTGATAGTTTGAGACCCCTTCCCCCTCTTTGAGAAGTTTCTACATTACTCGAAAATTAATCAAGCAAATGAAACCAAATTAGGCATATTGGGGTTTTAGGGAGTAATAAATGTTTCTATGGTGGTAAGACTCACCCCCCCCCCCTCTCTAAGGAGGAGCTACCATACAAATGAAAGAAAAATTTCTGCATAATTCGAAAACTAATCAAGTAAATGGAGTCAAATATGTTATGCGAATATTTTAGGGGACACGAAACGTTTCCATGTTGAATAGACACTCCTCCCCTCTCTCTGAGGGGGGAGGGAACAAACTTCTGCATAACTCAAGAACTAATCGAACACAATTTGGGATGTGATAGTTTTTGGGTATGAGAAATGTTTCTCTGATGGTATGACACCCGTCCCTTCTCTGGAATTGTGTCTGAAAATAATCTGATATTACAATGATGAATTTTGCTAGAAATACTAGGAATTTTATAGTAAAAGGTAAATTCAACGGGTCGATTAGAAGATCAATTAACGAACAGTTCTGCGATTGGACCCATGAACTTGCTCATAGTAAGAAAACGTGAATGTTTGAAGGTATTGATAACAAAAAAAAACAAATTTTGGGCGGGACGAAGTTTGCCGGGTCAGCTGGTCATACAATAAAAATTCTCAAAACCAAGTTAAGCACTTTGAAGAAACGAGTTCGGCCTTACAAAATTAATACAAGCGGACCCAGAACTAAGCACCCAACGAACAGCGTCCTCTGTTTATTAAAAAATGTAAATTCAATACAATTTCTCTCCGAATACGACATTTTGGCAGCACCCGGACAGCGCAAATACGAAGCGAAATAAATGAAGCCTGTAATTGATATTCTTCATTCGAGCGATCCATTTTCCATTGTTCCGCTCGCATCGTTGGCGCAAATTAAAATCTACAAACTGGGAACAAAAGGGATTTTGTGTCCACAAAGTCTATGACTATATCCTATTCAAACAATTTACCCTGTTCACCATGCCCCCCTCCGCACATCACCATCCCAAAAACATTCCCATCGTAAAACTCAATTACACGCGCGGAAAACAAATGAAAAACAAACTCGTTATCCTCGGAACACCTGATCCCCCAGTTTTGTGGGAGGGTCCAACCATCTTCCTTCCACTGGCGATGCGTGAATTTGTGAGCATCATTCTTGTTCTTTTTTTTTCCTGCTCCTGTCTGCCATTATTGTTCACCCGACATGCGTAATCAATTTACGGCGTCAATACGTCCAATTTCAAGTCCTCTCGCCATTCGAGCTGGGAAACACATTTGAACAAGTCACCATGCATATGCGGGTCGGGCTAAACATAGAAACATCAGGTTCCTTTTGCACATGTCCCCCCCCCCCCACAACGAACCGACGACGACTACACCGAAGGCTACCTCGGTTCTCCAGCACTCCGCTGCGAGCATTGTGATTTTGTGAATAATTAATTCGGTGTTGGGGGGTTGGAATTCATGTGGTTGTTAGGTTCCGGAGTGTGTGTGCCCGTCCTAAACATACCTGTGAACACAAAGGGGAGGGAACTGAACTCGAGTAAGGCTGCAGAGGTGCGTCAGGAATCCAAAATGGTATTCAATTAATAAGAGCTTGTTTCGGTCGTCGATTCAGCGTTACCCAGGTCAGCCCATTTACGATGGTTGAGTTTCGGGGGGAGTTCCAAGAGAGGGATTCGTGTTAATTTCATTTTAAGACATTCAATTTGGGTGTTGGAAATAATAATTAATTCCTGGACATAAAAATTCGCATGGTATCGGCCGAAATAGGTGTCGACACGTGGGAAGGTCCTGACCGTTGTTTGTTTGAAGTATTACATAATAATTTCGTAGTTGACAGAGTGAGTGACAGTCACTGTTTTTCGATTTTGTGGTGCTCGACAGCGGGACTTTGATATTGTGGCCCAGAATGAATCCAAGTCTGTCAGAAATAATAATAACTTTCAAATTGTGACGCACGTGTTTGTGTCCTGCGATAAAACACTCCGAGCTATGAGAAAAAAGCGCTGCAGAAATAATGGCAGTGTAGAAAAATTGCGGATGAGATCGCCGAATCTCGAAACGAGTGAAGCTTGACAAGAAAAAATCGCCGAAACAAAATCCAACTGCGGGTGTTGAGAGAAGAAAGATGTTTTCAACTATAGATAACATCAAATTGATGCTTTTCAACGGCGGAAAGCAACCGAAAAGCATTCGGATGAAAATGGAGTATAGTGTTTCCATCATAGCGGATTTATGGGAAGCATTTTACGGGTGGAGATTACTCACAGTTTACAAATAGCTCTTTATGTTGGAAGACGATTTATCATTAGCCGGCGAAATATGTTTGTGTCCAGTCATGTATCGATACGCCAAACCATGAGAAGCGAGGTGTGAAGCAAATATATCATTGATCGATTTCACTTTCCCTTCGTGTTCGCAATCGGAAGCTGCTGCAGAATACACCTTCAGTAATAGTCATTGACCCAGTTTCATCTCCCTTCTCTTGTCCGCCCATCAATGGAAAGCCCCGGTTCCGGCCACAGAGGACAAAATTCCGGAGCGCAAACGTTATCACTATTTGAACAACTGATTGCCCGTTTCACATTTCCGTGTTCGTTTGAACTGCACACACACACACATAGATTCCACTCCAATCGACGAGTTGGTCTACTCGCCATCCGTCTTTGGAATTGAACGGCTCACATGTCCGACCAACCCAGAGATTCTTGCGGCTCGATTCTCGATTCCTTTATTTGCCCATCTGCTTCCTTAGCTGCTGCTGTCATTCGATCTAATCGATACTATTGGCTCCATCTGTCGGGCGGGCCACTTATTGCCTTTCGGTGCCGTTTGCCCGGGGGGTTCCGCATTCGTCAGCTGAAGACGAACGAGATGACGCAGGATGACGAGATTTAATTAAACAAACCCGAGCAAGTGAAGAGGGGGAAATTACATCGATAATTACCAACGCTCGGGGCTTCCAGCGGAATTCAATTCCGGATTAAATTACCGAGCAAATGTAAGGGTCAATGCGTTCATTGGGGAAGATGTTTTTGTCTGGCTTAGCTCTAGGTGTAACTGACTGAATTTTATTGGAAGCCTTACAATTCAATTAATGTTGCTGTCACCAAAGAGAAATTCCACACTCATTCGCAGTTGCGATACTCTCCTTTTCTCCTAAACATTATATATATTGGGCTGTCAAAAAAGTCCTCCGGTATTTTTTGTGAATTTTCATTTGTTCATAAAATTAGTTACAATCATCTGTTTTAAGTCAAATATGCGCCGTTTTGTTCGATGACTTGTTCCCAACGAGATGCCAACTTCATAATAGCCCTGTTATAGAAGCTCGTTTCCTTATTGGCAAAAAACTCGGATAGCCAATTTTCACAGGCCTCTTTTGTGGCTAACTTCTGACTACCCAGCTCGTTCGCCATGGACAAAAACAGATGGTAGTCACTTGGTGCAAGGTCCGGACTATACGGCGGATGCAAAAGAACCTCCCATCCGAGCTCCCGGAGCTTCTGGCGCGTCACCAAAGAAGTGTGTGGCCTGGCGTTGTCCTGATGGAAGACAATGCGGCCTCTGTTTATCAAAGATGGCCTCTTCTTCATGAGTGCTACCTTCAAGCGGTCCAGTTGTTGGCAGTACAGGTCCGAATTGAGCGTTTGGCCATAGGGAAGCAGCTCAGAATAGATTATTCCTTGACAATCCCACCAAACACACAGCAGAACCTTCCTGGCCGTTAATGCGGGCTTGGCCACCGTCTGAGCCGCTTCAGCGGGCTTCGACCACGACCGTTTGCGCTTCACGTTGTCGTAAGTGACCCACTTTTCATCGCCAGTCACCATCCGCTTCAGAAACGGGTCGATTTTGTTGCGATTCAGCAGCGATTCACATGCGTCGATACGGTCAAAGATGTTTTTTTGCGTCAACGTGTGTGGCACCCATACATCGAGCTTCTTTGTGAATCCAAGTTTCTTCAAATGGTTAATAACGGTTTGATGACTTATCCCCAGCTCTTGGCCCATGCTACGGCTGCTACATTGCCGGTCTTTATCGGCTAATTCAGCGATTTTGTCGCAATTTTCGACGACAGGCCTTCCGGAGCGTGACGCATCTTCGACGACCTCTACACCAGAACGAAAACGTTGAAACCATCGTTGTGCGGTGGAAATGGAAACTGTATCGGGTCCATAAACTGCACAAATTTTATTGGCAGCTTGAGATGCATTTTTGCCTTTGTCATAGTAGTACTGTAAAATATGTCGGATTTTCTCTTTATTTTGCTACATAATTGCGACACTATAACTCACGAACGACTTAACCAAACAAAACAATGTCAAGGACTATATTATAGCGCGCAAAAATACCTTTCCAACAAGCTATAGTATGACTCGATACAATGAATACAACTAGAACTACGCGCTTACAACGACACCTCGCGGAAATACCGCAGGACTTTTTTGACAGCCTAATATATGGGAGTGGCTATCCGAAATGCCTTCCTTCACTATCATGTGATAAATTTTAACTATTTGTTTGAACCCCTATGAATTCATCATAGTATCTATGGTGAAAAACGCACTTTTCAATTCTTGCAGGATAGCTTCGCGATAAAAATTTGAAAAAAAATGGAAATAACAAATATTGAAAAATATTGTCTTACTATGGTGTATCGAAAAATATTAACAAAAAAAAAATCATAAAAAATTTAAGTACATACTAAAAAAAATCTTCAAATATTGAAAAAAAATTGTGGGAGATTTAAGATTCTGTACTACTCTAACCTTTTCTACACCCCTTCCTGGATATGTTCGATTTGTTTCAGAATTTCAAAAGTGTTGCGCGGTACAAAAAATATATTTCTTAATTTCGATTTTTTTAGAGGTTAAATTTATATTTAAACTAGCGTACCCGGCAAACGTTGTTCTGCCATTTAAATTATGTCTAGATAATATTTTGGGTGTTCAATAAAACATAACTAATGTATTTTAAGCGTATTATTCGAATGTGATCGATAAAAATAACGAATGAAATGATTTTAACGGAAGTTGGTATGATGTTTTATGATGCAATGTATTTCATTAATGTAACTGATATGTTTGATCTCTCAAATGTTAGATGTAAAGAGAAAAAGAGTAATAGATTTTTGTCGTAATGTTGGAAAATGAAATAAAGAAAATCAATATTCTTATCGTTTAAATTCAGTATTCAGAGCGGTATTCTAGTTTAGAATCACAGCCATATTGCCACTTCCTTTATCCACGGACTTGCGAATGTATTAATTGCTCTTTGCTAAGCTGAGGCGAATATGGTACTACTATTAGATATTCACCTACGCTTGCAATCGTGTCGTAGGTGAAATCTCTAGGAAAACGCTTTGTACATATTTCATCTACCATGCGAGGCGATCAAGGTTTCGAATCACCCCATGAACCATACACCATTATTGTGGCAACAGTATCGAACAGTTATTCATATTCCGGAATCTGATTGGTTTGAGACTAGATCGAATTACACGATCACTCGATGTCGTTTCAATAAATAAAGGGTGTGTCACATCAAATTGCATCACGGAAAAAACGCTGTAGAAATTCGCCCAGTAGACCGATCCTTTTGAAAATTTTAGACAGTAAAATAAAAACTATTAAACAACTTTTGGGATTTTCTTTTTATTCATACTTCGAGCCCAAGCCCGTATGCTCGCTTCTTCCTCGTCACGTCAGGTTGTAGTTTTTTTTAACAGAAATCCATTTTCTCTTGAAGTCCGCCTCCGATTTGACAACTTTTGGGTTCTTCCGGAGGGCCTGCTTCATAATCGCCCAATATTTCTCTATTGGGCGAAGCTCCGGCGCGTTGGGCGGGTTCATTTCCTTTGGCACGAAGGTGACCCCGTTGGCTTCGTACCACTCCAACACGTCCTTTGAATAGTGGCACGAAGCGAGACCCGGCCAGAAGATGGTCGGGCCCTCGTGCTGCTTCAATAGTGGTAGTAAGCGCTTCTGTAGGCACTCCTTAAGGTAAACCTGCCCGTTTACCGTGCCGATCATCACGAAGGTGGCGCTCCGCTTTCCGCAAGAGCAGATCGCTTGCCACACCATGTACTTTTTGGCAAACTTGGATAGCTTCTGTTTGCGAATCTCCTCCGGAACGCTGAATTTGTCCTCTGCGTAGAAGAACAACATGCTCGGCAGCTGACAAAAGTCCGCTTTGACGTTTCGTCGTCCATTAGCAGGCAATGCGGCTTCGTCAGCATTTCGGTGTACAGCTTCCGGGCTCGCGTCTTCCCCACCATGTTTTGCCTTTCGTCGCGGTTAGGAGCCTTCTGAACCTTGTATGTACGCAGGCCCTCCCGCTGCTTGGTCCGCTGGGCGAATGAACTTGACAAATTCAGCTTATTGGCGACATCCCGGACCGAACTTCTCGGATCACGTCTAAACTGCTTAACTACGCGCTTGTGATCTTTTTCACTGACGGAGCATCCATTTTTGCCGTTCTTCACCTTCCGGTCGAGGTTCTCGAAGTATCGTCTTAGTACTCTGCTGACCGTGGATTGGACGATTCCCAGCATCTTACCGATGTCCCGATGTGACAACTCCGGATTCTCGAAATGAGTGCGCAGAAATATTGGTACAGCTCACGACATCATATAATGACATCATACGATACACATAAAATCCATCGAGCGCATTCCTTTATTTTATTCGTCTGATATAGCTATTCATAAATATTATTTCAAAATGTGTAATGATATTCATAATAATAGAGTACCTGTGGCAGCATCACGTTGTCTGATGTTTGTGTAATATTCATCTTGTTCTTTCACAACGGTCGGGCATTTTTTATCAAAGATGTTTCTTCTGATTTGCATTGTAGTCACACACACATTCTAGAGCTTGCCACTCAAAATACATTCAGGGCGTGTTGTTTGGTATAGTAATCTCAACTAAGTACTACTACTAAAAATGATGCAAGTAATACTACGATGAGAAGGCGAGCATTGGTACCTTAGAGCTATTGAAGTAGAACATGGAGAGAGTCATATGAACTATGTGCGTTAACAGATGAATTCCAGATTATTGTTTTTTTTTAATCACAATTTCTCACGTCATTGTGCGGATACCTTCTATGATGTTAGTAACGCTTGCGCACTGAATCTAGACACGTATTCTCCAGCAGATATTTTATCAGAACTGATGACAATAACGTGATTGTCATTATGTAAACCGAGAAAATGTGATTTAAAGTATTTCAATAATTCGTTGTGCTTATTCAAAAATACTTCCAACTCCCTGGCGATACGCCTGGCTTTAGACGAAGAGAGATTACTTGCGAATGTGTGGATGAAATTTCGATCTAGCGCCATCTATCATTTAACAACATAAATAAATTCGTTCTGTTTTAAAAACGGTTAAATTATTTGAATATAGTTTGTATAAAACTACCAAAATCGCAATTAAAAATAGGGTATGAGGGTTTAAATTTGTGATTATATGTATTGTTTGAAGCAAAATTTAAGAGAAAAATATCATCTATTTCATAAAAATAAAACAATAAGGAAAAATATTACGTTCAATCCTCGACACATTATGAAAAAAAACATTATTAAAAAACACGTACTAACATATTTTGAAGCAATACTGTGTCTTAAAACTTAATTTAATTTAATTCCAAAATTTCAAATTACTAAAAAATTGTACCACAAAACGTTCTAAAATTCTAAAAAAAAAATTGACATATCAAAAACAGGTACACTCAAAGCTCTCTATAACGACAATCTTTATAGCGACAAATCTCTCTTTAACGACATGTTCAAAGGTCCATTCAAAATCGCATAGATTTTTTTTTCTTCATTGCGTCATTTCTCTCTAACGACCTTTCCTTATAACGACACATTATCTATTTACTAAAACATAACATTTTCTATTGCGACAATTTTCAATTTCACTCTACTCATAATGCGTGTGTCAATGTATGTGCCTACGAACGTAAATAGTCTATATTGTGTGTTATAAGGTTTAACAACTTTGAACATCTGTTCACGCCGAATTGTTTAAATTTTCGGATACTTACAAAAACAGAAATTTAAACCATAAACGATAGGGAAACCTTATTGAAACAAATTAATCGAAGAATTGTTGTACACGAATCCCATCCTAGAATTAAATTGCAATAATTTTCAATAAATTTAAAAATGCGTCTATTGTTTGCGCAATTTTTTTTATAGATAAGGCTTCTGATATCCAATTCAGGCAATAACTTGAAGTATCGTTTGTTTCACTTCGAAAACATTCACTGCTCAAAATGGGTTGAAATACACGAAAATCTTCGACGCTAAAAATAAATTGGACATAGTCCAAAGGTTCGAAAAGTGTACTAAACAGACAACATTGTCTGATGAATTCAATGTGCCGCACAATGCGAATTCATTCATCATCAAAAATATGAACCAGAGTCGTGAAAAGGATAAGAATATTGGATTCAATGATGTTCAATTGGGTCCGGCGATGAGATGATAAATAAAATCACTCATTTATTAAATAAGAGCCTGACGGAGCATTCAACAATGAAACTATAAGCCCATCCAGCAAGCAGATGCTTTCCAGATTATCTATGCTTGTTAACTAACAAAAAAATCAATTAACAATTTACTATTTTTTTCTATCTAGAAAAAAATAGTATCGAACGAATGAGCTGATTTTTATATTCATTGCTCAATGTTTTTTTGTTTCAAGATGGTTTGACATCAATTACTATTGTTTCTAAAATGATTTGAGTGTTTTGCGTGAGCTTGTGCGTTTCTCTCCTTATAGCGACATTTAAGCTTTCTATAGCGACAAACTTTTATAGTGACAATTCTCTATAACGACGGTTCCTTGCGATGTCGCTATAGAGAGCTTTCACTGTACATTTCAATGAAAATTATGTTTTAATGGCTCTAAAAATAAAAAATTAAAAAAATACTTTATTTAAATTTTTTTTTTTCTATCAATATAGTTTGTAATTTGTCGCGGTACACCATAGTAGACGCAATTTGAGTATTTTCTAGAATTTCTGTTTCCAAGCCTATTGAGTATGGCGTGAAAAAAAAAAGAAAACTACGTTTTTCACTATAACTCTTATAGTGAATCATATAGGGATTTAGAAAAATTACCTAATTTTCAAATTCGATACCTAGTACAACATTTCCCATAGTGCTGGTGATAAGGTTTGGGGGCACTTTTCACGAAAATATGAATACACTATAATTATAGAGATTTTAGAAAAATATTAGAAAATAAACAAAATAGAAATATTTTTTTTAATTAAAAAATTAAATAATTAGTTCTAGAAAAATTTTGAAAAAAAACCACAAATATCTTAAAACACATACGAACATAATGAAACTAAACCAGTTAAAAGTCTCAAAATAAAAAAATATTATCTAAATTTTATAATTATTTTTTTTTGTATCACGTAACACTGTTAAAGTTCGGAAAAAAATTACACATATCGAGAAAAAGTTAACTGGATAATTAATATCTAACAATTCGGCTGAAAAGTTTGTAAGATAACACAGTAAAAAAAATTTTTTTTTTGCAAAATTCAATTTTATTATTAAACATAATTTAAGCGATCTTCCAACTTGATACCATTTTCATAGTACTCTTTCGGTGTTTCCTCAAAATAGGCCTCCGTTCCGGTAATCACTTCGTCATCGGTCTTAAATTTCTTGCCAGTGAGCATTTTCTTCAGGCTCCCAGATCGGGAGAATACGGTGGATGCAGAAGCGACCGATTGCTGTCAAATTTTGACACGTATCCATTGAATGATGGTGCTTTGTGATAGTCGTCAACTGGACGTCATCATTCCGCGTCGAGACCTTCGAGTAATCAGACGTATATTGTGTCACTCCGTTATCGTTATCGTTCTCGGTTACCGTTAGCTGGTGTATTTTCTGCCGTGTTGTATCCATACGCTTTGTTTATACAATTCGTTTGAGCCCAACAAAAAACAAAGAGTTATCAGCAGAAAGCTGGAGTGACGATTTATTTCGCCGTGTTTTGCCATTATCCCGCAATCGGATACTGTGCGACCGCCGACAGTGCGTGTGTGTGATACACAATTTCAATTGCGGCGAGCGTCGATCACGTGTTCAACCGATCGAGAAGTTTCCAGTTCTGGTGTGTTATAGAAATTATTATAAAATATTATTATAATTATCATCCGTATAAACTATGGAAGAGTGTGAGAGATCTCCAAATATGGAGATCTCTTACGATGAAAATATTGACTCCCCTTCGGTTGCACAAAAAGGGACCGGGAAGTCGCTCAAGCGCGTTCCCTCACCGGAAGATAATTCTTCCGAAGAAGATTCAAGTCACACTAAAAAGCCCCCCTCTAAGAAATCCGCAAACCTCTCCTCTCAAACCCTTAACCTTCCCGCTTCCACTCAGCCGACGACTTCGCATTCCTCACCTGTTACTTCCGATCCCACTCAACCATCTACCTCGTCCCTCCCCTCTGTTTTATCCTCTTCCACTCAATCCTCGTCTTCGTCTGCCCCCTCAGTTGTCTCCGCTCCCCGTGTCAAGATATACCCAGAAGATGCACCTGGTACAGGCCCGTGGGTTGTTTTCTTTCGGCCCAAGCCACAAGGAAAAGCTTTGAATGTCATTCAAATCATGAAAGATCTGACAAAAAATTATTCCTCCATGGTCGAAATTTCCAAGGTTCGACCGAACAAACTGCGTGTTGTCGTGACTGATCGGAAGCAAGCTAACGAGATTGTTGCTGACAATCGGTTCATTTTAGAATATCGCGTGTACGTACCTTCCCATAACGTAGAAATTTTGGGGGTGATTACAGAAACGGGTCTGACGAGCGAATTCATAAAACAAGGAGATGTCAGATTCAAAAAACTCCCTTTGACGAAAGTTAAAATTTTGGACTGCCATCAATTAGGAAAAGTGTCCCGGGAAGAGGGAAAAACAAAATTCACGCCGTCCGACTCGTTTCGAGTAACTTTTGCTGGTTCCGCCCTCCCTGACTACGTTATGGTGGACAAATTGAGGCTACCACTGCGACTCTTCGTGCCAAAGCCCATGACTTGCAACAAATGCAAGTCAGTTGGTCATACAGCAGATTATTGCGCCACTTGCGGAGAGCAACATGTGGGGAAATCCTGCAATGCGAGTGAGCAAAAGTGTCCATATTGCGGGGGATCCCCACACGTGCTCTCAGCTTGTGAAACTTATAAGAGTCGCTGGGAGAAACAGAAGCGCTCTTTGAAGGAACGCTCAAAACGCACTTTTGCGGAAATTTTAAAGGGCGCTTCTCCACTGGCTCAACAACAACAACCATTACCTACAAACAATGCCTTCGATTCGCTGCCA